>NC_136731.1:45572520-45622520 GCF_936440315.1 Barbus barbus
ACTGAGAAAACTCTGTCGCCTTTTTGATGACGAGTTGTCCTAGGCACTGCCAGAAGTTTATCATTTTCTGAGCGCAAGGCTCTAGGGGGGTTATAATGAGTCAAAAGGGTACAGCGGTTCCTTGTGAGGTACAGCGGTGCCTGGCTGTTTAATCATTTATATACAAAGACTAAAATCTTGTATTTAACTCTAAAACACACAGGAAGCCAGCGCAGGTTTGCAAGTACCGGGGAAATGGAGTCAAAGTTCTTTACCCTTTTTAGAAGCCTCGGACTGATTGTAATCGAGCCAAGGACGCAGCGGAGATGCCCACATACAGCGAATTACAAAAATCAAGACGTGACAAAACAAACGCATGAATGAATCTTTCGAAGTCGGCATCTGACAAGAACGTTTCTGTTTGAGCTATGAGACGCAAATTATAAAAGCAAGCACGTACCACAGAATTTATTTGTTTTTCCATTTTTAAATTATTATCAAACCTAAATCTCTTACCGATGTTTTAAAATATTTATAATATTTATTTGTTACAGTTATCATTATAGCTATAGTCATCATTAGTTATGGTATGGTAATTATTTGATGTTTAAGTCATTGTTATAATTATCTTTAAAGTTATTGTCATTATGGTTATAGCTATATTATAGGTATATAGTTATATATCATTGTAGTTATCATATCATATCATTATTGTAGTTGTTGATATATTTATTGCTATATAATCATAATAGTTGTCACTTTATTTTAGGGTCTCTTAACTAGTTGCTTATTAGCATGCATATTGCTAGAATATTAGCCATTTATTATTAGTAATTAAGCACATATTAATGCCTTATTCTACATCTCTAATCCTACCCAACACCTAAACTTAACAACTACCGCACTAACTATTAATAAGCAGCAAATTAGGAATGTATTGAGGTTAAAGTAGTAGTTCATAGTGAAAGTGTTCCTTATTCTGAAGTGTTACCGTAATTGTTATAGTTATTGTCTTAGTTATCATTAGTTATGGTTATAGATATATTTTATGTTTAAGTCATTGTTATAGTTACCTGTAGAGTTTTTGTCGTAATGGTTATGATTTGTTGAACGTTGTACTGATGGTTATAGTTGTCATTAGTTGTTGTTGTTGTTCTTATAGCTATAACATGGTTACATGGTTATGTTATGGTTATTGTTATTGTATTGGTACAGTTATGGTTGTAATCTTTATAGTGATTGTTTTAGTTATCTTTATGTTAGTTATGGTTATGAATCTAGTTATTGTTCTGGTTCTGAACATGGAGATGTCATGACATTACAGAAAGCCTGCTTTATTTAATGTGTCCTCAAATATTTGGGTCTTGTTGTAATCATGATGTAATTGTGCTAATGATGTGAATGAAACAGTTTTTTGGCTGGAGAGAAAAGCTGCCGCAGGACTAGCAGAAATAAGTGATTGTGTGACTTTAGCCCGACCCTCCACACATTACTAACATCACACACACACACACACACACACACACACACAGACCTGTGCTGTGCATCCACAGACGGTGTGTAAGCAGATGGGCGGCTGTTAATGTGTTATCTGTTTCCCAACCCATTGATCTGTGTGTGTGTGTGTGTGATGGAGTGTTGTGGTTTATTTTCCTTTCTGATGGTGTAATTAGATCAGATTAATTTGAGATCATCATGTGTTGGCACTCATGATCACGCAGCGGCCGCACGTGTGCAGACTGACTGATTGATGAATAAACCAGTGTCATGTGACACACTTCACACCTGCACCGCTTCAGTCTGAGTGTGTGTGTGTGTGTGTGTGTGTGTGTGTGTGTGTCAGTGGTTTTGTTAAGATGACAGATGGACTCCCAGCTCTTGCGTTCAGAAACGTTCAGTAGATGTTTGCAGCAGTGTGTTCTGCTCCAGAGAGTCATGTCTCTCATGAATACTTTAAAATCTTGTCATCATATAGTCCTCAAGCTTGTGCGGCTAAAGGATGCGTTCAGGACCCGTCACTGCTTCTGTGCTCCAGAGATGAGAGCGTCTCGCAGGTGTTCTGTAAGGCTCTTGTGTGTTTGTGTCATTCGTGGGCAAGAGAAGGATGTTTTGTGGGGTGTATGTCAGTGTGTTGGTTCAGGGTGTTGCTGGTTAAGTGTTTGTGGAAGCGGTGAGTCTTCAGCTGTTTCTTGAAGGCTGTGATGGTCTCAGCAGTTCAGATGGAGGTCAGCAGCTCGTTCCACCGGAGAGGAACAGAGAATGTCTGGAGAGTGACTCTTTCACCTCGTTGTGAAGAAACAAGAAGGCGTCGCTCATTTACTGACCTGAGCTGACGGGAGAAAGCATAGACTGATAGTAGTGACACAGTTTCTTTTCCATCCCCATCATTTTATTACATGCACGTACCATATTTTTTGGAATATAAGTCATGTTTTTCATTATCTGAAATGTGCTGAGACTTCGGTCCAAAGCAACTTATATGATGCAGTTAATGACAAGCACACCAAACATGTGTACTTGTGTTGGATGGGAGAGCAACGTGAGCACAGGTTTATTTGTAAAGCACATTTCCCACAAACCAGTAGCTTGACTTTCACTTGAAATAAAGGTTGTCCGTATCATTTATTTTAGTTTATATATTATGTAATGCCTGGTCTGTTCTGAATAGATGTTTCAAATATTTGTTGTGGAGTTATAAAACATGTTTATAGTGTTTAATGATATTTGACAATGTTTTTATTTAATAATAAAATATAATTTGGACCCTTCGCCTCTCCGGATAATTCTGTATGTGGTTAGATGTCAACAGTGAGTCGCTCTGAATCTCACTGTCCTGTCCAGATGTTTCAGCATACAGTCAAACATGATGCCGTTTATGAATATTCCTCGTTTTATTACTCACCGAACATACGGTTTCACTTACAAATGACTTAAGATGTGTGTTAAAGGCTGAAGATCTGAGTTCAATCTGAGATCACAGCACCGAGAATTGATCAGAGCCTGAACACACACTCACACACACACACACACACACACACACACACACACACACTCACACACACACGGTCATCATCCATGTAATGTGCTCCTGAAATAGCCAAGTGAGCTGAAGCTGTAATCTGTGAAAAGCATCAATCTCATTTCACTGATTACAGTGTGTGTGTGTGTGTGTGTGTCTCATCTCATAAACAGGACTCTCTTATGCTAATTACAGTGACGTGAGTGGCTTCTGCAGAGGAGCGGAGCCTGAGAGTGTGTGTGTGTGTGTGTGTGAGGCCATCAACTGTATCGAGAGGTCTATTTTAATGGTTGCTATGGAAACTGAGTGGCCAGGAGAAGTGCAGACTCAGATCTCTGAACTGTGTTTCAGTCTCTGCATCACAAGCTCTTTCCTCTCCTCCATCACATCACGTCACGTCCAGTACAAAACACCACAGATCTTCATTTGAAGGGTTATCGTGTACTGTCCCTGATGTCCATCCAAACCTGTATGAATGTCCTGTGAAAAACTCAAAAGAAGAACATTTGGGTTCCAGCAGCACTGGATCACATTGACTTGACCGAAACACTGAGAGCTTCTGGAGAAGTGTGTGGTGTATGTGAGGAATCACTGACGTCTCTTCTCCTCGCTCATCGCTCTGTAATCACAGGCTGTCCGTCAGCGGCGATCATTGCAGCGCTTGTGTAACGCGGCTCTGTGCGGTGTGTAGGCGCGGGTCGTCAGGGGAGAGTTTATCTCATCCATAATAAACAGGCTGAAGACGCATCAAATATTGATCTGCTGAGCGTCTGCTGCTGCACTATTCATGTGTGTCACAGACACCGGCCGCTCGCAGCCCTCAGTCTCTCGCTCAGGAACAGACCTCAGGGCCCTAGGGCCCTTATATGCTCACCTCTGCTCTGTGCGAGGCCAGGTTTAGTTCATCTGTCTCTGTTGTTGTTTTTTCAAGCTTGAGATGTAGATCTTCCAATTTTTGCATCCCTTCCAGTGTGGAAACGTTGCAGTTTTTTGTGTGTGTTCAGTGTTCATTTCATTGATCTATTTAGAGTGAATTTGTTCCCCATGATTTTAATAAAAAAAATCTATATAAGATATATTACTGTCCTGAGTAAGATATTTTCAATAAAAGATGTTTACATGTAGTCCACAAGACAAAACAATTGCTGAAATTATTAAAATAACCACATTCAAAAGTTTGGGAACCCTTGGTTCTTAATATTGTGTGTGGTTACCTGGATGATCTACGATGTTTTGTGATGGTTGTTCATGAGTCCCTTGTTTGTTCTGAACAGTTAAACTGAGCTGTTCTTCAGAAAAATCCTCCAGGTCCTGCAGAATCTTCAGTTTTCCAGCATCTTTTGCATATTTGAACCCTTTCCAGCAGTGACTGTATGATTTTGAGATCCACCTTTTCACACTGAGGATGATTGAGGGACTCAAACACAACTATTAAAAGAGGTTCAAACATTCACTGATGCTCCAGAAGGAAGCACGATGCATTAAGAGCCGGGGGGTGAAAACTTTTGAACAGAATGAAGATGTCCAAATTTTTCTTATTTTGTAGAAATATAATTTTTTCTTCCATTTAGTTCTGCCCTTCGGAAGCAACAGAAGATACTTGCATGTTTCCTGGAAGACAAATTAAGTACAATTTACCTTCAAATTCAAAAAGTTTTCACCCCCCGGCTCTTAATGCATCGTGTTTAATAACATGCATTTTGCATGATCTCTTATTTTGTTAAAATTATTCAAATTTTCACAGATTCTGCAAGGGTTTCCCAAACTTTCACATGCAACTGTATATATATATATATATATATAACTTGGCCATATTTGAAGATATTCATGTGTAGCATAGGGTTGTTGAATTACTTTTCATAAATGCATTTATTGAATATTGACTGGTGGTTGTCAGATCGCTCCAAAACTTGCAGCTGTGTTTCCGCTGTGAAATCTTTCAGCTGGGGTGTGATTTTAAATATTTTGTTCATTTTGGGGTAATAGTGTTTTCTGCTGGTTTTGGTCGTTCTATCTCTCTCTCTTCTCTCTCGTGACGTCCAGTGTGAGTTTTTGTTCTGTGATGTTCAGTTTTGACTTTGTTCTAGAAGCACTCAGTATTTCCAACATCTTTTGAAGTGGGTGATATTAATATCCACACAAGCGTTTCTCACCGGTTCTCCTCTGAAACCCACATATCGTCTGATCATTAGCACATGCTGTGAAATTCAGAATTCCAGGTGCTCGTTTCCTAATTTCCTTTCACAGCGCTGATTAACGCATGACGTGTCTGAAACATCCTCCCACTTCAGGAATAATAAAAACAACAGTGTCTGCGTTTGAGACAGTTGCTGAGCTGTAACCTCTGTCTGTTTTTCTCGCAGGTTTTTCGCTCCTCCATCATGTCCGTCTGCATTTACCGTGGCTTAGCTCCACCCTCTCAGGAAAGGCGGGCGTGGCTTCACACACTGGCTCCGCCCCCACGTCACTGGCCCTGCCCATCGCTGCAGCAGCTGTTGGCCGTGTGTCTGCTCCTCCTCCTGCCGCTGGCCGTCCAATCGCGGCGCGACCGGGGCGGAGGGGGCGTGGCCCACTACATTCCGACGTCGGTGGCACATTATCCTCCTGGCTCCAAGCTGGTGCAGGGCCTGAGCATCGCGGTGGTGCTGGTGGGAAACTCCAGTGAGGTGGCGCTCGCCGGCACACGCGACAAAGACGACTTTGGCCACATGCCGCTGGCACCCAACGTGGAGATGCTCACCATGAACGAGACGGACCCCAAGAGCATCATCAAGAGCATCTGCGACCTGATGACGGAGCACTGGCTGCAGGGCGTGGTGTTCGGAGACGACACCGACCAGGAGGCCATCGCGCAGATCCTGGACTTCATCTCCGCGCAGACGCACATCCCCATCCTGGGCGTGAAGGGAGGCTCCTCCATGATCATGGCCGCTAAGGTGCGTGCGCTAATGTTGCTATTATACAGAAGTGGTGAAAATGTATGTCTGAAGTGGGTTTCAGAAGTGGGTGTGGCAAAATTACTCGATAGCACCGCCTATTCACTTTCAATGAAGTGCCCCTCCCGCTACATTTCATGTACATGTACAAACATCGGTGGACACATGTATCACACCAGTAACCTCAAAAAAGTCTCTTGAACCAAAATCCGAAACCTAGCAGGAAATCAGTTACTTAGAATTTTCTCTGCAAATTTTATGTCCGTTTTCAGGCGTAGTATTTTAATGAATTCCTAAATTCATTAGATCCTCCAGATATTTAATCAGATCAACACCAAATTTGGTCCGTGTAATCTAAAGCCCTTTGTGGTGTTAAACTGCGAAGATCTCGAGTTTTCCTTGTAGGGCGTGTCCGTGGCAGCCTGACAAATTTCGATGTTTCACCATGAAACAGGAAGTTGTTATATAACTCAGGCATACAATGTCCAATCTTCGCCAAACTTCAGTGCTAATGTACAGTAATTCTGAAGAGATGCATGATGGGTGACGGTGTGTGTGTGTGAGGATGATGATGAGCAGCTGGAAGCGTTAGACACTGAGAGAAAATGATCCGGTCGTCGTCGGATGGCAGTGAGTCAGAGCTGCGCCCACACACACGAGGCCATGAGCTCTAAACACTGCAGAATCACACAGCGCTCATCTCTCTCTCGCTCTCTCCGCTAAACACGCCGATGAAGATGAAGATGAAGAACCGCTGCTCGGCCCACGCATCCTGTCCAGCGCTAACCGCGCACAACCTTCACAATGACAAACCACCAGCTTCACAGAGGAACCAGACAAACGTCCGCTGCTAGTCAGGTCACGCGTGTTTGTCTAGCACTTCATACAATACAGCTTGTTATAATTCAGAAAAACAAACATGCAACATTCAAACAGCACAGAAGATGTTTAAATGAAAATTGAACAAATCACACGACGGAAAGAGAAAAAAATGGAGGCGGCCGTATAAATGTAACAGTTTAGAATCAAGAATTGAGGGTTTATCAGCTCCAGTCGCATACTTTAGAGTACGAATAAATGTTTTAATTTGAAGCCTGGACCAATATGTTAATTTCTCTTGGGATACAGATTGTTATGTGAAAATATTAGTAGTAATATTGCAAAATTCATCAGTTATTAAACAAGTTTAATTTCAGCTGTAAAGCGGCTCAACAGAAGACAAATCAATGCTGATTAAAGGAACAGCTCACCCAAGATATGATCGTTACTGTCGTCATTTACTCGTTGAAACCGTATGACTTACGCTCTTCAGTGGAACAACAGAAGATGTTTTGAGGAGTGTCTCAGTGTCCGTGTAATGGAAGTCAATGCACTCCGTTGTTGTTTGAGCCCCAGTGTTCTTCATAATATCTTCTGTAAAGTCTTTCAGGTTTGGAGTGACACGAGGAATGAGCCTTTTTGGGTGAACTATCACTCTATGCTAGAATGATTCTCTGAACTGAGAGATCCAGGCTGGTTTATGCTGGTTTGTGCTGGTTTGTGATAGTTTATGCTGGTTTGATTTGGTTTAGGCTGGTTTGTGTTGTTTTACACAGGTTTATATGGTCATATGCTGGTTTATGCTAGCTTGTACTGGTTTAAGTTGGTTTTTCCGGCGTTATTTGGGTTTGTGATAGTTTATGCTGGTTTGAGTTGGTTTAGGCTAGTTTATGCTGGTTTGTGTTGCTTTATTTTGGTTTGTGCTGGTTTATGCTGGTCTGGTTGTACTGCTTCAGTAGCACTCGAGTACCAAATTGAGTTCTCCATTGCGTCTTCTTGAGAAAATACACACAAAATGATGTTTTAGAATGGCTGTCTTGATAAGTATCCAAGTAAGCATAGTTGGTAACATGTTAACTGAACGTAAACAGTCAAGAAAATATCAGATATGTGTCAGTATAATGGATCCGTGCATTTCTTATGTTAATAGTGTTAATCAAACAACAAGAGAAAAACAGAGAATCACTCGCTGCTCTTAACTAAGTAACTTCTGTAGCTTTAATAGGTATTCTTGCGATTAGGGTTTAAACAGATCGTAGTTGATCTGTGAACCGTATGGACCAGGCCCGTTCATGGATTAGCGGCAAAGTTTAACCATCATAGAGTGATGCACGTTTTTAAGTCTTGCCATTGTAAACATTCAAGCGACTTTAAACCATTCAAGCACAAGAAGAGGTGAAAGAGAACTTTATTCAGTACTCGCACACTGTTTTTAGTGTGTATGTAATTAGTTAATTTGTTCTTATTGTATTTCTGAGAGTTCACTTAGAGAGTTTTTAATGATGTTAGAATTTTATTAGATGGACTAATTAGACTAGTTTTGCAGTGGAATTGGAAAAAAAAATACTTAGTGTTCTTTTAGTAATAAATGGAAAGCACAGTTACATTTTCTAACCGCTGATCCGAAAAATGATCTGATCCGAGACTCAAAACCGTGAGTTCTGTGACCTGATCTGATGTCTGTGATGTGCTGCTGACAGTGATAGTAGATACAGAGCTTGAGGGGTCAGAGGTCAGACAGGACGACCTTCAGTGCCTGACCTGCAACAGAGAGAGAGAGAGTCTCACCTGTTTCTCCATCTCTCTCTCTCTCTGTGGCCTGGTTTAGATAGTGACTGTATCATGTGTGCTCCCCTTTAAAGAGCACAGAACTAGGACACATATTTAGGGCTCCTCCTGACACCCCTCTCTCTCTCTCTCTCTGATCTACTGCCTCAACTTCTCGTTTCAGACGACATTCTCTCTCTCTCTGTCACGCTGCTCCTCTTTGCATCTCTCCTTCTGTTCGTCCTTCCTCTGTCCTGCTCGTTGTTCCTGCTGTCTGCTGATCATCACAGAGAGAAAGAGAGACGGCTGAATGAGAGTATATGAGTTGTGCTCAGTCAATTACACAGAGCTCTGTGCCAAAGATGCCTGCTGTCAGGACGCCACAATCTGTTACACACTGACTACACACGCTACACACACACACAACACACACACATGCTGTTGCTGTGTGAACTTTGCTTAACATTATTTTAGTCAGAACTACTTTTGAAGATAATACCTGTATTGGAAAGCTTTCTATCGATCAGACATTACATGTGTGCACTCAAAAATGACCTTCTCTCCTGACTTTAATAAACGCAGCCTGGAGTGTGGGCATGCACCGGCAGAAACATACATTGGCACAATAATGTAAATCAGTATTTACGTAGCATAACCGTAGTAGTCTAAATGTGTTTGTTTTGCACGTGTCCCACAATGTCCCACAAAATCACATCTACTGTCCTGCAAC
Organism: Barbus barbus; assembly: GCF_936440315.1. Lineage (NCBI taxonomy): Eukaryota > Metazoa > Chordata > Actinopteri > Cypriniformes > Cyprinidae > Barbus > Barbus barbus. The sequence continues at coordinate 45,581,771 of NC_136731.1, forward strand.
AGATCCATAGGGTGGTCACCCTAGTAATAAAATAATAATCACTAATTTGAATTAGTAAATTTTAACGAAAACAATACATTATGAAAATAAAAAGAAGCAGTTTTTTGCGATCAGATCATCTGGGAGACTGGAAAGTCTAAGGATCCAGTAAGCGAATGCATTCAAACAGTGTTCAAAACAGCACTAATGCATAGAAAACATGTCCGATGTTTTTTTATTAAAAGTGCTGTAAACTACTGAATGTAATGTAGAAATGTTCATTTTCTGTGAAGCTGCTTCGCAGCAGTGTATCATGAAAAGTGCTATACAAATAAATGTGAATTGAATTACATACAATTATTAATGAATTTATTTATTTATTTTGGCACTATAGTCATTGCAAATGATGAAAATTAGTACTTTAGTTTGTATTAATTTATTGTTGGGTGGGGGAGTGGGGTAGAGTACCGCCACTTCTGTTTTTCTACTACAAGCATTGATTGCATCATATATGCACACCAAAGTCAACTTCTGGTATAAATCACATGCCAAACAGAAACAGAGCATCCTGCTATACGCTCTTTCATGAGAACAGACTCATTTCTTTGTTTTTTAAAGCCTATCTGTCAGGTTCTGGGTAGCTCACAATTATTTATTGTACCATAAATGTAACAAAAAAGTTTTTAACAAAGTTAATGTAATGACCTGTGTTTTTGACGATACTTGTCTTTATTTACTTTGATTTATGGAGCAATTTGGATTCCTTAACCTGATAAATTAAAATAATTGTTAAATGTTAAAACAACACAGAGCAATAACATATATTTTACAACTATTCAAATGCATATTCAGTATTTGTACCTTAAATAATAATTATAATAAAATGAAGAGACAGTTGTTTAACAATATGTTAAGGAGTAGTAACGTTTGTACAATCTTACATTTACAACCGGCCCTATGGTAGCCATAATGTTGAAGTGGCCCTCAGTAAAAATGAGTTTGACACCCCTGTCATAGATCACCACAGAAATAACAATTATGTCATTAATTACTCACCCTCATGTCGTTCCAAACACATAAGACCCGTTCCAAACCTGCGTTCGTCTTCGGAACACAAATTAAGATCTCTTCCTCTTTACTACTAGTTACAGCACCAAATAAACATCTGAAGAAACCATCGTGAATCATGGAATACATCCATTAGTGTTTCAACCGCAGAATGACATCAGCTTGAGATCATTCATGCCACGTAACGTCACATTTACCTCAGAAAAGACATTCAATGAACATAAAAATAACTCTATAGAGGAGCATAATGATAAATATATGCATTATATTATTTATTGTGAATATATGTTGTTTGTCAATGTTTTTAGGTCTAAGAAACACTGGTTATTTAGTGAAAACACAGTGAAGAACAATGCAATTATATGACATTAAATTTAACGTATTAACATTTTATATCAGGCCCCAAACACTAATAATGTGACGCTTTCATCTGAGAATGACTGTATCACAAAACACAAGGGTTACATTCACAGAATTTTAATTAATATCTAGTTTATTAAAAAATCAGTGTTGTCAGAATGTGACTGAAATGAGTTATCATGAGTGTGTGTGTGTGTGTGTGTGTTGATGTCAGGATAGTCAGTGAAGCACAGCTGCCAAAGCAGTGTGTAGCCACAGTGTGACAGCGGAAGAACTGCTTGTGTGTGTGTGTGTGTGTGTGTGAGATGAGGGGCTGTTACACACTCACATCACCTCAGACTGTCGCTCTCTGTCTAATATCACATTATCTATTCTGTATTTGAACCATTTCATGTGTTATCTCATCGTGTTGGTAATTGTAATGCTAATATTATTACATTAATAACATTAAACATCTGGAGAAGACAAAAGCTGAAACAAATCCATCATTAAGATGTTTTTTTTAACTAAAACCCGAGTCCATAATAACTCTTCCTCCAGTGAAACAGAGTTGTGGTCTGAATCAGGAGAGAAATCTGCACAGATCAAGCAGCGTTTACAAGACGAAACAGCTCTAAACTAATATGAGAGACAAGAGGAGATTGTGGATTAGCGTTATTATGGATTGTGGACTGGTATGTTACCGTGATGATGTTCTGGGCTGTGAGGCTCGTGTAGTTTCTCCTTGCCGGTCTGTCGGACCATAGCGTCTCTAACGGTCTTGTTAAAAGGAGCCAACTGTTTAATTAAAAATGAGCATCAGAATGAGGTCAGCTCTAATTAAGCTGTAAGGACTAATTACATGTGCATGAGTTTAGAGAATGCACAATATGTGTGAAACAAACACGGGAGAGCGACGGGAGTGTCGAACGAAGAGGCTTGAACGCGCGCGCGCGTGTGTGTGTGTGTGTGAGAATGTCCGGTCATGTGACCCTGAAGATCATGTGATCACCACCTGCTCAACCTGGCCAAATTACATAGGGCTTCTCATAAAGCAGCTTTACAGTCCGTCATGATGTGGATGTTTATAATATCTTCATGCCTTACAGTGGTGTTTAGCTGACTAGTGCTGGATGATAAGTGTGATCATGACCCCTGTGTGTCTCTCTGCAGGACGATAGCTCCATGTTCTTTCAGTTCGGGCCCTCCATCGAGCAGCAGGCGTCCGTCATGCTCAACATCATGGAGGAGTACGACTGGTACATCTTCTCCATCGTCACCACATACTACCCCGGCTACCAGGACTTCGTTACCAAGGTAAAGATGCTCTGTGTGTGTGTGTGTGTGTGTGAGTGTGTGTGTGAGTGTGAGTGTGAGTGAGTGTGAGTGTGTGTGAGTGTGTGTGTGAGTGTGAGTGTGTGTGTGTGTGTGTGAGAGTGAGTGTGTGAGAGTGAGTGTGTGAGTGTGTGTGTGTGTGTGTGTGAGAGTGAGTGTGTGAGTGTGAGTGTGAGTGTGAGTGTGAGTGTGAGTGTGTGTGTGTGAGTGTGAGTGAGTGTGTGTGTGAGTGTGTGAGTGTGAGTGTGAGTGTGAGTGTGTGTGAGTGAGTGTGTGTCTGTGTGTGTGTGTGTGTGTGTGTGTGTGTGTGTGTGTGAGAGTGAGAGAGAGAGAGAATGTGTGTCTGTGTCTGTGTGTGTGCGTGTGTGTCTGTGTCTGTGTGTGTGTGTGTGTGTGTGTGTGTGTGTGTGAGAGTGAGTGTGTGAGTGTGTGTGTGTGTGTGTGTGTGTGTGTGTGTGTGTGTGAGTGTGTGTGTGTGAGAGTGAGTGTGTGAGTGTGTGTGTGTGTGTGTGTGTGTGTGAGTGAGTGTGAGTGTGAGTGTGAGTGAGTGTGAGTGAGTGAGTGTGTGTGTGTGTGTGTGTGTGTGTGTGTGTGTGAGTGTGTGAGTGTGAGTGTGAGTGTGAGTGTGAGTGTGAGTGTGAGTGTGTGTGTGTGTGTGTGTGTGTGTGTGTGTGTGTGTGTGTGTGAGTGTGTGTGTGTGTGTGTGTGAGAGAGAGAGAGAATGTGTGTCTGTGTCTGTGTGTGTGCGTGTGTGTCTGTGTCTGTGTGTGTGCGTGTGTGTCTGTGTCTGTGTGTGTGCAGTGTTGGGAAGGTTAAATTGGAAATTTAATAGGTCACAGTTTATAAAATACTCTTATTTAAAATGTGATAAGTAGTGCAATTTTTCAATTAATAAAGTAATTTTGATTACTTTTTGATTAATTTTCTAAATTTCTAATGAATGTTTATTCCTGAGATTCGGTAACATTTCAATGTGAAATATATTTTTTTTTCAACTACATATGACTCATTTTCTAAATACCCCACATTATTAGGCACATATTAAACACACATATAACAAATCATATTTCCCACCTCAGGCATTAAAGACTTTTTATAATTTTTTCAGCTTTAGACACCTTTTGTTCTCAACCCCGTAATGGACAAAGTGGGATTAGTTTAAAAAGGATTTAACACAGAAATGGTTATAAAACAAACATATACCTGCTGCTCACGTGTCCCTCATAGCAATTTAATGACAACAAATGTAACATTTATCATAATTTTCACATTTTCATAGGACTGAAGCTAAAAATACACAAATTGTGTCTACGGTCTCTTTATTTTTGTAAAAAATATTTTTAATTTTAAATTTTAACTAAAACCACAATGTTAATGTTTTAGCCCTTAACATGTCAGACTCTCAACACTTTTTTTCTTTATTGTCTTCCTTATATATTTCCAAAAATATTAATGTGACGGGGTTGAACACATTTGAAGGGATACCTTGCCTTAAATGTATATTTTTGGTTTTGTTTCGATCTCATATTGTCCCTTTGTATCTCTGCAAGCCCAACATTGTCTCTCTGCTGCAAACGTGGGAGCAGTTTCTGATGTATGATGCTCGTCAGAGTTTAAGTGGACATATTACATCAAAAATTCAGTTTATAACAAAAATATGAGCCGTCATGATTTTGGATTGTATATATTTACTGAAACCAAGTCTATTTTATTTTATTTAATTTTTTCATTAAAATTATAAACAAATGAAGCAAATAACTCAACCCTATCACAAGTTTACAACCCCGTAACAATGAGAAATACATAAGGTTTGCTTATGAATGTCTTGTGTTAGTAAAAGTACACATTTTTAAATTTACTCTTAAATGTACAATTTTTCCAAAAATGTACTCAAGTAAATGTAACTTTGTTTAAAAAAGAAGTGAATGGATTTTTAGCATTCTTTAATTCGAGTACATTTTTAACAAAACAAAAAAACAAGAAAAAAGTACTTTTACTTCGCCACAGTGGGCGCCGTTTTATTATTATTTTTATATATATATATATTTTAAAATTTGTGAATCGGTTTGCGAATCACTTTGAATGATTCGTTCAGTACTGAATCATCTGAAGCGGTTTCTGATTCATTCCAGGTCATTTGAGAACACGGAGAACATGATCTACGATCAATTGAAGCTAAATCGGCCTGCGATGAGGGTCTTTATTAGTTGAACACTGTGTGTGCTGTCTGTGAACAGTTCCACAGTATACACTCGGTTTTATTCGAGTAATATTGTTAGCGATAAGCTAGATCAACTGTCAAGTGAACTGTGTAGAGTGAAATGAATGAAAGGTGTCGATCACCGCATTTCATTTATAGTAGATTTGCTTAATTACATCGCATCAAATCCTTTTTTGAGCGCGGCCTGCAGTGTTGAGCATTATAACCAATCACACACGTTTCTGTTGAGCTTATGAACGCACTATCCAATCAGAGGCGTTTAGATTCGTCACCGTGTGCGCGCTCACTGACTGAACTCTGATGAACTTAAAAAATAAAGCATACACACAAACCCAAATAAAAATGTGCCCTAAACTGCTGAAACAGTGGAGTCTGATATTTTAGCGCGGTCGGTCGCTGGAGTCAGTGGTGTCCGTGTGTCCTCAGATCCGCAGCACCATTGAGAACAGTTTTGTGGGCTGGGAGCTGGAGGAGGTACTGCTGCTGGACATGTCCGTGGACGACGGAGACGCCAAGATCCAGAACCAGCTGAAGAAGCTGCAGAGCCCCGTCATCCTGCTCTACTCCACCAAAGAGGAGGCCAACATCATCTTCGAGGTGGCGCACTCGGTGGGCCTGACGGGCTACGGGTACACCTGGATCGTGCCGTCTCTGGTGGCGGGCGACGCCGACCACATCCCGCCCGAGTTTCCCACAGGTGAGGCTCACTTTAGCCCTGTGCGGACCGGACTAGCTCCACAGGGGGCGATAGAGGCGTTTGTGTGTGTCACTTAACGATTTTAATGATGTGTTGAGATTAGAGATGCACGATATTATCGGACCGATATCGGAAATGTAATTGAAATGTAAATATCGGCCCGATATGATACATGATGCCTCACATGCGCTCAGGGTGTGCTAGCGATTAGATCACGCCATTGTTTATCATTTCTGCACAGGAGAAACTTGGTGTTGTTTCCAAAGAAAATAAGTAAATCGGTATCGGCTATTGGCCAAAATGAGTTGAAAAATATCGGCATATCCACAAAAATCCAATATCGTGCATCCCTAGTGTAATCCCTAGGGGCAGTCGTGGCCTAATGGATAGAGAGTTGGACTTGTAACCTGAAGGTCGAGGGTTCGAGTCTCAGGTCCGGCAGGGATTGTAGGTGGGGGAGTGAATAACCAACACTCTCTCCACCCTCAATACCACGACTGAGGTGAGACCCTTGAGCAAGGCACCAAACCCCCAACTGCTGCAGCATTGGCTGCCCACTGCTCCGGGTGTATGTTCACTACTGTGTGTACACTTGGATGGGTTCACCATACTTGGCCACACACACCACTTCCCTTCCCACTTCCCTAATGATTGTAGTTTTTATTAATTTTCATGTCAGTTTTAGTTTGTAGTACATCAGATCAAACTACGTGTTGCATTGTGTTTGAGCTGAAGTTAGTTTAGTGTTGCTGGTTGTGTTTGTCTGCGCAGGCATGATCTCGGTGTCATACGATGAGTGGGATTACGGTGTGGAGGCGCGTGTTCGTGACGGAGTGGCTGTGATCGCCTCAGCCACCGCCACCATGATGATAGACCGAGGGCCACAAGCACTGCTCAAGCCTGAGTGCCACGGGGCCCCGGAGAAGAAGAGCCCCATCAGCAACGAGGTGCTCAGGTCAGACTCTCTCTCTAACACACACACACACACAAATACACATACACACTCACACACAATGAGGACATAAATGTGTATATTGAAATAGGTATTTCAAGGTGAAGGTGACTTTTCAGGACATTACCCCATGTCCCCACTTTTAAAAACACTTATAAATCATACAGAGTGAGGTTTTTTGGGGGAAAGTAGAAATGCACAAAGTCTCCTGTGAGGGCTAAGTTTAGGTGTAGGGTTGGTGTAGGGCAATAGCACACACAGTTTGTTCAGTATAAAAACCATTACGCCTATGGAGAGTCCCCATAAACCACAAAAACCAACGTGTGTGTGTGTGTATGTGTGTGTGTGTGTGTGTGTGTGTGTGTGTGTGTGTGTGAGTGGGAGTGTGGGAGTGTGTGTTTGTGTGTGTGTGTGAGAGAGAGAGAATGTGTGTGTGTGTGTGTGTGTGTGAGAGAGAGAGTGTGAGTGTGTGTGTGTGTGTGTGTGTGTGTGTGTGAGAGAGAGTGTGACTGTGTGTGTATGATTGGGAGTGTGGGAGTGTGTGTGTGTGTGTGTGTGTGTGTGTGAGTGGGAGTGTGTGTTTGTGTGTGTGTGTGTGTGTGTGTGTGTGTGAGAGAGAGAGAGAATGTGTGTGTGTGTGTGTGTGTGTGAGAGAGAGAGAGAATGTGTGTGTGTGTGTGTGTGTGTGAGAGAGAGTGTGAGTGTGTGTGTATGAGTGGGAGTGTGGGAGTGTGTGTGTGTGTGAGAGAGAGAGAATGTGTGTGTGTGTGTGAGAGAGAGTGTGAGTGTGTGTGTGTTTCTCAGATCTGTACAGAGATGTGATATAGAGCAGCTTGTTCTCTCTCTCTCTCTCTCTCTCTGTTGCTCTCATGGCAATGGTTTCCATGGTAACACAGGGGAGGAGATTGGAAGCTGCAAAGGTTGTGGTTGCCATAACAACACTATACATATGTCACACAATGAAATCATAAAAACATCAATAAGTACTGACAGACAGATGACAGCCATCGCTGCTGTTTGTTTAGCTTCTCACTTATTGTTTGTCCTATTTTAATATTATTATTTTTTCTTATTTCTTCTCATTTTTTTTCTTTATTATTCTTCTTTTTCCCGTATTAATTGTTATATTTATTAGTATATTATTCATAGTAGTAATTGTATTTTTATTATTATTACTTTATTTTTCTTTGTTTCATTCTTCTGTAGTTATTAACAAAGTCACGCTCATTACAGACAGATTATTTCTTTTAATATTTCTTCATCTTCTTATTCTTAATAATATTTTAGTTTTTATTCACTATTAGTATTATTTGTCTTATTCAATTTTTTTTCCAGCTGCTTACACACATTTTCCAAATTTTGCCTCTTTTTTTTCTTCCAAACTTTACACACAAATCCAAGAATTGCACACAAAATGCAAAAGGCCTCACATCTCTAAATATCTCAAATGATCACAAACACATCTCAAAGCAAACACCTTTGCCGTAAATTAATTCCTGTTCGAAGGCTGAGATTGAGTGTCTGGTTTAGCAGATTTGGAGTGTGTTTGAGAGTCAGCTTTCAGAAAGAGTGTGTGTGTGAGCAGCTGAACAGCAGTGTAATGAGGTGCTGCGGTGTGTTTGTCAGGTATCTGATGAACGTGACGTTCGAGGGCCGGAATCTCTCCTTCAGCGAGGACGGCTATCAGATGCACCCCAAGCTGGTGATCATCCTGCTGAACAAGGACAGACAGTGGGACAGAGTAAGAGCCGTGTGGCTGTGACACTGAAGCGTGTGTGTGTGTGATCTCACACCAGCGTGTGTGTGTGTGTGTGTGTGCAGGTGGGTAAGTGGGAGAACGGCACTCTGTCGATGAAGTTTCACGTGTGGCCGCGGTTCGAGCTCTACTCTGGCACGGAGAACCGTGAGGACGATCATCTGTCCATCGTGACGCTGGAGGAGGCTCCGTTCGTGATGGTGGAGGACGTGGATCCGCTCAGCGGCACCTGCATGAGGAACACCGTCCCCTGCCGCAAGCAACTCAAATCACTGTAAACACACACACACTCACACACTCGTTCAGCTCTGCTGTCTGGCTTCACTGATCTGATCACAAACGCCTGATGCATGAACCCTGGAGTCACACTTGTGTCGTTAGGACATATAATCCTGTAATAATCTTATTTTTATAAAAAAAACATTTCATTTCAATAATATTTTTTCTTTAATATCTTGCAATTTGAGTGTATTTCATGTCTTCATATCTTAATTACGGACTATTTTCTGTGTAAGACGTAAGAAAGAGCAATAATAATTTTATGTAATTTTTCAATTAATCCTTAAAAACCTGAGAACATGTTTGGGGCGCCTGACACGCCTGCACTTTTCTTCGTTAGGATTTATTTTTTCTATAGAAAGTTGTATCTGGGTATTTTACTTCCAAATAAAATTTTGTCTACATATAACACTCCCCAACCAAGTTATAGCCATTTATTACAATATTGTTATAGGCGCTTTTCTGTGAAAAACAGGTCTATTTACTTTACTAACAATATAGATGTGTCCAAAAACCCAAAACCTATGTTTATTGGTTTAATATGTGACAGTTTGAACCAATCTGGGCACGGGGGTGGGACTAAGCGTCTACAATCGTTCCTGTTTTGCTCAGAGGAACGAAATGCATTGGTTTCTTCTGACCAATCAATAGGCCTCATTCATGAAACATTCGTAAATATAGGAGTAAATTCTGAGTAATTTGCGTGTAAAACAGACCTTCCCGAAAACTCTCCTACGGACTCACAATCGCTTCGTAAACGTCTGATTTGATAGTTAAACATGTGTATGTTAATGAATTCCAATCATTGGTAAATAGGACACTGGTGCACGCTCGTTCTCAGTTAGCATAATCACCGCCTAGAACTACAGCTACGCAAATTTCGTGTCCAGGAACGCAGTGGAATATTCTGGTCTACTTTCTCAGGTTTGGCTCCAGTATATTGGATAAATGCAAAAAAGACTAATAGGCTATATGCCTAACAATAAACATTCAATAAGGCATGGCTTAAAGTTCTCCGGCACCATGCCGGATCTCCTGCGTGTGGCTGCGTAAAAAAAAGATAGTCCTAAATTTAAAAAAAAGATGTTGATATCACGTTCGAGTTCATGAGTTCGCCTCCCAATGGTATGAGAGGAACACAGCTTTCACTCTTAACCAAACTAACATTACTAGCCATCAGAAGTATTTGCTCTTATAAACACGAGGCGCAGTGCTCAAAGATGTCTATCTAGCACCATATTTACATAGAAAAGCTATTTAAGAAGCAGCAGAGCTGTGTAAACAGCTCAGAATAATCACGTCATCTCCATAAGAACTATATGATTGCCAGAACTATATGAATTTGCCGGTAGTTTTGTAAAGGATATTCATTTACCAGTAAAGACTGTGTGAAAGAGGCTAAACTGCATATGCAGTGAGTTTACGTTCATCTGGAAACACTGGGCGTTATCTCACTAGATTTGTAACGTAAAACGTTAATAAACCTGTGCCATAAATCTATTATAAACCTTAAATATTTCTAATTATGCATTCAGATAGGATTAACGGTTCAAAAGTTATTAAACATTTAATAACAATGTTATTTTTGTCTCGGTCTTCGAGGGTTAATACAGTATAAGAGCAGAAATATTTCAAATCCATTGAATTGAGGCAGATTTGTTGCACCTTGTGAAAAACAAATCATCTGTAATAGCATGGCATATATATTCAGTGCTGTGCATTCCTTTCTTACTGAGCAGTTTTCAGACGTAATTACTGCAGTTTTGTCACCCCTTCATTGCTGTGCACTTTTTTATCCATTGTGGATGATTTGTAGATTGTACACGAAAAACATCTGTTTTTGAGTAGTTTCCATTAATTTCCTTATTTTTGATTGCGAACAACACAAGTGTGACTTTTTTATGACCATTTAGCTTTTTGAATCAAGTCCATGATTTTTTTTTTGGGGGGGGGGGGGTGTCACATAGTGACTGCCATAAAGGGTAACGAGTTTTGTACCATTCTGATGAAGTAGCCATTTTTTACATTTCCAGAATTTTTGTTTTGGTCTAAAATGACGGAACGTGACTGAAGGGTTGATCCAGAACCCTGTCCGATCCGTCACGTGTCTCTGTGGTCTGTCTGCCAGGAATAAGACGGGGGAGCCTGCCGTCTACATCAAGCGCTGCTGTAAAGGCTTCTGCATCGACATCCTGAAGAAGATCGCCAAGTCTGTGAAGTTCACCTACGACCTTTATCTGGTCACCAACGGCAAACACGGCAAGAAGATCAACGGCACGTGGAACGGGATGGTGGGAGAGGTACAGAACTGTAATCGGTGTCTGCGAGGGTCTGTGTTTATAATTAGCTGTCTATAAAAACAATCAAAGTCTTTATGGAGTGTGCAGTGTCCTCATTTAGACAGCTGTGTGTGTCTTTATGCTAAAAAATGCTCAGGGTTTCAATCTACGTTTCTCACACTGCCATCCCATCGTAAGACACACACACACACACACACACACACACACACACTCTGTCGTGCCCCAGTTTAGTCGTGTGAAGTGAAGTTCAGGTATTTAGAGCTAAAATTACCAACAGAGAGCGAGAGAGAGACAGTGTGATAACCCACTTTCTGTCTGTTGTTGATCTAGAATCTCTCGTCTCATATCTGCTGTTCACGTCTCCATATCTGGCCTCGTCTCAACACAGTACAGCTATGAATGCTGGGAAGGAAGCTAGCAGGCCTCTCAGAGCACGCTTGAACTATATTGATATGATATTTTTATAGTGTTCCCATGTAGAGGTGCTTATAAACCACTAGAAATTTGACAACTGATGATATTTTGGATACCTGTCTGTCTGTCTTTCACCTGTGTGTGTGTGTGTCTGTCTCTCACCTGTCTGTCTGTCTCTCACCTGTGTGTGTGTGTGTGTGTGTGTCTGTCTCTCACCTGTCTGTCTGTCTTTCACCTGTGTGTGTGTGTGTGTCTGTCTCTCACCTGTCTGTCTGTCTTTCACCTGTGTGTGTGTGTGTGTGTGTGTGTGTGTGTGTGTGTGTGTGTGTGTGGGTGTGTCTGTCTGTGTCTGTCTCTCACCTGTCTGTCTGTCTTTCACCTGTGTGTGTGTGTGTGTGTGTGTGTGTCTGTCTCTCACCTGTCTGTCTGTCTTTCACCTGTGTGTGTGTGTGTGTGTGTGTGTCTGTCTCTCACCTGTCTGTCTGTCTTTCACCTGTGTGTGTGTGTGTGTGTGTGTGTGTCTGTCTCTCACCTGTCTGTCTGTCTTTCACCTGTGTGTGTGTGTGTGTGTGTGTGTGTGTGTCTGTCTCTCACCTGTCTGTCTGTCTTTCACCTGTGTGTGTGTGTGTGTGTGTGTGTCTCAACAGCCTGTCTGTCTGTCTCTCACGTGTGTGTGTGTGTGTGTGTGTGTGTGTGTGTGTGTGTGTGTGTGTGTGCGTGTGTCTGTCTCTCACCTGTGTGTGTGTGTGTGTGTGTGTGTGTGTGTGTGTGTGTGTATGTGTGTGTGTGTGTGTGTGTGTGTGTGTGTGTGTGTGTGTCTGTCTCTCACCTGTCTGTCTGTCTTTCACCTGTGTGTGTGTGTGTGTGTGTGTGTGTGTGTGTGTGGGTGTGGGTGGGTGTGTGTGTGTGTGTCTGTGTCTGTCTCTCACCTGTCTGTCTGTCTCTCACGTGTGTGTGTGTGTGTGTGTGTGTGTGTGTGTGTGTGTGTGTGTGTGTCTGTGTGTGTGTGTGTGTGAGAGAGTGTGTGTGTGTGTGTGTGTGTGTGTGTGTGTGTGTGTGTCTCTCACCTGTCTGTCAATTCAATATTGCTTTATTGGCATGACTGTAACAATGGTGATATAATTGTAACTAAGAAAAGATGAAAATAATAGAATAAAAACTTTATAACAATATAAACTTAAATAAACAGTGTAACAAATAAGAACTTGTGAGTGTTTGATAGCACAGTGTTTAACACGTATAAACACACACAGGCTGCGGGTCACTGTGGTGGACAGCAGGGAGACACACTGAGGTCAGACATATATCACACTCTCTTTCTGTGTCTGCCGGTCTCGATGGCTAGCCTGTGCTCACTGAGCCTGTACTCGGTCAGGATCTGTCTCTGCTTTGTGTCTCTGACACTCTGGAGATATTCCTCCAGTTCATAATTTGATTTTATAGTTCGATAGAGTTGTAATTTACTTTGTGTTTTGATCCCAGTGTTCCAGATATGTATTTTTCGATAGTTTGACCTGTCTGTCTGTCTGCAGGTGGTGCTTAAGAACGCTCACATGGCCGTTGGCTCGCTGACCATCAATGAGGAGAGGTCAGAGGTCATTGATTTCTCTGTGCCCTTCATAGAGACGGGCATCAGTGTCATGGTGTCTCGGAGCAACGGCACGGTGTCTCCGTCTGCGTTCCTGGGTGAGCCGTCTCTCTCTCTCCGCTGTGTGCTGTATCTGCTAACATGAGCTGAATCGTGTCTGCTCTCCGTCCACAGAGCCCTTCAGCGCAGACGTCTGGATCATGATGTTCGTCATGCTGCTGCTGGTCTGTGCCATCGCCGTCTTCATCTTCGAGTACTTCAGTCCCGTGGGCTACAATCGTCGTCTAATCGACGGCCGCGGTACGGAGCGGCACTTATCTGCGTGACAAACACTGCTGCTGAATCCTTCATTATCCATCGTGATTTATCAACTTTAATGTCATGCAGTTCTTCTGTAGTTTTGCTCGTGGCTCGTGTCCATGAGGGCTGAACGATTTGAGAAATAGTGTTTTGTTTGTTTTTCTGAGAAAAACCGTAACTGGATTTTAAATCAATTTTTAAAGGCTTCAGTATGCTGAGTATTTAATAATCGAGTATTTAAAACAACAGATCTTTTGTCTGGGCACAGAACCTGTTGGCTACTGGTTTATAAGTGATTCTCTTTTCAAATCTGCTGAAATTAGGTGCTATCCGGTCAAGGTTGTGTTCCCAAATGTTATAAGAGGATTCTTTGTGAAGCACTATAAAAACATTCTTTCCTTGTTGGCATCCGTCTAATTTGACTCAGTTCAGTTCAAGTCAAGTCAAGTCAGCTTTATTATCAATTCTTCCACATGTACGGCACATACATACAGAGAATTGAAATTGTGTTACTCTCAGACCCTTGGTGCATACAGTTAACATTAAACACTGACAGTAGACGTTCAAATACAGATAAATACAGTTTAAACATATGTACATACAACTATACAGATATACAAATGAGGACATTGTAGAAAAATAAAGAAATAGATAAAGTGGAATAAGGCGCATGGCAGATAGAGTGCAAACCAATTAAATAAAACAAAACTGTGCAGATATATGTGTAGTGCAAGAAGAGCTTATCAGTAGGGAGAACAGTCCTTATATCAGACTATCTGAAGAGGTAGTTTGCAGTCAATGCTGGATGAGGTAGTGATCAGTCCAATGCTGCACAAGTGACAGGTGCTGGTCACAGTTTTTAAGTGGGGGGTGGGGAGCTGGGGGGGGGGGAGCTGGGGGGGGTCCCAGTATCAGTGTTCAGTGTTGCATGGGGTAAAAGAGGGAAGGGGGGGCAGGGACGGGAGGGAGTTGAGCTTCCTGACAGCCTGATGTATGAAGCTGTCCTTCAGTCTGCTGATCCTCGCCTGGAGACTCCGCAGTCTCCTCCCTGATGGCAGCAGACTGAAGAAGCTGTGTGTCGGGTGGGTGGGATCACCTGCAATGCGGAGGGCTTTGCGGGTGAGACGGGTGCTGTAGATGGTCAGAGGGGCATGCTGAGTGTGTACTCTCCTGAAGTCAACAACAATCTCCTTCGTCTTCTCCACATTCAGAGAGAGATTGTTGTCACTGCACCACCCGGCCAGGCGGCTCACCTCGCTCTTGTAGTTCAGTTCAGTTCTCGTTCAGTTCTACCAAATGAACCCAAATATTAGGAAGACACAGCTCCTTCTCTTCTCTCAGGTGTCGAGCAAGAGTGAAGGAGTCACTGTGTTGTGTTTCTGTGCTTTCAGAGGCCGGAGGTCCGTCGTTCACCATCGGGAAGGCCATCTGGCTGCTCTGGGGTCTGGTCTTCAATAACTCCGTGCCAGTGCAGAACCCCAGAGGAACCACCAGCAAGATCATGGTGTCCGTCTGGGCCTTCTTTGCTGTGATCTTCCTGGCCAGCTACACTGCTAACCTGGCCGCATTTATGATCCAGGAGGAGTACGTGGACCAGGTGTCGGGCCTCAGTGACAAAAAGGTGCTCTAGTAGAAGCCACGGCTGTAGTATTTCAGCTAGAGCGGATGTTCAGTGTTCTGGTCAGTCACTCTTGTGCTGTCTGTCTGTCTTTAGTTTCAGAGACCCAACGACTTCTCCCCGCCGTTTCGCTTCGGGACGGTGCCCAACGGCAGCACCGAGAGAAACATCCGCAATAACTACAGAGAGATGCACTCCTACATGGTCAAATTCCACCAGCGCAACGTTAACGAAGCGCTGTACAGTCTGAAGACCGGGTGAGTCTTTAGCTCTCATATTCACTGTTAAATATGAGTTTTCTCTCAATACACTCCTAACTTGCTGCTTATTAATAGATTAGGTGTGAGGGGGAAGGGATCTGCAGATATGATCATGCAGAAGAAGACACTCATATGTGACCTGAGCTGGCAATGAGCAAATTTTCAAAAATGAGTTATTTTCTCCATTAGAATACCCTGGAATCTACTGAAAAATGACCGAGCTACACCTGTTTGAAGTCGATTTAGAGAAAAATCAAGTTGAAGTTTTCTGAAGATTCCAAAGCTAAATCACCGAGCAACGTTACAGCTTTTCCTGCACTTCTTTTCTCAATAATAATTACAATATAGCTGTTTTTATCAATAGAACAGATGCAGAAAAAAACTGTAGAATATAAGAAACAAACATTTTACATTTTAACAACAGCATTCAAATAAGAACAAATAATCAAATGTAAAAATCATTTCATGTGTTCATTACAAATAAATTGATTTATTAAATCTACAAAAGCAGTTCAAATGAGAGCAGCGAGTGATTTCCTCTTTTCTTTTCTTTTTAGATGAACATTAATGAGACAAACGGGCTAGACATTAAGACTTACTGTTACGCATGGATCTAATATAATGTTACACATACGATGTTTTTCCCAAACAGTTCCCCAGACATTCACTTAAGACATAACAGATTATGTTTGTGTAAATACTGTAATTCTGTGCATATTGGAATGGAAGCTTAAATTAGTTGCAGTTGCTAGGGTACCTGGGGTGGTTGCCAGGGTGTTGCAATGCGGTTGCTAGGGTACTCTGGGTGGTTGCTAGGGTGGTGCTATGTGGTTGCTAGGTTACTTGGGGTGGTTACTATGGTGGTTGCTAGGGTACCTGGGAGTAGTTGCTATGCTGTCGGAGACTTCGAGAAGCAAGCGTAGAAAAGATATTCCTCACAGAAACGTACAAATAAAGATAATTTTAGATGTTTAATTATTATTTGGAGTACTGGGATCTCTAATCGAGGGCTTAATGAACTAATTTTTGTGAAAACCTCAAATTGCCATTTTTCACTATTTTTGCGTGTAGCTCAAAATTAGCCCGAGAGTAGGGCTGCACGATTAATCGAAATAAAATCACGATCTCGATTCCTACATAAATGCGATCTCATTTCTAAATGATGGCGATTCACTTCCGTGTATTTCCCTGCGTTCAGATCATGCTGCATTCACGTGTTATTGGTCACTCACACAATAACAAAACACTGTTAATTCACCAATCAATCATAAATCTGATCACTTTTCTCCTCTCCCTCATTGGCCACGGTCCGCTGTCCCTCACGTGACGTGTAACAAGGCGGCAGACCTAAACGGAGTCAATAAGCGCATTCGCAGAATGATCACCGTATGACATCACAGTACCACAAGAGCGATAAGAAAGCAAGTTCAAGTTCAAGTTGAGCTTTATTGTCATTCTGCTACATGTGGGGACATACAGTGGAACGAAATGTCGTGCCTCTCAGGACCACGGTGCTACATAAATACAGACATACAACAATGAAGTAAAAAACACTATAAACCTATACACTACTAACCTACTGACAGATTTAACTATAAGTATACTATATATATATATATATATATATATATATATATATATATATATAAGTATTTACCCTATACAAACTAAACAACTAGAGAATAAAAAATACAAACTATACGAATGCTTCACAAAGCAGTCGGATCCTATGCATTCAAATCGCTCTTGCGGTACTTTGATGTCATACGGTGATCATTCTGCGCAGCGCTGCTTCAACGGGGTGTCAGCATCAACGCTTGACGGAGGGCGTGTCTGAAGCTTGGTGCTGACCAGAGCCGTCAGAGTGATAACAGCCAATCGCATACTTTTCTGGTGCTGGATGAACGGGATTGGCTAGCGTCTGCGCTAGGGTATTTGCATAAGGCGATCTGATTGGCTGACGCCTGCATTGGCGCTTGAAAAGTTAATAAGTTTTCAACTTCTGCCGCGTGCAACGCTAGTGAAGCAACGCTAGGGACCCACAATTCAGTTCGGCAACGCTTGACGTCACTCCATTCAAAGTAAATGAGAGGCGTTGACGCCGACGCCCCGTGTGAATGTGAATATTTTTATTTATTATTGTTAATGTTCTCTTATGTTCAACAACTTAAAGCTTTAAAATTATTCACTTTAAGGGGTCTAAAATAAAGAAAAGAGACAATTTTTTGTTACTCCAGCACTTTATTATACTGAATGTCCTGTGGGGTTTTTTGGGGGGGGGTTTTGTACTTGAGTGCAATACATTTTGGTTGAAAAAATGAGAATCATGTAAGAGAATCGTGATCTCAATTCCCATGGAGAAAAATCGTGATTCACATTTTAGCAAGAATCGTGCAGCCCTACCCGAGAGCATTCACACTCATTTTGCATGCATCTAATCTGCTTGTGTTGTGAATGCGTGTGGTGTCTTGAATGACAGGAAGCTGGACGCCTTCATCTACGACGCGGCGGTGCTGAACTACATGGCGGGCAGAGACGAGGGCTGTAAGCTGGTCACCATCGGCTCCGGGAAAGTGTTCGCCTCCACCGGCTACGGCATCGCCATCCAGAAGGAATCGGGCTGGAAGAGACAGGTGGACCTCGCCATCCTGCAGCTGTTTGGAGACGGTACTGCTCATCTTGAGTCATTCAGATAAACACTCATCTGCTGGCTTGTTCACTAATAACCAATAATCCAGCAACACTCGGTGAATGCTGCACCCAATAAAAATGATGAAATGATGATGCTTGCAGTCTTCTGAAGTATTGTTCTGTGACCCAAGCAGCTCAGCTTCTGAAAGCACCTTTACGTTCATGATTGGCTGGCTGTTGATGCATTTTTGGAAATTGGACATTGAACTATTTGAAAATCTGGAATCGCTTTATTTTTTAGATAAACCATTTTATTCGCAACATCCATTTCTCTTAAAATACCTTCTAGGGTTATGATAATCAAGACAGTCCTGAGCTAGCTCAAGCTTTTATCTCTGCAAACCAAACTATCTCTTTAATTAATTTACTTCCCCAACTAATAAAGAGATTTGATCATTAGCTAGCTCCACACTGGAGAGCTGCTTTATAACACAAGTTGTAATTCTAACGGAAAGCGACACTGACTAACCCTATCTACTGCATCAAGTACTGTAGAAATAAACGTGATGTGACTGCTTTACTGAAGTACCGAACTGAAGAGCTCGTGCAGACATCACTTTCTCACCGCTGTCAGGTTTTGGTGTTCAAACTGTTGTTTTGTTTCGTTATTGTCGATATTTATTCGATTGTTTATTTCGTTGTCGATAATGTCGACTAATCGTTTCAGCCCTATTCCCGAGTCCTATTTTCACATATATACACTACCAGTCAAAAGTGTTTGAATAGTAAGATATTTAATGGTTTTTTAAAGAATTATCTTCTGTTCACCAAGCCTGCAATTATTTGATCCAAAGTACAGCAAAAGCAGTAATTTTGTGAAATATTTTTACTATTTAACATAACTGTTTTCTATGTAAATATCTGTTAAAATGTAATTTATTTATTTAATTGATCAAATCTGTATTTTCAGTATCATTACTCCAGTCTTCAGTGATCTTCAGAAATCATTCTAATATACTGATTTACTGCTTAAGAAACATTTCTAAATATTATCAATGTTGAAAACAGCGGAGTATTATTTTTTCAGCTTTCTTTGATGATTTCTTTCAACACAGCACGGAAACTGCACTTCTAAAAGTTGTAAATGATATTTTAATAGAAACAGATAAAGGGAATGCTGTAGCTTTGGTGCTTCTAGACTTAAGCTCTGCATTTGATATGGTTGACCACACGATCTTGATTTCCAGGTTGGAGAGTTGTGTTGGGTTACAAGGAAAGGTATTGAAATGGTTTCAATCTTTCTTAGCAAACAGAAGTTTTAGTGTCTCCATTGGCCAACATAGTTCGTCCTCACACCCACTTGTCTGTGGGGTGCCTCAGGGCTCAATTCTTGCCCCAGTTTTATTTTCTATATTCATGCTACCAATGGGTGCTATCTTTGAGAAATATGGAGTGTCCTTCCACTTATATGCGGATGATACTCAGTTGTACTTTCCCTTGAAACACAAAAGTAATACATTTTTAGGACCTCTGTTGAATTGTTTAAACGAATTGCAAATATGGCTAAAGCAGAATCTTTTAGTGTTAAACGAGAACAAAACTGAAATCATTCTGTTTGGTTTAAAGTCATATGAAGACTGTGCCCTTCACTTTGGTCATCTCTCTTCCTACCTTACACCCTGTGCCAAAAATCTTGGTGTTCTTTTTGACTGCAACCTGGGTTTTGAGAAACAAATTACCGCAGTGGTCAAATCCAGTTTCTTCCACTTACAGCGTTTATCCAAAATTAAATCCTTGTAAAACAGTTTGAACAGATTATTCACTTGTTTGTTTTATCTCGTTTAGACTATTGTAATTCACTATACTATGGTATAAGTCAGTCTTCTATAATGCGTCTGCAGATGGTCCAAAACGCTGCTGCAAGATTAATGACAGGCAGACGAAGGTTCGATCATATCTCGCCCATTCTTATTTCACTAAACTGGTTACCAGTTAAATTTAGAATTATCTTTAAAATTTTAATTTTTGTTTTTAAATCTCTGTATAATCTCACCCCGTCCTATCTTTCTGAGGCAATTTCTACCTATAAACCTAACAGATCCCTAAGATCCAGTAACCTTGGTCTCCTCTCTGTTCCTAGATCGAGGCTTCGCTGCAGAGGTGATTGAGCCTTTGCTGTTGCTGGCCCCACTCTGTGGAATAATTTACCAGCTTCTATTAGAGCTGCGCCCTCCTTGCCTGTATTTAAGTACCAGCTTAAAAACCATCTTCTGTCAATAGCTTTTACCTAGCCTTCTCAATTGTATTGTTATATTGTGTTGTGATGTACTTTGGTTTTATATCTGTTGTATTTTTAGCTGTATTGTATAGCACTTTGGATCAACTGGTAGTTGTGTGAAAGTGCTCTATAAATAAATAAAAGAAAGAAGAAAGAAAGAAAGAAAGATGAATAGAAAGTTCAGAAGAACAGCATTTATCTGAAATAGAAATCTGTTGTAACATTATAAATTTATCACTTTTGATCAATTTAAAGCATTCTTGCTAAATAAAAGTATTAATTTCTATAATCCCCCCCCCCCCCCCCCAAAAAATGTATACTGACAAGCTTTTGAATGGAATTGTGTATAATGTTACAAAAGCATTAAAAAAATCTGATCTTTGGATCTTTCTATTCTTCAAATAATCCTGAAAAAATGTAAAAATGCACCGTTTTAAATATAGATAACAATGAAAATAACAAATGATTCTTGAGCAGTAAATCAGTATATTATAATGATTTCTGAAGATCATGTGACACTGAAGACTGGAGTAATGATGCTGAAAATACAGCTGCAGATCACAGAAATACATTACACTTTAACACATTCACATAGAAAACAGTTATTTTAAATAACAAAAATAGCTCACAATATTACTGTTTTTGCTGTACTTTGGATCAAACAAATGCAGGCTTGGTGAGCAGAATAGACTTTTTCAGAATAGACAGAAAACAGGTAGTGTATATGGCAGTTAATCAACACATGACAAAGGGGTCTAACGGTCCCTGAGTGTTCGGTTAAATCATGTACTCGTGTATTGATATGTTTTCCATTGTTCTTGGTGGAGAGTTTCTAACTTGTTTTGATCATTCTTCTTCAGAATCCTGTCCAAATTAAAGACTGCACTCGTCTGCCAGCAGCTTTGAATTACCTGAGCCTTTGCTTCAAATACAAGCCAAACACTTTGTTCTTACGGACCCAGTGTGTAGGAGCATTGCATCACCCTTTATAATGTGTGTGTGTGTGTGTCTCAGGTGATATGGAGGAGTTCGAGGCTCTCTGGCTCACCGGGATCTGCCACCACGAGAAGAATGAAGTGATGAGCAGTCAGCTGGACGTGGATAATATGGCGGGTGTGTTCTACATGCTGGGTGCCGCCATGGCTCTGTCGCTCATCACCTTCATCGCTGAGCACGTTTTCTACTGGCACCTGCGCTTCTGCTTCATGGGCGTGTTTTCTGGGAAACCAGGGTTCACCTTCACCATCAGCAGGGTAATTCTGTGCCCACAGCCACACCTCAGAAACACACAGCGTCGCAGGAGGGCTGGACAGTAATGCAGTATCATTATATAATTACTTTCAATAAAAGTGATATGATTTTTAAACGCATTTATGATATTTCAATCAATTTGCCATTTCAATAAAATCGTCTCTAGCAACAGTTGCTTACTCTTTATCTGTTTTCTGCAGCAAATCTTTTCGTATTCTTTGTCCTGGCTGAAGCACTTTTGTTTCAGTCTATAAGAATAATCAGCCTGTGTTATAGTATAAAGTTAAGATTTTAATATTAATAAGGTGAGTCTGAGAGTCGTATGGTAATTTGACGCTGATTTCACGTTTCTTGTTTGTATGAAGGCTAAATACAAATAAATGGTCAACATTTGTAGGTACAGACATCCATTGTGGGTATTCTTGGCTGTTTTTCTGAGGCTTTTTTAAAATATTGTTTATATCGATATCAGAATTCTATTGTTTCGACCGAAATGAAGAAATATATCATGATATAGAATGTAATTTGTTCCTGTGATTTCAAAGCTGAATTTTTAGCATCATTACTCCAGTCACATGATCCTTCTGAAATAATTCTGATATTTTGAAAAAATTATACTGACTCCGAGCTTTCTATTCATTGAAGAATCCTGAAAAATTTTTACTCAACTGTTTTAAGTATTGATAATCGTTATAATAATAAAAAGGTTTCTTGAGCAGCAAATCAGCATATTAGAATGATTTCTGAAGGATCATGTGACACTGAAGACTGGAGTAATGATGCTGACATTTCTGCTTTGAAATCACAAGAATAAATTACATTTTAAAATATATTCAAATAGAAAAGTTATTACTGTTTTTGCTGTATTTTTGATCAAATAAATGTAGGCTTTGTGAGCAGAAGAGAATTCTTTAAAAAACATTAAATATCTTACTGTTCAAAAACTTGTGACTGGTTGTGTAAATTCTGGCTATATCGTCCAGCCCTACTTCGGAGCAGTGCAAAATACAGTTTCAAGATGCTGTCTGAACACTGAAAGTTCTCTCTCTTCCTCTCTCAGGAAATTTACAGCTGCATTCACGGAGTAGAAATCGAAGATAAGAGTTCAGCGCTCAATTCGCCCTCGGCTACCATGAACAACACGCACTCGAATATCCTGCGCCTGCTGCGCACCGCCAAGAACATGGCGTCCCTCTCGGGGGTCAACGGCTCCCCGCACAGCGCGCTGGACTTCATCCGTCGAGAGTCCTCCGTCTACGACATCAGCGAGCATCGCCGCAGCCTGGCCGGACACTCGGACTGCAAGGCCCCCTACCTGCCCGAGGACAACATGTTCAGTGACTACATCAGCGAAGTGGAGCGCACCTTCGGAAACATGCACCTGAAGGACAGCAACCTATACCAGGCCCACTACCTGCACCACCATGGGGGCTCGACTCTGGGGCTGACCGGCCCCAACCGGCCCCACAGCCTGGGCTCCAGCAGTTCTCTGGAGGGCGGCATGTTTGACTGTGACAGCCTTGGCGGTGGTGTAGCCCCCATCTTCACCACACAGCCGCTCTCTGCGCTAACGCACAGGAACATGAGTAAATTCGACCTGCTGCAGAGCCAGACTCCTCAGTCTGGGCCGGGATTGAAGCAGGGACTGGCTGACTTGTACGGAAAGTTCTCCTTTAAAGGTGGAGCATCCAGTTCGGGATACATCGCAGGGCACGACCGGCTCTGCGGTGGAGCCGATGACGGAAACATCCGCTCTGACGTGTCTGACATTTCCACTCATACCGTCACCTACGGGAATCTGGAGGGGAACGCAAAGAAACGCAAGCAGTATAGAGACAGCTTGAAGAAGCGTCCGGCGTCGGCAAAGTCCCGCAGGGAACTCGACGAGATCGAGCTGGGTTACCGGCGCCGCCAGCATCACCACCACCACGGGCACCGCTCGGCTTCGCCTCCATCCGAGCGCAAACGAGGCGTGAGCTCCACCTCATATCTGCTACAGGACAAGGAGAGCCTGAGGGACTTCTACCTGGATCAGTTCCGGCCCAAGGAAGGTGTGCCGCAGTGGGAGCATGTGGATCTTACTGATGGACCCAGCGGCGGCGTAGGAGGAGGAGGCAACTGCACCAGTTTGGTGTCTGTAGACGACTTCCTAAAGAGCAAACCCAAGAAACTGGAGAGTGGCGAGTGGGAATGTCGTAGCTGTCGGGCCAGCAGCGCGGGCAGCAAGCATGGACCCGGAGTTTTGCACATAGGAAGCGGCTGCGTGGCATCAGGAGCCGCAGGAAGACTTGGAAGCAGCCGTCCCAGTTCGGCCACTTGCATGCGATGCGAAGCCTGCAAGAAGTCCGGAAACCTGTACGACATCAGCGAGGACAGTAACCACCTGCTGGAGCAACTGGGAGGCGGTAGAGGCCAGACGCCGGCGCAGCGCCGCAGGGCCTTCAGCGGGAAGCCCCTACGCCGACAACACTCCTACGATGCATTCGTAGACCTGCAGAGAGAAAACTTAACTGGAATAGGCGCACCGCCAATGTTATGTGCAGCACCACCGCCGCGCAGCGTCAGCCTCAAGGAGCGGGAGCGCTGCATGGACGCCACCTTCGCACACATATTCGAGCATCCCGAGCAGGACACGGAGCGAGACCCGCTGTTCTACGAGAGGGGGGCCGGATCGCCGTTTGGGTTGCAGAACGCGCCCCATCGGCGCTCGGTGGGAGAGAGGGATCTGAGAGACAGAGGACTCCTGGAGGGGCCTGTTCATGCTTTATCAAAATCCCTCTATCCCGACCGAACCGACCACAACCCCTTCATCCCTACGTTTGGAGATGACCAGTGTCTGCTGCACGGTGCCAAGTCCTACTACGTCACCAAGCAGCAGTCGCAGCAGCACGGGGATTTGCTCAGCCCCATGGGCTTCCCCGCAGAGCTGTGCATGGGGAACCACCACACCAGCAAGCTCAGCCTCGGCCCGCCTCGGCCGTTCACTGGCAGCAACGGACACGTGTACGAGAAGCTCTCAAGCATAGAGTCTGACGTGTGAGAACCAGTCCAGATTTTAGCAGGACACGCAGAACTCGAGAGAGAACTGAAAATGTAATTTCCTGTGAAGTTCACGTTTGCACCGTTGGGTTCATCTCCACGAGCTGGTGAGAAGAACAAGAGCACATCCATCTGCCATGTCAGATGGCCACCAGAACAGCCCAGTGCTGTACTCGTGTCTTTTGTGAAGATACAATCATGAAAGCATAATAAATGCGAATTGATTTTTTTTTTTGAAACAGGGTAATAACTGTACCTCAGAGACGTAGTGAAGACACTGCTGACTGCTGGTAATTTGTTGCTGAAATTGGGTTTCATTTGTCTGTTGTTTTCCTGAGGCCTTTGCTGAGCGTTAGGGATTTTTGAATGTGACGATCAATCCAGTCTCCGCATCAACCTAACACATCCATGGCAACAGCCTCTCCCATGCTGTTTACTGCCGTGAAACACGCGTACATTCGTGAAAGTGCACAAGCCTCTGTTTTATGCCGTCATTTATATTCGAGTCTCTACTGCCGTGATATTTCATATCCAACGAGAAATCATGTTGATACGCCTTCGGTTATGCTCACGTGACTCGCTCAGAAGCTGAGAAACGAGGGAGATGACAGTATCAACGCCTGTCTTTGTTTTGGTTGTAAATACATTTCTCTTTATATAAGCCGACAAGGTCTACCTTTAATATAGCTTTTTCAAGTATAACCAAAATAAAGATAAAAACAGAACAAAACGACAAAAACAAAATATGCTAAATTTAGCTAAAGCATTATAACTCATGATAAGTGATATTTTAAGCGATAGTTTGCTTTTTAAATCCATGTTTATTACTTAAGTCTGATAGTTTACCGCCTCCTAACCGGCTTTATTTTAAGGATTTACCTTTATTTGGATTTATCTTTGCAGCGTAACAGAGCCGAGCTGTCATGAACATGTTTAGTTTACTCGATTAGTGTACCGATTACTCCTTGCTAAGTTTTTCTTCAATTGTGTTTAGACGTCTGGTCGCCTGCTGGAGAAGGTTTCCAGGTTCTCTGTCTCTCTCACACACACACACACACACGTTTGCGTAGCTATGTAAATGAGGACAAACTCTAAAACGTGGAAACAAGCATTTATGTTATGTATTTGTACCTTTCAGGATGTTTACAGAAGGTGGTTTTGTCAGATTTAGCGAACAGTCAGCCTCAAAGTGTAGCTACGCAAACACACACACACACAGATCTCCAGCATCCATCTCAGAGTGTGTTTTATGATCTGAAGCAGGGCTTTGAACCCTTCCTAAGGACTGACTGGCTTTGTAAAGCTGATTAGTAAGCTGCTAGAGTGTCATGTTTTTAATTGTAACGCTATCGTGAGGTCCCGTCCTCGCCTCAGAATAACCTTTCATCTCCTCTTGTATTGTTTCTACAGTTAGAGAAACTCTAACCACGTCTTTAAACTTTTCTTTTTAGAGTATTACTATTATTATTATAATATCAAAGCGTTTTAGGGTGTTTTCTTCTCATATGTTGAAGCCGGCGGTGTTCCCGTTATAGCGCAGTAATCTATGTTTGAGTTTTCCTCAAAACTTATAGATTCAAACACACACACACACACAGAGAGAGTTCCCTACGACCTCCATGCTTATAGCTTGAGCTCTATATGCTTGAAAATCACATTTTCTTGTGCTCATAGAGGAATACGCCTATTATGCATAGCTGTAGTTATAATTTTTCTAGTGTATTTGCAATATATAAGCAACTTTTAACGTTCTGTTAACTACTATATTCTCATTATTCTAAGGTAAGTATAGCTGGTTTGAAGTATTCTACAGATAAAAAGCGCCCTGTTGTTATTCACATCGCTACGGTACAAACTCCATCTGTTGTTTTCTCCACACGATCGGTGAATTTGTCGCTCATCAGGTGTGCGTGTGCGTGTGCGAGACTCTGACTTATATGTTAAATACTCTTGTTGCTATGGCACTGCCATGGTGTTACAATGCTGTTCCCATGGTAACTGCAGTGCAAGAGGATGCGGGCTGAATGAGTGAATTGTTTCACTATGGAATAAGAACTACATCCACTTTGATATGTTACTGAAATTTTTACGTCATTTACATCTCTGAAATGATTCTCAAGTGCAAACATGTACAGATTGTGTATATAATAATGAGAGAATTCCTTCTTTTGTATGACAATATGAACACAAACCTCTATGAGACTTTAATAGTGAGCGAGTGTTTTGATGATGATGATGATGGATCAGAATTCTTTCACATGCTGAATAAAGCAAATTAAATTAAACTCTTGAGTCTGTCTGCCTGCTGCTCATCTCACTCTGCGCTCTAGTGTGAGCTTGCTCTATGTACTGTACTACACTGTCACAATCTGCTGCATTACATTTCCTCTGTGCATGGAATACCTTAAACATGTGTAGCATACAAACCACGCATGGTATCCCGTGATGAAATGTGCTCTATGTTCAGCTTTATTCTAGTATGCAGTAGTTCAAGACAAATGATTGTGAATTTAAGCACGGTCAAGAACACCAGGCTCATCAGTAATGGCTTGCAGCTGACTGAATGCAGCGGTTTCTATCTAGTGTGCAGTATGTAGTATTGACCGTGCGATAGGTTTTTAGTGTTTTCTGTTGTGCAGTGAGACACATGAAGAAACGCTCAGCTCGACTGTAATCTATTATTCCTCACACATCCTCTTTCCTCTTGTTCATTCCTCACTCACGTAGGAGAAAGAGGCATATGAAATATTGATAGACACAGAGATAGAGACAGGCAGCAGAGGGAGGGACAGGGAAGGACGTCCAAACAATAAAAGAGCAGAGAGAGAGAGACTCTGGGCTGATAGTAGTATGGATGATAGGAGCGCCGCTCATTCTTGTTGACTGTGCTGCTGCCATTTAATGAACCTCTCAACACCCCCACAGTCCCACAATCCTTTGTGAAGCTGCGACTCGCTCTTATTAACAGTCGCCTAGCAACAGAGCAGCGGGGGGGGGGGGGCTGTAAGAGGATAATCATCTGAAACTCCGCCCACTACACTGACTCACACCAGCAAACTTTCCTGAGCAATTAAACTGAAGCGCCGTGCATGTTAATAACACACAAAATCACAATCGCAGCTCAACACACCCTAATAACACACAAAATTAACCCCGCAGCTCAACACACCCTAATAACACACAAAATTACCCCCGCAGCTCAACACACGCTAATAACACACAAAATGAACTCCGCAGCTCAGCACACGCTAATAACACAAAATAAACTCCGCAGTGCTGCACACGCTAATAACACACAAAATGAACTCCGCAGCTCAGCACACGCTAATAACACAAGAAATTACCCCCGCAGCTCAGCACACGCTAATAACACACAAAATTACCCCCGCAGTTCAGCACAGGCTAATAACAC
Organism: Barbus barbus; assembly: GCF_936440315.1. Taxonomy (NCBI): domain Eukaryota; kingdom Metazoa; phylum Chordata; class Actinopteri; order Cypriniformes; family Cyprinidae; genus Barbus; species Barbus barbus. The sequence goes on from NC_136731.1 coordinate 45,609,488, forward strand.
ACAAAATTACCCCCGCAGCTCAGCACACGCTAATAACACACAAAATTACCCCCGCAGTTCAGCACAGGCTAATAACACACAAAATTACCCCCGCAGCTCAACACACGCTAATAACACACAAAATTACCCCCGCAGCTCAGCACACGCTAATAACACACAAAATTACCCCCGCAGCTCAGCACACGCTAATAACACACAAAATTACCCCCGCAGTGCTGCACATGCTAATAACACACAAAATTACCACCGCAGCTCAACACACACTAACACAAAAAATTACCCCCACAGTGCTGCACACGCTAATAACACAAAAAATTACCCCCGCAGCTCAACACACGCTAATAACACACAAAATTACCCCCGCAGTGCTGCAAATGCTAATAACACACAAAATGAACTCCGCAGCTCAGCACACGCTAATAACACACAAAATTAGCACCGCTGCTCAGCACACGCTAAAAACACACAAAATTACCCCCGCAGCTCAACACGCGCTAATAACACACAAAATTACCCCCGCAGCTCAACACACGCTAATAAAACACAAAATTACCCCCGCAGTGCTGCACACGCTAATAACACACAAAATGAGCTCAGCACACGCTAATAACAGACAAAATTACCACCGCAGCTCAGCACACGCTAATAACACACAAAATTACCACCGCTGCTCAGCACACGCTAAAAACACACAAAATTACCCCCGCAGCTCAACACATGCTAATAACACACAAAATTACCCCCGCAGTGCTGCACACGCTAATAACACAAAATTACCGCCGCAGTGCTGCACATGCTAATAACACACAAAATGAACTCCGCAGCTCAGCAAACGCTAATAACACACAAAATGAACTCCGCAGCTCAGCTCACGCTAATAACACACAAAATTACCACCGCTGCTCAGCACACGCTAAAAACACACAAAATTACCCCCGCAGCTCAACACATGCTAATAACACACAAAATTACCCCCGCAGTGCTGCACACGCTAATAACACAAAATTACCGCCGCAGTGCTGCACACGCAAATAACACACAAAATGAACTCCGCAGCTCAGCACACGCTAATAACACACAAAATTACCACCGCAGCTCAGCAGACGCTAATAACACACAAAATTAGCACCGCTGCTCAGCACACGCTAATAACACACAAAATTACCCCCGCAGTGCTGCACACGCTAATAACACAAAATTACCGCCGCAGTGCTGCACACGCTAATAACACACAAAATGAACTCCGCAGCTCAGCACACGCTAATAACACACAAAATTACCACCGCAGCTCAGCAGACGCTAATAACACACAAAATTAGCACCGCTGCTCAGCACACGCTAATAACACACAAAATTACCCCCGCAGCTCAGCACACACTAATAACACACAAAATTACCCCCGCAGTGCTGCACAAACTAATAACACACAAAATTACCCCCGCAGGTCAGCACACGATAATAACACACAAAATTACTCCCGCAGCACACACAGGCTAATAACACACAAAATTACCCCCGCAGCTCAGCACACGCTAATAACACACAAAATTACCATCACAGTGCTGCACACGCTACTAACACACAAAATTACCCCCCCCAGCTCAGCACACGCTAATAACACGCAAAATTACCCCCGCAGTTCAGCACATGCTAATAACACACAAAATGACCCCCGCAGTGCTGCACACGCTAATAACACACAAAATTACCCCCACAGCTCAGCACATGCTAATAACACACAAAATTACCCCCGCAGCTCAGCACACGCTAATAACACACAAAATTACCCCCGCAGCTCAGCACACGCTAATAACACACAAAATTACCCCCGCAGCTCAACACATGCTAATAACACACAAAATTACCCCCACAGTGCTGCACACGCTAATAACACACAAAATTACCCCCGCAGTGCTGCACATGCTAATAACACAAAATGACCCCCGCAGTGCTGCACACACTAATAACACACAAAATTACCCCCACAGCTCAGCACACGCTAATAACACACAAAATTACCCCCACAGCTCAGCACACGCTAATAACACACAAAATTACCCCCGCAGCTCAGCACACGCTAATAACACACAAAATTACCCCCGCAGCTCAGCACACGCTAATAACACACAAAATTACCCCCGCAGCTCAACACATGCTAATAACACACAAAATTACCCCCACAGTGCTGCACACGCTAATAACACACAAAATTACCCCCGCAGTGCTGCACATGCTAATAACACAAAATGACCCCCGCAGCTCAGCACACGCTAATAACACACAAAATTACCCCCGCAGCTCAGCACACGCTAATAACACACAAAATTACCCCTGCAGCTCAGCACACGCTAATAACACACAAAATTACCCCCGCAGCTCAGCACACGCTAATAACACACAAAATTACCATCACAGTGCTGCACACGCTAATAACACACAAAATCACCACCGCAGCTCAGCACACGCTAATAACACACAAAATTACCCCCACAGTGCTGCACACGTTAATAACACACAAAAATACCCCCCCAGCTCAACACAGGCTAATAACACACAAAATTACCCCCACATCTCAGCACACGCTAATAACACACAAAATTACTCCCGCTGCTCAACACAGGCTAATAATACCCAAAATTACCCCCGCAGCTCAACACACGCTAATAACACACAAAATTACCCCCGCAGTGCTGCACACGCTAATAACACACAAAATTACCCCCCCACCTCAGCACACGCTACTATCACACAAAATTACCCCCGCAGCTCAGCACACGTTAATAACACACAAAATTACCCCCGCAGTGCAGCTCAACACACGCTAATAACACACAAAATTACCCCCTGCAGCTCAGCACAGGCTAATAACACACAAAATTACCCCCTGCAGGTCATCACACGCTAATAACACACAAAATTACTCCCGCAGCACACACAGGCTAATAACACACAAAATTACCCCCGCAGCTCAGCACACGCTAATAACACACAAAATTACCCCTGCAGTGCTGCACACGATAATAACACACAAAATTACCCCCGCAGTGCTGCACAAACTAATAACACACAAAATTACCTCCGCAGCTCAGCACACGCTAATAACACACAAAATTACCCCCGCAGCTCAGCACACGCTAATAACACACAAAATTACCCCCGCAGCTCAACACACGCTAATAACATACAAAATGACCCCCGCAGCTCAACACACGCTAATAACACACAAAATTATTTCCGCACCTCAACACACGCTAATAACATACAAAATGACCCCCGCAGCTCAACACACGCTAATAACATACAAAATTATTCCCGCACCTCAGCACACGCTAATAACACAAAATGACCCCCGCAGTGCTACACACTACTAACACACAAAATTACCCCCGCAGCTCAACACATGCTAATAACACACAAAATTACCCCCGCAGTGCTGCACACGCTAATAACACTCAAAATTACCCCCGCAGCTCAGCACACACTAATAACACACAAAATTACTCCCGCAGTGCTGCACACGCTAATAACACTCAAAATTACCCCCGCAGCTCAGCACACACTAATAACACACAAAATTACTCCCGCAGCACACACAGGCTAATAACACACAAAATTACCCCCGCAGCTCAGCACACGCTAATAACATACAAAATTACCATCACAGTGCTGCACACGCTACTAACACACAAAATTACCCCCCCCCCCCCCCCAGCTCAGCACAGGCTTATAACACACAAAATTACCCCCCCCCCCCCAGCTCAGTACACGCAAAATTACCCCCGCAGCTCAGCACACGCTAATAACACACAACATTACCCCCGCAGCTCAGCACACGCTAATAACACACAAAATTACCCCCGCAGCTCAACACATGCTAATAACACACAAAATTACCCCCACAGTGCTGCACACGCTAATAACACACAAAATTATCCCCGCAGTGCTGCACATGCTAATAACACAAAATGACCCCCGCAGTGCTGCACACACTAATAACACACAAAATTACCCCCACAGCTCAGCACACGCTAATAACACACAAAATTACCCCCACAGCTCAGCACACGTTAATAACACACAAAATTACCCCCGCAGCTCAGCACGCTAATAACACACAAAATTACCCCCGCAGCTCAGCACACGCTAATAACACACAAAATTACCCCCGCAGCTCAACACATGCTAATAACACACAAAATTACCCCCGCAGCTCAGCACACGCTAATAACACACAAAATTACCCCCGCAGCTCAACACATGCTAATAACACACAAAATTACCCCCACAGTGCTGCACACGCTAATAACACACAAAATTACCCCCGCAGTGCTGCACATGCTAATAACACAAAATGACCCCCGCAGCTCAGCACACGCTAATAACACACAAAATTACCCCCGCAGCTCAGCACACGCTAATAACACACAAAATTACCCCTGCAGCTCAGCACACGCTAATAACACACAAAATTACCCCCGCAGCTCAGCACACGCTAATAACACACAAAATTACCATCACAGTGCTGCACACGCTAATAACACACAAAATCACCACCGCAGCTCAGCACATGCTAATAACACACAAAATTACCCCCACAGTGCTGCACACGCTAATAACACACAAAATCACCACCGCAGCTCAGCACACGCTAATAACACACAAAATTACCCCCACAGTGCTGCACACGCTAATAACACACAAATTACCCACGCAGTGCTGCACACGTTAATAACACACAAAAATACCCCCCCAGCTCAACACAGGCTAATAACACACAAAATTACCCCCACATCTCAGCACACGCTAATAACACACAAAATTACCCCCCCACCTCAGCACACGCTACTATCACACAAAATTACCCCCGCAGCTCAGCACACGTTAATATCACACAAAATTACCCCCGCAGTGCAGCTCAACACACGCTAATAACACACAAAATTACCCCCTGCAGCTCAGCACAGGCTAATAACACACAAAATGACCCCCGCAGCTCAGCACACGCTAATAACACACAAAATGATCCCCGCAGCTCAGCACACGCTAATAACACACAAAATTACCCCCTGCAGCTCCAGACACACTAATAACACACAAAATTACCCCCGCAGTGCTGCACACGCTAATAACACACAAAATTACCCCCGCAGTGCTGCACATGCTATTAACACACAAAATTACCACCGCAGCTCAGCACACACTACTAACACACAAAATGACCCCCGCAGTGCTGCACACGCTAATAACACACAAAATTACCCCCGCAGCTAAACACACGCTAATAACACACAAAATTACCCCAGCAGTGCTGCACACGCTAATAACACACAAAATGAACTCCGCAGCTCAGCACACGCTAATAACAGACAAAATTACCACCGCAGCTCAGTACACGCTAATAACACACAAAGTTACCCCCGCAGTGCTGCACACACTAATAACACACAAAATTACCCCCGCAGCTCGGCACACGCTAATAACACACAAAATGAACTCCGCAGTTCAGCACACGCTAATAACACACAAAATTACCACCGCAGCTCAGCACACGCTAAAAACACACAAATTTACCCCCGCAGCTCAACACATGCTAATAACACACAAAATTACCCCCGCAGCTCAACACACGCTAATAACACAAAATTACCACCGCAGCTCAGCACACGCTAATAACACACAAAATTACCGCCGCAGCTCAGCACACGCTAATAACACACAAAATGACCCCCGCAGGGCTGCACACACTAATAACACACAAAATTACCCCCGCAGCTCAACACACTCTAATAACACACAAAATTACCCCCGCAGCTCAGCACACGCTAATAACACACAAAATTACCCCCGCAGCTCAGCACACACTAATAACACACAAAATTACCCCCGCAGCTCAACACACGCTAATAACATACAAAATTACCCCCGCAGCTCAACACAGGCTAATAACACACAAAATGACCCCCGCAGCTCAGCACACGCTAATAACACACAAAATTACCCCCGCAGCTCAACACAGGCTAATAACACACAAAATTACCCCCGCAGTGCTGCACACGCTAATAACACACAAAATCACCACCGCAGCTCAGCACACGCTAATAACACACAAAATTACCCCCACAGTGCTGCACACGCTAATAACACACAAAATTACCCCCGCAGTGCTGCACACGCTAATAACACACAAATTACCCCCGCAGTGCTGCACACTTTAATAACACACAAAAATACCCCCCCAGCTCAACACAGGCTAATAACACACAAAATTACCCCCACACCTCAGCACACGCTAATAACACACAAAATTACTCCCGCTGCTCAACACAGGCTAATAATACCCAAAATTACCCCCGCAGCTCAACACACGCTAATAACACACAAAATTACCCCCGCAGTGCTGCACACGCTAATAACACACAAAATTACCCCCCCACCTCAGCACACGCTACTATCACAAAAAATTACTCCCGCAGCTCAGCACACGCTAATAAAACACAAAATTACCCCCGCAGCTCAACACATGCTAATAACACACAAAATTACCCCCACAGTGCTGCACACGCTAATAACACACAAAATTATCCCCGCAGTGCTGCACATGCAAATAACACAAAATGACCCCCGCAGTGCTGCACACGCTAATAACACACAAATTACCCCCGCAGTGCTGCACACTTTAATAACACACAAAAATACCCCCCCAGCTCAACACAGGCTAATAACACACAAAATTACCCCCACACCTCAGCACACGCTAATAACACACAAAATTACTCCCGCTGCTCAACACAGGCTAATAATACCCAAAATTACCCCCGCAGCTCAACACACGCTAATAACACACAAAATTACCCCCGCAGTGCTGCACACGCTAATAACACACAAAATTACCCCCCCACCTCAGCACGCGCTACTATCACAAAAAATTACTCCCGCAGCTCAGCACACGCTAATAAAACACAAAATTACCCCCGCAGTGCAGCTCAACACACACTAATAACACACAAAATTACCCCCTGCAGCTCAGCACAGGCTAATAACACACAAAATGACCCCCGCAGCTCAGCACACGCTAATAACACACAAAATTACCCCCGCAGCTCAACACAGGCTAATAACACACAAAATGACCCCCGCAGCTCAGCACACGCTAATAACACACAAAATTACCCCCGCAGCTCAACACAGGCTAATAACACACAAAATTACCCCCGCAGTGCTGCACACGCTAATAACACACAAAATTACCCCCGCAGTGCTGCACACGCTAATAACACACAAAATTACCCCCGCAGCTCAGCACACGCTAATAACACACAAATTACCCCCGCAGTGCTGCACACGCTAATAACACTCAAAATTACCCCCGCAGCTCAGCACACGCTAATAACACACAAAATTACCCCCGCAGTGCTGCACACGCTAATAACACACAAAATTACCCCCGCAGCTCAGCACACGCTAATAACACGCAAAATTAGCCCCGCAGTGCTGCACACGCTAATAACACACAAAATTACCCCCGCAGCTCAGCACACGCTAATAACACGCAAAATTAGCCCCGCAGTGCTGCACACGCTAATAACACACAAAATTACCCCCGCAGTGCTGCACACGCTAATAACACACAAATTACCCCCGCAGCTCAGCACACGCTAATAACACGCAAAATTAGCCCCGCAGTGCTGCACACGCTAATAACACACAAAATTACCCCCGCAGTGCTGCACACGCTAATAACACACAAATTACCCCCGCAGTGCTGCACACGCTAATAACACACAAAAATGCCCCACCAGCTCAACACATGCTAATAACACACAAAAATGCCCCACCAGCTCAACACATGCTAATAACACACAAAAATGCCCCACCAGCTCAACACATGCTAATAACACACAAAATTACCCCCGCAGTGCTGCACACGCTAATAACACACAAAATTACCCCCGCAGTGCTGCACACGCTAATAACACACAAAAATGCCCCACCAGCTCAACACATGCTAATAACACACAAAAATGCCCCACCAGCTCAACACATGCTAATAACACACAAAAATACCCCCCCAGCTCAACACAGGCTAATAACACACAAAATTACCCCCACACCTCAGCACACGCTAATAACACACAAAATTACTCCCGCTGCTCAACACAGGCTAATAATACCCAAAATTACCCCCGCAGCTCAACACACGCTAATAACACACAAAATTACCCCCGCAGTGCTGCACACGCTAATAACACACAAAATTACCCCCCCACCTCAGCACACGCTACTATCACAAAAAATTACTCCCGCAGCTCAGCACACGCTAATAAAACACAAAATTACCCCCGCAGCTCAACACATGCTAATAACACACAAAATTACCCCCACAGTGCTGCACACGCTAATAACACACAAAATTATCCCCGCAGTGCTGCACATGCAAATAACACAAAATGACCCCCGCAGTGCTGCACACACTAATAACACACAAAATTACCCCCGCAGTGCTGCACACGCTAATAACACACAAATTACCCCCGCAGTGCTGCACACTTTAATAACACACAAAAATACCCCCCCAGCTCAACACAGGCTAATAACACACAAAATTACCCCCACACCTCAGCACACGCTAATAACACACAAAATTACTCCCGCTGCTCAACACAGGCTAATAATACCCAAAATTACCCCCGCAGCTCAACACACGCTAATAACACACAAAATTACCCCCGCAGTGCTGCACACGCTAATAACACACAAAATTACCCCCCCACCTCAGCACGCGCTACTATCACAAAAAATTACTCCCGCAGCTCAGCACACGCTAATAAAACACAAAATTACCCCCGCAGTGCAGCTCAACACACACTAATAACACACAAAATTACCCCCTGCAGCTCAGCACAGGCTAATAACACACAAAATGACCCCCGCAGCTCAGCACACGCTAATAACACACAAAATGACCCCCGCAGCTCAGCACACGCTAATAACACACAAAATTACCCCCGCAGCTCAACACAGGCTAATAACACACAAAATTACCCCCGCAGTGCTGCACACGCTAATAACACACAAAATTACCCCCGCAGTGCTGCACACGCTAATAACACACAAAATTACCCCCGCAGCTCAGCACACGCTAATAACACACAAATTACCCCCGCAGTGCTGCACACGCTAATAACACTCAAAATTACCCCCGCAGCTCAGCACACGCTAATAACACACAAAATTACCCCCGCAGTGCTGCACACGCTAATAACACACAAAATTACCCCCGCAGCTCAGCACACGCTAATAACACGCAAAATTAGCCCCGCAGTGCTGCACACGCTAATAACACACAAAATTACCCCCGCAGCTCAGCACACGCTAATAACACGCAAAATTAGCCCCGCAGTGCTGCACACGCTAATAACACACAAAATTACCCCCGCAGTGCTGCACACGCTAATAACACACAAATTACCCCCGCAGCTCAGCACACGCTAATAACACGCAAAATTAGCCCCGCAGTGCTGCACACGCTAATAACACACAAAATTACCCCCGCAGTGCTGCACACGCTAATAACACACAAATTACCCCCGCAGTGCTGCACACGCTAATAACACACAAAAATGCCCCACCAGCTCAACACATGCTAATAACACACAAAATTACCCCCGCAGTGCTGCACAAACTAATAACACACAAAATTACCCCCGCAGTGCTGCACAAACTAATAACACACAAAATTACCACCGCAGCTCAGCACTCGCTAATAACACACAAAATTACCCACGCAGCTCAGCACACGCTAATAACACACAAAATTACCCACGCAGCTCAGCACACGCTAATAACACACAAAATGACTAAGTCAAAGATCAGAATTCTTCTTCAGTTTCTGTCGAAGAACGTACTGAATCTTTGATAGCAGCACTTCGACCTCGGCGCAGTAATATCATCACTCCTGAAAACTGCCCCTCTCACTTCCGTCAATACAGCCATCACGACCTGCACACCTGCACTATCAGGAGAGGGGGAGTTTTCAGGAGTGATCATATTGCTGCGCTGAGTTCGAAGTGCTCTTCTGCCATACATTATAGTTATCATTTTTTATCTGCTTAGAAAATCGCCACATTTTGTTTTGTGTCTCCATACTAGCTTGTGTAACTACTCATGTAACCGTCTTTAAATAGGGAAAACATGGAAGTGTTTGGTAGCTTCTAAATTCATCCCTGTTTGGATCCTATGGAATGAATGATGCTAAGCTAAACGCTAGCATAGTGGTGCCGCGCTCTAGAGCGATTGAGTGCACGCACTGAGACGGGAGAGGTACGTATCAACTCGTCTAAGTTGAGGGAAGAACATAGTGGAATATGGAAAAACGGTTGCGTTTTCCTTTAATAAAGTTTCAAAACAAGCAGCATTTTCATAGCAACAGAAAAATACCACAGACAAGTTTATTTATATTGCACGTTTCATACACATTGACGTGCTTTACAGGAAATTAATTTTAAATTCTAAAATAAAATATTCATAAAGGATTTCAAGAGATACATTAGCGAAATTTTGACAAATAAGCTCAGCACACGCGTTGTGAAGTCTGCTTGTTCCCGATCGCGTGGATTTCTATTGAAACGACTGGAAAATTTGCCTAGCCACGGTGAATGCGCCCGCGCCTTTATATGTACATTAATGCAGTCTATGATTCCTAACGCTCTATAAACCTGCCGACTGCGGCAGCGTTACATAATAACCGTGTTTCAGTTCACGGATGTATTTCAAGCTGAGTGTCCACTCAGCGCATGCAGTAATTCATCTCCAGATGTAAATGAGAATGAGGATGCTGATGGAGGCCTGGAGAGAGCGGTTGCCATGGCAACAGCCCGTGGCATCTCCGCTGCGTGCGATGGAGCGCCGAAGACACCAGATGCACCTGTGAAACGCTCTCAGCCTCCGCTCTGTGCCAGCACTGCTGCCCTCAGGCCGGGAACGCGGTCGCTAGGCAATGAGTGCACGACAGGCCAGGAAGAGCTGTACGACACTGACCTCCGCAGGACACTCAGAGAACTGCACTGTACAGCAGCACTTCACACATGATTCACACTCTGTGTGTGTGTGTGTGTGTGTGTGTGAGAGAGAGAGAGAGAGAGAGAGAGTGAGAGTGAGAACAGAAAAGGTGCAAGAGTTTTCCAAGGGATGACAGTAAACAATATCTCTTGTGCAGGGGTGGACTGGGGCACAGAGCGGACCACCAAACCCGGTCCGCAACACACCGCACCACACCATAAATGACTGGCATACTTCTTTACATTACAATTTGTCTTGGTGTATATGGCAAATAGTAAATAATGTTTTAAAGAATTTTTATGAGTGACAGTTTAATATCACTAAAGTTAAATACCAATATTATCAGTCCATATGACACAATGCTCTGGTATCGTCTAAGACTGAGGACTGTTTTTATGGGTGCTTTCTATTGGTCATCATATACAGTATTTGTCCTTTTGCAGGAGCTGGACATCTATCATTTTAAGAAATACAGCTCCAGTTGTGGAAAAGAGTATAAAATTATTTTGATAATGAAAAATGCAGTAAACAGTACTGTGGAATATATAATGTTACAATTTAAAATAGCTGTCTTTTATGTGAATGTATAGTAAAATAATTTATTTCTGTGATCAAAGCTGAATTTCCAGTCTTCAGTGTCACATGATCCTTCAGAAATCTGACTGGAGTAATGATGATGAAAATTCAGCTTTGATCACAGAAATAAATGGAATTTTAAAACATCCTAAATAGAAAACCGCTATTTTAAGTGCAATATTTGATAATATTATTGTTTTTACTGTATTTTTGATCAAATAAATTAAATCTTCTTTCAAATAAATGAATAAAAAGCCTTATTTTATATTTTTATCCACCTAAAATAATACATGTGTATTAAAAGCAAATTATATTTTTATTAAGCCTATAATATAAATCACTTTCCAATGCACAGCACTCGAAAGCAAAAGTCTTCAGATTTACAATGTCCTAGAGTAAGATTGAGAATGATTTTTATAGATTTTTAAACATTTTCTTAGACACGTGAAATCACTGAAGAAAGCCTATTTGAGCTTCTGCACTGAGCCGGAGCACGTTAAATTAATTACAATTTTTGAATCAAGTGGGCCATTCGTCTGGGCCAATGGAAGGGCCCTATTTACTACAATTAATTTTGTATGTATATTTACGCAACGGGCCGGCCCACATTGTACAGCGGCCCAATGAAACAAAGATTCTACGTCTGAACAAAAGGGACAACCCACCCCAACACTGGGATTAAGATGCACCACATGTCTGTTCGTAGCTACTGCTCCATGTACAATTCTCCACTGAAGATCACCCGTCCGCTTGTTAACTGGGCATATGTACAGCGTACGCCAGCAGCCTTTAGGGTCAAGCCCAAAAAAATCCCTCCATTTTGATGAAGAAACACCAGTCAAAAACCTGGCATTCAACACTTTCACACAAGTCAAATACAAGGCCTTCTTCCCAGTTGACTCGAAGCATTCCAAAACTGGGGTTTTAAACGTCAACAAACAATGATCCTCCTCTTCCCAATTCTCCACAGCAGCACTGACAATGAGTGATGGAAAATCATAATCAAGTCCTTCTGTCCACTCATGAATCATCTCTGTATTGTGCATAAGATCTCTATGCTCCTTTCTTAACTCCCCATGCACTTCTGCAACAAACTGCTGTATCATTCTTGCAGATTTCACTTCAGTCCTTTGACTGATGACTTCCACACTGCTGCTCAGTACATGGCCCAACTTTGTATATCCAGCAGCCACCAGCCGTGAACGAAACCACAGAGATTATAACAATCTTGGAGAAAAGAGAGGGTTAAAAAACAAAGGTTTTTGAACACACTGTCGCTGTGTTCATCCAAGCAAGATTGCTATTGTATAGCAGTCTTTGAGCTGTCTGTAAACGAAAAGTCATTATTCTCGCCTTTATATCCACCAGGCCTTGTTCCCCTTCTTGTATAGGAAGATAT
>NC_136731.1:45630020-45795020 GCF_936440315.1 Barbus barbus
CTCACTCACTCACTCACTCACACACACACACACACACACACACACACACACACGCACTCTCACTCACTCTCACACACACACGCTCACATACACACACACTCTCACACACACACACACACACTCTCACACACACTCTCACACACACACACACACACACTCTCACACACACACCCACACTCTCTCACACACTCTCACACACACACACACACACACACTCTCACACTCACTCTCACACACACACTCTCTCACACACACTCTCTCACACTCACACACTCACACACACACACTCTCACACACACTCTCACTCACTCTCACACACACACTCACACTCACACACACACACTCTCACACACACACACACTCTCACACACACAGGAGACTGTGAGGATCATCTCAAGCGGTGTATTTAGGTAGCAGATCTGTCTCAGGGCTAGTTTGGCTGGAGAAAGACAGCAGCCGCTGTCACTGCTATTGTGCGAGAGACAATAGACACGTGTCCACATGACTAATGATCCCATTAAAGTTCCTGGGACCCTCATTAAAGACTCGGCTAATTAAACACCCAGACCATAGATGGATTACGTCTGTCTGTGCTACCGAGTCTCGCTCTAGTCGGTGGAATACAGTAGTGTATGGTTTATACTGATATACCACACCTACATCACCGAGACGTCTATGTGATGTCTGCAAGATGGCACACAGACGTCTGCTAAAGATCTGCGGTGTGCAAACATCTGACAGACGTCTTTAAGATTCAGATTTACACACATGAACATCTCAAAGGCATCTGATAGACGCAGATGAGCGATGTGTCTTGTAGACGTTTAGAGTGTTTGCTCATCTGCAGATGTCAAATAGACCTTTATTAGATGCCTTTGAGATGTTTTTGATTTAGAGTGTATGTAAAACGGACATCTTCAAGACGTCTGGCAGATGCTTTCCAGTGGCCAACAATAAGCCAGGTTTACTTCAGTTAGTCTGACTTACTGTCAGTTGATTTGGTTCAAAAGAAGTCCGACTAACTGAAACAAGCCTGGTTTATTTGGTAGACTGGTTTTATGAGAGATCAAGCGATCTTTAACAGATGTCTTGCAGACGTGTGAGAATTCAGTCGTCATGTTTGCAGTCAGAAGATTTGTGCTGTTTTCTTCGATGCAGTGAACAAAAGACTCTGCGTAGTGGACTATCTGAAGGGTTGTAGTCTGAAAGACAGCGGTGTAGTCTAGGTCTGTTTAGTCACGAGCGCACCGCTGTGCTTGAAAAGACTAATAGCTGCTTTAATCTGATGGAGTCATCAGGGAATGCCAATAAAACCCACCAGAACACTCCTCCATATTTAGGGAACTATGAAATACATGTCATTATTTTCTATGTATACTATTTACTATTTTTTTTAATTCTTTGTTTTTGGTAAAAAAAAAAAAAAAATTCTTGATTCTGTTTTTATAATTAATTTGTCACGAATAACCACGTCTAATCAATTGAGTTCATAGAACATATTAAAACTAATAGGCATAATTTAACTATGAAATCTTATGTTTTTACATTCATTCCATTTAATTTTTCCCAAATTATGTTTTATGTATTTTTGCCCAAATTCTTTCTTTTTTGGTTTATTTATTTATTTTTTGGGAGAGTGTTTTTATAATAAATTTTTAGTCATGATAATCCATGTCTAATTAAGTTCATAAAACACTAAAACTAATAATTTGTAATAATTTTAACAGTAATAGGGCCCTATGAAATCATGTTGTTTTGTATTAATTCCATTTTATTTTTACCAAATTGTTTTATATTTATATTTCCTCCAAATTCAGTGTGTTTTTGATTTAATTTATTTTTTCTTGATTCTGTTTTTATAATTAATATTTAATCATGAAAAACCATGTCTAATCAGTTGAGTTCATAAAACATATTAAAACTAATGAATTATTATAATTTTAACGGTAATAGGGCCCTATGAAATCTTATGTTTTTGCCTTAATTCCATTTCCCTCCAGATTCTGTGTTTTTGGTTTACATTCTTTCTGGATTCTGTTTTTGTAATTAATTTTAGTCATTAAAAGCCATGTCTAATCAATTGAGCTCATATTAAAATAGTTTATTATCATTTTTTAACAGTAATAGGGCCTATGAAATATTATGTTTTCCATTTTAAAATTCCATTTAGTTTTTCCCAAATTACGTTTTATATATTTTCCCCCAAATTCTAAGTTTTTGTGTTTTATTTATTTTTTTGGAGACTGTTTTTATAATTATTTTGTAGTCATTAAAAACTTAAAACAAATAATTTGTTAGAATTTTAACAGTACTAGGGCCATACAAAATCCTTTTTTTCATTAATACCATTTTATTTTTTTCCAAATTATGTTATTTATTTATATACATTTTTTTTTTCAAAATTCTGTCGTTTTGGTTTAGTTCTTTTCTGGATTTTGTTAATGTAATTAATATTAGTCATTAAAACCACATCCAGCAGTTCATTAAATATATTAAAACTGATCATTTATTATAATTTTAACAGCATTACGGCCCTATGAAATGTAATGATTTTGTATTAATTCCATTTCATTTTCCCCAAAGTTTGAGTTTTCTGTGTTTTGTGATTTAATACAATTGTCATCTAAATATTTGAGCTGATATGTGTGAAAGAGCACATATACGAGACTCCTGATACTGAATAGAGGACAAAGGAAGTAAGCACCAACCTGCTGTTACAAATGCATTATTTGGAGGTGAAAAGCGAAAGCATGCTTCATATATAAACCTAAAATCACCAGCAGTGAGTCATTGATTCAACTGATTCGTTCAAACGGCTGATTGATTCGGTAACCAAACACCGTCGTGTGTCACTCAGAGACTTCGTTTAAAAACATTTTCTTTGATCAAATAGACCAAAAACAAGAATTATTATTGTTATTGTGTCTCAAATGCTAGTCGATTAATATTGACTTGTTTATTGAGCTGTTCATCAAATCAATATCGTGCTTGCAGCTGATATTTGGAGAAAACTCTACTCTTTGTGTGATATTAACTATATGATATAAAAATAAAAGATTCTATGCTGTGGCCTGGTTTCACAGACAGGGCTTAGACTAGACCAGGATTAGGCCATAGTTCAGTTAGGACATTTAAGTCATTTTAATAAACATTTTTTAATTTTTTTTTACAAAAAAAATATTACATCTTGAGACAAAACCAAGGCACTGATTTATATTAAGATCAGTCAGAGCTAATTTCTTTCAGATGAAACAGCTAAGACTTGCATTTTAGTCCAGGACTAGGCTTAAGCCTTGTCTGTGAAACCGGGGGTATATGATATAAAAATAAAGATGTATAAAAGTCATACGGGGTATTTTTGCCCCTGATCTTGAATTTTGGGGGAAATCTAAATCTATTTTAATCCCTGTAATCAAATGGATTGTGATGAGATTAGCTGATTCTCGCAGATAATGCTGCCAAATGAGCATAAACGTGAAATGTGTTCAATGAACTGAAGTGAGTTAGCTTTATCGTACAGTATTCGGTTTGGCGGGATCTCTTTGTGCTTCAGATGTTACTGGATCAAGTAAAGCTGCCCAGTCTTAAAGTCTTGGTGTTTTTCTGCTTCTTCTGCTGTTGTAGGCTCTAAGGCTCTAGAAATGAAAGTGTTTGGTGAAGTGATGTGAAACTGTCATGCTTTTAAGACTAGGAACTTTAACACCTTATGTCTGAATGTCTCTCAGTCGGTCAGACGCACTTAGTAGTGCTTTGGTGTAAGTTTTGATGAATGAATGAGCATGTAACTTCTCAAAACTCCACCGGGTGTTGGTTCAGGTTGAACTATTTAAAGCAGCCTTTAACAGAGTTGAATGATAGAAAAATGTTATAGTGTTATGTGTGTAAGCCAGGTTAAAGAGAACTGGTCTAATACGGCCATACTCCTGGTTCTCAATAGAACTCTAGCTGCGTTAAGCAGAAGAAACAAAGACGTAATTACTTCTCTGTGCATTCACATTTGATCATTGTCTTTGCATTCATGGTCAAACGCATCGCTGTGTAAGTGCCATTATGCGTGCACCTAGACTGTGCTGGCTGATGTTTGGAGAAATCATCAATATCATGCTGTAGAAGATCCTTTCTTCATGAACACAAACAAAGATTTCTAGACAAATAATCCATATAGTCCAGTGTTTCCAGCTGTGATGGCAGGACTATTTCCCATGAACCACACAAAAATCACCTGCACTCAGAATTTAATTGATTTTAACTATAAAAGACAAGTAAATATTAAAATAAGAACAAATGAACCTAACAATCATCAGGAGAACAACACAAAAACAATAATAAATGCAAATGAAATGAACAGTACTTCTAGGTGTAACTATAATACTGGGTGCTGAATTACTACAGAAACTGAATCTATTCACCAGTAAAATAGCCCTGGATAGTGTTCACTGTATAAATAGACAGTAATGACAGACAGCAGCAGGTTTATTTAGGCTGCTGTCTCTTTAAGACCTCGTGCAGGGATCTAAAATACTGTTACAGCGCTCTACGCTTATTGTTCTTTTTAGGAGCTCTTGTCCCTCTAATTAAAATAAATACATTTAGGAGCACCTTCTGATCAATAACCAAATCTGATAAAAACAATTAGCTTCCTAATATGATATGACTCCTTAAAGTGATTTACAGGGGCATTTTACTTTACCTTTGTAATGGCATTTTTATAATTTTATTAAAAGTATGTCATCATCTATGTCAAATTCAGAAACTTATAAGCTTTTTGAAATTTCTAATTAAAAAAAAAATCATAAGAAATAGAATAAAACATAAGTTATCATGGTGGCACTGAAGAACATAAAAGTTGCTTGTAGGGACATTTTCAGCCGTTTAATGAGGCTTGAGTGCAATATTGAGATTATACTGAGATTAATGTTTTAAATATAGCAATTTTAATATAGAAATATTAAATGATTTAAATAACTGAAATTATATGTTAAAAATGCTCAGCTGTTCCTTTATTTGGAACTATTTTCCTTGATGAAATGGAGCAAAATCAGGCAGTAGTGTTATAGTCAGACAACATAAATCACTTAATATTCACTTCTTGTTTACTGAACTGTCTATTAAATCAATATCACATTTTCAAACTCCCTTAAAAATGATTAAAAGCTGTCACTCTCTGTAGTTCATCGTGATCTGTGGAGGCAGAGAGCGCTTGAGTTCTCTTTCACTTTAAATAAGCAAGGCTCAAAAGCATAGCGGAAACACTGGAGTCTATATAATGCTAGTGCAGAAGTTGACACTTTTAAAACATGCAAGTCAAAATAATGGTTATCTATACAACCAAAGTTGATGAGTCGGTGTCTTCAGAAGCAAAACAACAAGGGTGGGTGAGAAAAATACCAATAGCCACCTATGAACTTTGGCCGGAAGTGATGATTTATGGTTCAAAACGTTTTTAATAGTAGTGTATATATTTTTATATATATATATATATATATATACACACACCTATTGTTTAACTTCAGAAGACATTGATTCATCACCTGGGGTTGTATGGATTACCATCGTGTTGGTTTTGTGTGGTTTTTGAAGCGTCCACTTTGTGGAGATCCCATACACGTGCAATATACTGACTCAGAGTATTTTTTTAAAAAGTCTTCATTTGTGTTCCTCTGAAGAAAGTCATATACATCTGGGATGGCACGAGTGTGAGTAATTGATGAGAGAATTTAAATGTTTGGGTGGAGTATACCCTTAACTTCTCAGAACGTGAGATGTAGGATTTCATGGCCATTTTAATGTTTGTATGTAGACTGACTACAGACAAATAGCCTTCAGACTAAGTGTACTTGGGATGTTATTTAGTTGTTAAAAATAAGAATGCCACACTAAAGCAAAGTTCTCAATATGTGCTGTGTTTTCCCTCTGTTTTCAGAACATCTCAAGCTTCCAGATTCCAGAGAGAGAAAGACTGTATCATATTGAGAGGATTGGATTAAAAGAGCAACCGGATGACATGGTCTGACCACAGAAAACCTGGAGCTAGGACCGGCTACTCTGAAAAACACCTTACAGTAACGGGCAAGGATTGGACGATCAAAGAAAACAACAAACTTGCTGGACTGAGTAACTAACATGGGAAAAGACAAATGTTTGGATACAGCTGGAAACAAATTGTTGGCAAAGATCTTCGTGAAACCTGGCTTGAGCACGTGCCGAAAATCCCTGTTACACAGGAAATATGAAAAAAAGTCATGATCTTGAAGAATTGATCTTTCTCAAGCTATTTTCAGTGTCAGTGAATACATGTGGCAACTGGAGAAAGATTTTTTTTGTTTGTCTGTTGCAAACCTGTTACTGAACTATTATAATTCTACTGCATGGCTGCTATCCACATCCGTTCGCACAGTTACCAAATGGCAAGGAGATATTTCACACTACAGAATCAAGATATTGACATTCTCTTGATGAAACTTAATTGAGTTGCTATTTTGGTGGAGTAATTTTACCTCTTGGCTGATAGACATTTTGTGATAACACTAAACCTTCATTCATCTTTTTACAGAGATCTTTGGATCTAGTGCCAAACCACGTAGTGGCATTTGTGACACCGTTGCTGTGAATGAATGTGCGGCTGCTGCATTTCCCATCTTCACATTGTTTTTAATGTTTTAACTCAAAGCAGCAAATTGAATCTCCTGGCTTTCTAAATCTTACTTAAGACATTTGCTGGGACCTCCTATATTGCTGCGACAGATGTGAGTTGAGGTTTCTGATACTAAGCATTCCAGTTTGCCATTTGGATCCTTTTGATAAAGTAGAGTTGCTAATAGCAGCTTTTGCAGAACTGTACACACAAAAATGCAGAACTTTCCCAACAGTCCAGTTCCTCTTCATCCGGGGTTTGGCCGGGGAGGAAGTGTTGTTGGTTCCCCGTATCAATCCCACCCTTCGGATCTTCAGATATCTCCCAGAAACTCAGAGGACTATGTGGCCATACAGCAAGCTCAACCTACCCTGCAGAGTCATGGGCAGCACCTGCACCTGCGGAGCCAACAGCATCTTCTACACACTTCTCCTATACACGGCTATGGATCCAGAAGAACAACTGGAGAGATGACGCCGGGAAACGCTCACAGTGGAGGAGGAGGAGGAGGGAACTCTTACCGTAAGGACAGTGTGGATTATTATTTTTCTGTGAGTGGACGAGAGAGAAGCAGAAGAGGCGGAGCAGCGTATGGCGCAGGATTTAGATACTCAAACGTGGATGGACATGCGCCTCATCAGTACCACCTATCTGGTTTAGGGTCATCCTCTGGAATGATTTCTCCCTACTCTATGGATTATGGCTCCGGCAGTGCCTCTGCAGTTGGGAGTAGTAATAGCAGTGGCGCTGGTTCATTTTCTCCTTCCCAGCAATACAGTTTGGTTCATGCTGCTTCAGTACAATCAGGTGCTCAGATGCATCAACGGCAGCATGGCCAGAAATATCAAGGATTGCACCAAGGTCAGCATCAACGGACATACCCGTTTTCTGGAAACAGAATCCCCCCTCAGTTTGGACACTACGCCCCCCTAAATGCAACATCAGGCTCTACTGGAATGTATAACTCCCCACCGCAAAGATACGATACGAGCAGCAGCACGGATGCCAAAATGAATAATTCTCCCACTCAGTCTAATCCAAATACTCATACAAGTTCATCTGCTTCAAACAGCTGTGAGAATATGGGACAAAACTACACATCGTCGGCATATTCGCCGCAATCTCAGTCCCTTCACAAGCATGCCCCCCATTCCCAGCGTCCATCTCAGCACAGCACTGGAGCAGGTTATGACCTCTCCCTCAAAATGCAGCACCAAGGACACTTGCACACCAAACTGCCCCATTCCTCTGTGTCCTCCAGCCCTGCTCTGCCTTCACACCCCTCTCAAGACCTGGCCAAATCTCCTATGCATTCCCAAAGTCAACAGGCTCACATTCATCAGAACTTCAGTCCCATTTCTAATCCCTCTCCTGCTCCGTCTGCCGTACAGTCTCCAAGCTGCAGCTCCTCCTCATCTCCACTAATGGGGAGTTCTGAAGGAAACAGTGCCGCTACTCCTCTGCAGCCATTGTCACACCCCTCTGTTTCAAATGCTCGCAGCGGCCAAAGCCATGGACGTCTTCTGCAGACCGTCCCTCAGCTGAGCCCCACTCCCAATTCAAATAGCAGCATCAGTAGTTGTGGTAGCGGCGCAGGCACTAAAGCGTCTGTTTTGAACCACGGTGCAGGTGTCGGTCATGCTGCCGTAAATCAGAACCGAATGGGACAAAGTATTCGAGGTGGTCCAGGAGAAGATGGCTCCCTGTATCCTCATGACAAACTCTTGCAGGACCCTGGTCTAAATAGTCTCAATGCTCTGACCTCTCAAGTGGAGAATCTACCTAATACAGTGCAGCACATGCTTCTAACAGACACTGTGCTGCCCCAGAAGAAGAGCAGAGATGGTGCACATCACCTTCAGATGCAGAAAGGATCTCAGTCTTTAACTGTCAACCAAAACAAATCTGGAAATTCCAGCGCCAGCGGTCAGACCACAGTGAATGAAGAGAGTTCTGAGATGCTGGAAGCAAAAGGGCATCAACAAGTTGAACGTAAGAGAATTAGGCAGGCAAGTGGAACAAGCAACGAATCTGAGCCACAAAGCTTCCCATCATCACAGAGTCAGATGCTGTCGGAAGCGAGTCAACAAGTATTGGATCTCCAGGTCAACACTGGAGTCATTTCAACAGCTTCAAAACAACCGTCTCAAATAAAGACGCCAGAAACCCTGACTGCCTCCTCTTTTTCACCACCATCAGTTCATCCTTCTGCAGAACCCAGCCCAAAACAACCAGTATATCCCCCTGCTCCGCCATCTCCCATTCACTCAGCACGTCCAAACTATGTGCCAGAAAAAGACCTTTGTAATGACGATGATAGTGGAATGAAGGGATGCCAGATCAAAATAATAAAAGATGAAGAAAGCGAAGTTGAAAATGCAGATCCTTCCTGTGATTCAGAGAATTCAGAGAACAGACTGTCAGTCCTGCCCACAAAGGACGAAGCCGAGACCGATGCACAACAATTTGAAAGTATGAATAAAAATGTGAATGTTTCAGAGCAACATAATGTTGGGGGTGTTGGAGTTATTGTCTCTGCTCGATCTGAAGTGAATACTGAATCAAGCAAGCACACGGGAGCCAAATCATCACGTTATGGTGTTTCTCATTACTCAAACAAACACAGCAATCCTGGGGACCAACGTGATGTGAATGTCTTAAGAGAGACAAGAAATCACAATGGAGAAGGGGAGATGTGCATGGAAACATATGTGTCACAGTATGATATTTCCCCTAAACAAGAATTTGGCCAAAACTCTGAACCCTCTATTCAGTCTCACCCAGCACCATTTAAATACAGCAATCCTGAGGTACATTATAATGCTGCAAAAAGCAAAGGAAAGTTAGGACTAGCGAGTAGTATGGGCACAAATAGATGCCAGAATTATCCGCTGCAGGCCAGCTATGGGTCTATTGGCAGGAAGGAGATTAGCATTTTTGCTATGGAGGGGGGAAGGGCTGTCATCTCAAGAAGTCAGGATAGTGGTTCTCAGTTTCAGCAGTCTTTTCCAAGTCTTTTGCAAGAAGTGCTCCAGGGTCATCACTTAGATAGACGCTATAGCCGTCCCGACCAGACATCTAGTGTTCACCAACAGCCTCAAGATACATCACAGCACCGTTATCAAACTAGACTACCTTACAGTATGGTTGAAAATTTGAGTTCACATGCATTGGGCTCTCAAACACTTATAAGTGGACTTAATGTCAAGTTCAGTCAAATGGCCTCCGGAAAACCACCAAATTCAAGTCAAAATCAGGGACCAGATAATGATGTTGTTTTAGGCCCTCCTCGTCCCTCTTGGGATTCTGAAGCACATAAGCCCAATGTGACTCATGGGATCTCTTTAGAAAAAGGCAAAACCAGTCTGTCTCCCAGCCAGTCCGCCCACATGCACCAGTCTTTAGATCTCACAACAGGAGTCCCTTCAAAGCACATTAACTTGGCTGACCATTCTTTGCAGCACAGAAAACCATCCAGATATGGTACCTCTCCTTCCGCTGTGGAACAATTGCTTTTACAGGAAGCTGAGCCATTGGCATGCGGTATAGTTCCTATCAGTCACACTCAATCTCAGATATCCTCAGGAAGGCGCTCAGTAATCTGCGATGTGTCCCCTTCTCGACGAACGACACCAGAAAGAGAGAGAGGACACTCTGGGTCCTCTGGACCCTCAGTCATTCAGCAGCCATTTTCTTCATCTGGATCAAATGAGCAAGGAGGTTGCAAGGAAGAAATAAAAGCAAAGAAAGCACAAAACAAGGAGGATTCATTAAAGACTGAAACTGCAGGTCAGAACACAGATGGTTACTGCAGCACGCCACCCAGTAAGGAATCTAATAAGCCCCTTCATCCCCCTGTAGATGCTGATTCCGATATAGAAAAGACCAGCAGTGCCAAAGGCAACAGTGAAGCCACCAGCAAGCTGCCATATCTTTTGCAAATGTCCTCAAATCCCTTGTCCTCACCACCAAGGCACCAGTCTTTCTCACAGGTTGCTGATGGTTTCAGAGCATATGGTTTCAGTGACACCATAGATGGACCAAAAATTATCTCCCTTCCTACACTTCATCAATCATTCCACACAGTATCAGCATATTCTAAAACCACACCATCTACTAACAAGTTACAAGCATTTCCACAGAGTTTATCTCCTCACGAGAGACCAGACTGGACTCCTGACAGACAAAGGCTAAGAGGAATGGACAGGCACGTTCCTCAGAGACTTTCTGAACCGAAGAGTAAATCCCAAGCTTCAAGTGATATTCTGCCTAGTCAGCATCACCTATCTCGACAGCACTCTTATCCTGGTTCACACTTTGACATGAAAATGTGGGACACTTATCCTGAAAGAGGGGGAGATGGGCAACCCACTACAGTCCCTCATGAGCATGTAGGTTCTCAGCCAGTCACAAATGCTGGCCCCAAACTTGGAGAAGAGGACATTTCAGATAAGAGTGCGGATGACACAGCCAAATCTTTCCACTCACTGGCTCCAGTTGGTGCTGTTAGCCCTGCTGGGCACACTAGTAAGACTAACCAAGGGATTCAGCTGGGACAGAGAGCAACCAGAACTGGAACATCCGGTGAAACCAACCCTTTAATCATGAGAAGGAGAGTTAGATCTTTTATTTCTCCTATTCCTGCTAAGAGGCAACATCAGGATGTTCCAGGTCAGCGGTCAGGATCAGCTTATCACTCCCCACTTTCTCAATCCCACTCTGATTCTAGACTTGCAACCAGCAATTGTTCTGGCAGTAGTGATACTCAGCCAAAATTGCCATCTCCCAAAATACAGCATTCTATATCCAGCACTAATTCACCTCCTCAGTCCAAAGCAAAGTTTGTGCCTCCAAGAAAGGGTCATGGTTTAAAACTTGAGGCGATTGTGCGGAAAATTACTCCTGGTGTGAAAAAAAATGACTTCAACAATAGTCATGTGGAATCGGACTTCTCTGAGGTATCTCATTACACCTCTGATATGCCAGACCCTGAGGGTGGTACATCGTTTTCCAGTGTTCCTCAAGGAGAGGAAGCATGCTTATCTTACCTTGATGATTCTCATACTTTAGATGATCTTATGTCATACAGAGCAGTTGAAGATGCGTTCTCCTGTGATTCTCAGACCCTTAAACCAGGTGCAACAGCTTCTAGTACTAGTGCCCTCAGAAGTTTGCCAAAAGATTTTGACTTTGGATTAGGTGCTGCTGGATCTTCAGGGTCATTGGGTGAAAGCGATAAGGATGATTTTACTTTGTTAGGACCCCTTCCACCAGCTCCTCCATTACCTTGTCCTGTACAGGGATCACCTCCTCCATCTTCTTCTGCATTGTCTGACATACAGCAGTTCACAAACACTTATCAACAGCTGGAAACTCGACGAGGTGAGCAGTCGGCTGCTAACCTGCTGAGGCAGAAACTTCAAGAGACTGGCATGGGCTTTGATGATTACCCAGGTGGTGATTACTATGGGACCACCACTGGCCATAGTCAGAGCCCTGGGCACCACCTTCTGTCCAGAGCAGCTCAGCACCAGATGACTTCTCTCAGGTTGACAAGTTCAGAGTCTAAACCATCAGAAAGCAGTGTCCCCAAAGGTTATTTTCCATCAGGTAAGAAAAAAGGTCGCCCAGTGGGCAGTGTGAATAAGCAGAAACGTGCCCAAGCACAAATTCAGAATGCAGCAACAAGCATACCTGCAGATTCTCTTCCCTCACCCACAGCTGAACCTCAGACTGTCCCAATCCCAGACACTGCAAGTGAAGTGCCCCAAGTATTAACACCACCTGACCAGAAACCCTGTCCATCTTTGACACCTCCTGCTCAAACCCAGGTGGTGAAAGTGGATGTAGAGTGTGAGGAGACCCAGCCGGAGTTAGATGTGAAGCCAGCTAGACATAGACAGAAAAAGGGGAAAGAGGACAACGAGACTCTTGGCGATCAGAGAAGGAGAAGAAGAGGGATGGGTTCCAAAGAGAAGCTGGACATTCAGGCGAGCAGTAGGGGAAACATCAGCCCATGTGGAATATTCTCAGATGCCAGGAGTAATACTTTTGCTCCTTACATACATGTGGAGAAAAAGATTGCCGAGATTGGGGCTGTCTGTACAATCATTAACGCAGATGATGAAAAATCAAAAGGTGGAGGCAAAGCTGGACACTCGGTGGTTGATGGCCCATTAAATACTCCTCTGTCATCTCAACTTGTGAGAAAAGAAAAGGAAAATGAAAGAACAAAAGAAAACTGGGTTTCAGAGCCAGTTGATTCTGCCTTGCAGTCAGGGAAGACACTTCCTACATCTGGATATGTTCTGCCAGGACCTGTGACATCAGAGACGGGACAAGCTGGTCGCCTCTTATGCTGCCTTTGCCAGAAATGGGCCAACTACAAACATCTCGGGGATCTCTATGGTCCTTTTTACCCAGCTGAGTATGCAGCCAAGCTCCCTAAGAATCAACCTCAAGTGCGACAAACCTTGTCCTACCATGGGGCAGCTACCACAGGTTTCAGTATGGCACCCATTCCAACAGAAACGACTCCCCAGGATACAAGATTACAGGACCCTCAGAATGTCAAGTCATCTACAGATAGCGATTGCACAGTAAGTCAGGCAACAAACCCAACGTCCCCAGCCACCACCATTGGCACTTTCTCTCCCAGCGTGGGTGAAGAAATGCCTTTCCAGAACGCTAAGGCGAGCAGCTCCACCTCAAAAGTAACGGCTCACACCTGGGATCCGGCTGCAGAACCGACGAGTGGGCTGGGCACATCAAAAGCTCAAGACCTGGATGCTGAAGTCATACTGAAGCAGATGCACGTCGAAAATATACAGCAAAGGCCCCAGCACAGAAAACTGACATCCCATCCGCGCTTCAAACGAAGACATAAGTCTAGTGAAGATTTACCTCGAACTGTCCCTATCAACAGCAAAGCCTCCCTGCCCTTCCAGCCCCCGCCACCCAGCCTGGACTCTCTGGGCCCCATGGCCCAACTGGCCCAGCTCCCACTCGTGCCTCTGGACACCGAGGAGCTGTGGGTGCACGAGGGCTGCATCGTTTGGACCAGTGGCGTATACCTGGTCAATGGGAGACTGTATGGCCTTCAGGAGGCACTAGATGGTGCTAGAGATACAGTAAGTGGAAAGAGCTGCAGTTTGTTGGCTTGCTGTATTGTGTGAAAATTAGTGCTGTCAGAATTAGCGATTCATTTTTCCAGTTTAACACTGTTAAAAATATTTAAGTTATAACAGGGGTGGTGCTAGGTTTGGCCACACGACACTCACAACTGCTGCTTTTTTCTGGACAAGAATTGCTTTATTTAGACGCAGAACGTCTTTACGACCACATCAAATGCGCACTCCAACTTCGCGTCAGGTTTGAGTCTATCGAGCGCAGAAATGTCACCGGTGATGAGGGAGCTTCAGTAGAGCAACAATTTACTGCGGCCAAATGAGATGTTGTCAGGCCATGTGTCAGTAAAAACCAATTTTCCTGTCCTGTCAGCCATTATACAAATTATACTGTGATCGTAGCACATGCTCTTCAATTGCACACACAAATGCGCTGGCACGCTGTATATCATTTCACATTAAAGTGCTATAATATATAAAAGGTAAAGACTTTTGAGAAAATACGATGCATGTCAGAACCGTCTCGCGTTCAGCAGCGGCAGCTCTTTTTTTTTTTTTTTTTCATTTAGCTGACGCTTTTATCCAAAGCGACTTACAATTGCTATATATGTCAGAGGTCGCACGCCTCTGGAGCAACTAGGGGTTAAGTGTCTTGCTCAGGGACACATTGGTGTCTCACAGTGGATTCGAACCCGGGTCTCTCACACCAAGGGCATGTGTCTTATCCACTGCGCCATCACCACCCAGCTCTTAAAGTGATGGCAGCCAAATAACCTAATAACCAGCTGCTGTGATGCCTGTTATTCCACAGAACAAAAGGGAAAAAAGGAAATTAATAATTTTTGTAGCTTTAAGGATTCATCTATATTTAATTTAGAATTTGGTGCATTTCACTTTATTCAATTTCTGTATATTTCCTACTTTCCTGCACAGGTAGCTAAATATGACATTTATTATAATGGGTTTATGTGAAGATTTTTTTTTAAAGGTCCCATGACATGCTGTTTTTTGGATGCTTTTATATAGGCCTAAGTGGTCCCTAGTACTGTATCTGAAGTCTCGTTCCCGAAATTCAACCTTGGTGCAGAATTTCAGCCACTACGAGCCAGTCCCAAAATGAGCTTTCCTTAGGACGAGCCATTTCTGTGTCTGTCACTTTAAATGCTAATGATGAGGAGAGAGGCGGGGCAAGGTGGAGGGTGGGTGTGTGTCCTGCAGCTTACGGCCATGGTACCATGCGCTAATGTTGACAGTGGATGTATCGCAATGGCTCGTAGACACGCAGTCGTTCAAGCTTTTCAGTTTGACCCAGAATTTGATGCAGAAGGAGAAGCACCGGATGAAGAAGTTGCAACTCAGAGACTACAGCAGGACGTCTCCGAATGGTTAGGTCTGGATACGGTCAGTGTTTCCCACACATGGACTTTCCCTGGGCGGAATGCAACAATATCAACCGCCCGCTGCCATCAGCTCCCGTGTCTCACACACACGAGCACGAACAATATTTAGTAACTTTCAGACCCTTTAGGCGGCTTTTTTTCCCATAATGGGTACATACTAACAAACCTAGCGACATTCAGTTGTAAGATGTCTCCAGTACTGCCCCGCGAGCGTGAGGTCTCTCTCCCGGCGCAGTGTCGCCTCTCTCGGCATCTGTTCTGAGCAGCGAGCATCAGAGAAGCAACGCTTTCAGTTTGCCTTAAAGCAGCAGACTCATCAATAAATCATTTACTAAACAGCGTTTCCAAGCACTTGTCGCTTACTGACTGTTTGGACTTTTAAATATGAACATAATTTGTCTGTTAATATGCGCAGTTTATTACTCAGACGCAAAACAGTGCTTCGCTCGTTTGCAAGCCATGATGTCTCTCGAGGAAAAAAAAAAATATTGCGCTCGCCTCGCACGGTCGTAGCTCATTTTCTCATGGGCGGCAAAGCAGAGAAAGGGGAGGTAACCTTTCCCCGTATGACGACATAAGGGGAAGATTCCAGATCGGGCCATCTGAGCTTTCCTTTTCTCAAAGGAGAAGCAGGATACCCAGGGCTCGGTTTACACCTATCGCCATTTCTAGCCACTGGGGGACCATAGTCAGGCTAGGGGAACTCATATTAATGTTAAAAAACCTCATAAAGTGAAATTTTCATGCCATGGGACCTTTAAGTTAACTTAAATTACATTTAGTCATTTAGCAGACGCTTTTATCCAAAGCGACTTACAAATGAAGACAATGGAAGCAATTAAAATCAACAAAAGAGCAATGATATGCAAGTGCTGTAACAAGTCTGTTAGCTTAACGCAGTACACACAGCAAGGTGTTTTTATAATTGTATAATAAATAAAAAGAAAAGGATAGCAAAAATAATAGAGCAAACTATGTTAGAGGCCTTTTTTGCTTTTGTTAATTGTATAATAAATAGATAGAATACAAAAAGAATATAGAAGCTAGTGTTTTTTTTTTTTTTTTTTTTTAAAGAAAACAAGCAGTTAGTAAATGAACCGAGTGCAAGTCTAAAAGGAACATTGTTTTTAAAGAATAGAATTAAAATCGAGAGTGCTAGAGTTAGAGGGTCAAATAAAGATGGAAGAGAGGTGTTGTAGCCGATTCTTGAAGATGGCTAAGGTCTCAGCTGCTGGGATTGAGTTGGGCAGCTCATTCCATCAGGAGGGAACAGTTCATGTAGAATTGAACATTCTAACATTTAAATTAGAAGTTATTTTTTAAAGTCTAACAAAGTTCAAAATGATAGCTCTCATTTATTCTGTAAAGTTGGATGGCTAATTGTTAAATATTAGGAAAAAAATCTATTTCAAAGAGACATCAGTATTATTGGTATCAGTGATACTCGCCTTTAGTCATAAAAAGATGTAAGACATGTAAAAATATACCGTCTTTGTTGTTTCTACATTAATTTGAAAATTGCATGTGAAATTAGTGCAATATAAAGTATATTTAAAAACTCTAAAGTTACGTAAGATTAATCACGATTAATTTCAGAAAGAAACGTGATTAGTGCAATTAGTTAATTATTTTTTAATCGATTGACAGCACTAAAATTCGTGACTTGTCTCAAGTATACGGTTGTTTATTTTACCCATAATGCTTCTGACGTTTGCACTCCTCAGAGCTGCTCTCATTGTGAGATGGTGGGCTCCACACTTGGCTGCTACAGTAAAGGCTGCACGCTGAGGTACCACTACCTTTGTGCCATGGAAGCAGGTGAGACGTGGCATCACCTTGGTCTGCACTCGCTTTTAACAAAGCAACATCCACATTATGAGTGACTGACAGCCAGTGCTAAATCCTTCTTCTTCTAACCTCAATCTAGATTGCTCTCTAAATGAAGACAACTTTTCTCTGAGGTGTCCAAAGCACAAGGTAAGAGAACAAGACTTCACATCTAATATGGAAATATCAAGAAGCACCAAGGCATTAAGTGTATATCGGAGTCTCTGTGAGACAGTAGCACTAAAAAACCAAATCCAGGTTCTAGGGCTGTAACGGTACACAAACATGACGGTTTTGTTTTTTTTGTTAAACAGTGCTTTAACTGAACAAATGCCTCTTTCTTTAAATAAATTCAATTAGAACTAAAAGTTTCTTAGGGATAAAAATCTACCTCAACTTCTGCTCTAAACTATAGGGAGCTCTTTCAGATTACTACAAGGTTACAATTAACAACCGATCCCAAACTTAAATTCAATTACTCTTTATTTTTAAATATAATAAACACTCAAATGAAAAATGTATGCAAACATGTGAATTGCACGTAATGCAATTTTGCAATTAACTTCTAAATTATAACATTTCTATTTATTGTCGAAATATATTTATTTACAGTGGCTGTCATAACTTGATTCATAACAGATTTATTTAAAAAAAAACGTTAAATAATGAAGACATCACTAACAGGTAAAGTAAAATATAATGAGTAGTCTAATATTTTGTGAAATGCTGTTTTCTAGACTTCATTTCCGTAGTGAACTAAGAAAACACATTTTATTGGACTGTGCAGCATTTAATGCATGTAGAAAACTCTTATGAAGTGAATTCGCTTAAAGTGTTTATAATTTTTCCAGAAAACATTTGAGAATTTTTATAATGTTAATGTAAAAAATCTTGTGTAATGTAACTTGTGTTTGTTTGTTTGCTGGTTTTTATTGTATTTGTTATACTTGTATTTTTTAAATTGTTTTTGCCATTAAAAAACCCTAAGATACTGACATGGCATTAAATAAAAAATATACTACTACTACTAGTGTATATTGACTCTTCTGAGCTAAATGAAATGCTACGTGACTTTTTGTTTTGACGTCTTTCTGTGGATGAAACGCGGACGCGGATGAAAGTCAGAGTCACATTTGCAAATATTAAAGTGAGTCTTCTATAGTTTTCTAAAACTTTATCCTTTAAACTTTATAGATTTGATAGTTCTATACTAGGGCTGCAGTGGTTCTCGGTAAAAAAAAATCCACCCATGTTTCAGCTCACACTTGCACGGCGGTTCGACTTCATGACAAGGCATGTATAATATGGTTTGTTATAAATAGCGACACATAAAACAGACAGAGTTTGGCTAATGAATGTTACTGTCAATGGATTTGCATTCTGGCTTCCAAATACATACAACAACAGCAGTGAACAAAAACAACATGGACAAACCAGTCGGTCTTTGTTTAGTGTGTATACTGGAATTGAGCCAAAAACTCATCACCAAACACCAATGACGTATGGATACATATGGTATACAGTCATTGTAGACACGTCCAAAACTGTTGCAACAGAGATGGAAATACAATTTTTATACACATGAACTATGTTTTCAACTTTGTTGCCACAGTTTTGGAAGTGCCTTTTTCCTGTTCTAAAGAAGGGGGTGCCAATACTTTTGTCCACGTAGTGTATGTACAAGTCATTGGTGTTTGGTGATGAGTTTTTGGCTCTTAAAATCACAGCAGAGGTTTCTGCAGACCAGTCAAGTTCTTCCAAACTGACTCAGTCAATCATGTCTTTTTATGAACCTTACCTTATACACAGAGCCATCGTCATGTTAGAATAGAAAAGGGTAACATAGGAAAGCACACAGTTCCCTAGAATATCATGTTATGCTCAAACATTAAGATTTCTCATGGAAATTACTAAAGTAGTCAAAATCTTGAATCAAGATGCATTTATTTTACAAGTAAAATTGTTTTCTGAAAAAAAGAATCAAATTTTGTTCGTTTTGCTTAAATTGTATATATATATATATATGTATATATGTATATATGTATATATATATATATATATATATATATATATATATATATATATATATACATATATATATATATATATATATATATATATATATATATACATATATATATATATATATATATATATATATATATATATATATACATATATATATATATATATATATATATATATATATATATATATATATATATATATATATATATACATTTTTTTTTTTTTTTTTGGAAAATGGGGCTTAATATCGTAAGTTCTTTTACTTGTCAAGTAAACACATCTTGATTTCAAGAATGTTTAGATATTTATACTAGAAAACAAGACCCCCTTTCTTATCAAACATATTTTATTAGACTGTCCTGTTTTTAATGCATGTAGAAAACTCTTTTATGAAGTGAACTCTCTTAAAGATTTATTAAGTATAATTTTGCCAGAAAAGATTTTAGAATTTTTATCATATGTTAATGTAAAAAATCTTGTGTAATGTAACTTGTGTTTGTTTGTTTGCTGGTTTTGATTGTATTTGTTATACTTGTATTTATTTAATTGTTTTTGCCATGAAAATAGTCTAAGATTCTGACATGGCATTAAATAAATATGTGTCCCTGCAGCACAAGAGCAGTCATGAGTAACACGGGTATATCTGTAGCAATAGACAACAATACATTGTATGGATCAAAATTATACATTTCTCTTTTATGACAAAAATCATTAGGATATTAAGATCATGTTCCATCAAGATATTTAGTAAATTTCCTACTGTAAATATATCAAAACTTCATTTTTGATTAGTAATATGCATTGCTAAGAACTTCATTTGAACAACTTTAAAGGAGATTTTCTCAATATTTAGATTTTTTTGCTCCCTCAGATTCCAGATTTTCTAATAGTTGTATCTCAGACAAATATTGTCCTATCATAACAAACCATACATCAATGGAAAGATTATTATTCAGATTTCAGATGATGTATACATCTCAATTTCTCAAAACTGAGCTTTATGACTGGTTTTGTGGTCCAGGGTCACATATACTACTCCTAGAAAATAAAAACACTAAGAAATCATTTTTTGCAGTGAAAGAGGCTGATAGTCAGTGTTTTATTTCATTAGTGTCTTTGCTGTCTTGTATGTATTTGTGCTGCTGCTTGTCGTTAGACTCCAAGTGCGTTGCAGGCCTGTTCTGTGCAGTGTTTGATGTCCGTCTGTCTGTCTTGTGTTCGGACAGAGCAGCAGAGCGGTCAAGCCTGGAGCGGCGGTGGCGTGTCTGGAGCAGTCGGAGCGAGGATGAGGATCCCTCTGTGATCAAACCCTAATTACTCATTCATCACCTGCGTCAGAGGGAACTGCCTTTCATCTGTTATCTGTCCTAGTGTCGCGTCGGGAGCAGCAGAACTGAGAGAGGCCGTGTATTTACACCTGTTATATGTAGTATTTTATCATAACTCGTATTATCATTATTTTAAACCGCGCTATTGTTTTAATCAGTATTTTACCCGTAGACTGAGACAGAGTTCTGAGCGTTTTTTCCGTACCAGGACCAGCCGCCGTTATGACATCACTCGATGACATCGCCGCCGTTGCCACAGAGACGCTGTTGTCATGGCGACGCACGTATATTGCCTTCGAAGGTGTGCCTGTGTGTGTGTGTGTCCTTTGATAAGTGTTCTTATTTTCCACCTCCGAGGGTTTTGTGCTGTAGATGAGAGAAGGACATGCATTATTTGGGGCAGGAAGATGGACTGCGTTCTGAACCGGACTCCTGGCTTGCGCAGGCTTTATCGTGAGATCTGCCAGCGCTCCAGAAGGGGTCGCCGTTTCTTTCCAATGACGGCCGACAGAGACAAACATTCCGGCAGCGTTCGGAGGAGAGCGCAGAACAGAATCACCATATGAAAACATGTACTAGAAAACTGTCCATATGCTTCTGACTCATGAATACAGTTATACAGTGGAGAAGCTGGTCATTTTCATTGCTGTGTGTCTCTCTGCTGGAAAACTCATTCCACAAAACCTCTTCAGAGCCGAGATATGAGCTCGGTCGTTAGATGAAAAGTGCTCATTTTACAGTCGGGGATGTTGTACACTTTCAGAACGCTACCTAAACAACATGGAGATTTATTCTCATATCAGAGCTGAATAACTACTCGTTACACGAGGGTTTGTTTGATCATTGCTAAATCGTCTGGCGCTCATGCAGCAGTAGCCCAGTGTTCTCCATAAAAGCAGTGGGAGTATTTTTTTAAGCACCATTTCAATCTACACTACCAGTCAAAGATTTGTGATGTTTTTAAAGAAGTCTCTTCTGCTCATCGAGTCTGCATTTATTTGATCCAAAATACAGCAAAAGCAGTAATATTGTGAGATATTTTTAGTATTTAAAGCAGCTGTTTCTATGTGAATATGTGTTAATCTGTAATGTATTTCTGTGATGCGCAGCTGTATTTTCAGCATCATTACTGCAGTCTTCAGTGTCACATGATCTTCAGAAATCATTATAATATACTGATTTACTGCTCAACAAACATTTATTAATAATATTGTTATCAATGTTGAAAACATAGTTGTTGTTTTCAGGATTCTTTGATGAATAGAAAGATCAGCATTTATCTGAAATAATAAGCTTTTGCAACATTATAGACTACACCATTCAGAAGCTTGGCGTCTGTATCTTTTTTTTTTTTTTTTTTTTTGGAAAAAACTTTTTAGCAAGGATGCTTTAAATTGATCAAAAGTGATGTTAAAGACATTTATATAATGTTACAAAATATTTATTTCAGATAAATGCTGTTCTTCTGAATTTTGAGTCATTCTACTCAGCTGTTTTCAACATAATAAGAATAATCAGAAATGTTTCCAATCAGAAATAAATTACAGTTTAACACATACAGTGTCTTGCGAATGTATTCATACCCCTTCATTTTTTCACGTTATTTTGTTGCCTTATGTTAAACTGCTTTAAATTACTTTTTTCCCCACATCAATCTACTCTCCATACACCATACTGACAAAACAAAAGAATTGTCACAACTTTGTAAATGTATTAAAAATAAAACACTCAAATAAGTCCATTGCATAAGTATTCATACCCTTAACTAAATATTTAGCTGGAGCACCTTTACAGCCTCATGTATTTTTTGCTTGATGCGACAAGCTTTGCTCATCATCATTTGGCAGTTATCTGCTATTCTTCTCACGTCTTCACGTCTCAAGCTCTGTCAGGTTGGATGAGGCAGACAAGTCAAGTCAAGTCTGCTTTATTGCACATTTCCAGGTTTCTCCAGAAATATTTGATTGGGTTCAAGCTCAGGCTGTGTCTGGGTCACTCAAGGACATTCACAGAGTTGTGTATAAGCCGCTCTTGCTGTGTTTAGGGTCACTGTCCTGTTGGAAGGTGAGCCTTCTGCCCAGTCTGAGGTTCTGAATGCTCTGGACTGGGTTTTCATGAAGGCTATCTCTATATTTTTGTGCATTGAGCTTTTCTTCTACTCTGATGAGTCCCTCAGTCCCTGCCGCTGAAAAACAGCCCCACAGCATGAGACTGATTCCAGCACACTTTACTGTTGGGATGCTGCTCTGCAGGTGATGAGCAGAGCTGGTTCCCTTCAAACATGAGGCTTAGAGGTTCATCAGACCAGAGAATATTATATCTCACAGTCTCTAGGAAGAGTCCAGGTTGTTCCAAACCTCTTCCATTAAGGGTAACGGAGACTACATGCTTCTGTGAACCTTTAATGAAGCAGAATTTGTTTTCTTCTGAACTCTTCCCCAGATGTGTGGCTTGACGCAAACCTGTTTCTGAGCTCTACAGGCAGTTCTTTTGACCCCAGGGCTTGGTTTGTGCTCTGATATGCATGATCAGCTGTTGGACCATTTATTAAGACGTGTGTGCGTTTCCAAATCAGACCCATTCAATTCAATTTGCCACAGGTTACCTTCACTCAGAGTCTAGTAACACCTATAAGATATATGAATGCTCCTGAGCTAAATTCAAACTGTCCCAGATAAGGGTATGAGTACTTATGCAATGGAAGTTTTTTATTTTTAATAAATTTGCAAAGATGTTAAACCCCTTCTTTTTTTTTTTGCTTTACCATTATAGTGTATGGAGTGTAGATTGATGTGGAAAAAAGTCATTTAAAGCACTTTAACATAAGGCAGCAACACAAAACCTGAAGAAAAATGAAGGGGTATGAATACTTTCGCAAGGCATAGAAAAGCGTTATTTTAAATAGTAAAAATATTTGACACTATTACTGTTTTTGCTGTACCTTGGATCAAATAAATGCAGGCTTGGTGAGCAGAAGAGACTTCATAGAAACATTAAAGATCTGACTTTGGGGCTCCAGGCCCTGCCTTTTTTTCAAAATGATTCAAAAGTGCCCCTCTCAGAGAAATAGCAAAGATATTGTGGTCAATAAAACAAAATGCATTTGAATTGTAATGAACATGACACTGTGTAGAAACTCCTGTTTGTTTCTCCGTATCTGAGGTGTGTGTTGTGCTCGACTGATATTATACAGTCTGTTCAGAAACCTAGGCTCTCAACGGAAGAAAACAATAAACCAAACAATATTTTCAACCTTTTTTCATCAATAATGAACGCTAGTGTGTCGATTTAATTACAAATCCATATTGTAGAATCTTACAGAATTCATCAATGCCCATTTGTCATGTATAATACATATATAATACCATTTTGGACAATTATGCAGCATTGTGAAAGTCTTCTGCTTATCAAGCCTGCATTTATTTGATCAAAAAATACAGAAAAAACGAATATTGTGAAATATTATTGCAATTTAAATAGCTGTTTTCTATGTGAACGTGTTAAACTGTATCATCATTACTCTTCAGTGTCACATGATCTTCAGAAATCATTCTAATATGATGATTTATTTATGATCCGTGTTGAAACTGTTGTGCTGATTGATTTTATTTAGTTTTTTAAGAACCTGTGATACTTTTTTGGTTCATTGATGATAAAAAAATAACAGCATTTATTCAAAATAGAGATGTTTTCTAACAATATTGATCCACTTTTTCTATCAGTTTAACAAATCCTTGCTCAATAAAAACTAATTTCTTTAAAAAATAAACTAAAATCCTGACCTCAAGCTTTTGAACGGTAGTGTATATTGTTACAAAATTATATTTGAAATAAATGCTCTTCTATTTAAACTTTTTATTCTTAGTATCCTGAAAAAAGTATCAGTTTTCCAACATTGCTAATAAATCTTTCAAAGTATATTCAAACTTTGATCAAGTAAATGCAGGCTTGATGACCATAAGTGACTATATAAATATAAAAATATAAAATAGTAATGTATCCAAACTTTTGACATATAATTTTATTTTATTTTTTTAAACATTGCCCATTTGAGCCCCTGAGGAGCTCTCTGTTCTCTCTGAGAACCCTGTGTGTGTGTGTGTGTGTGTATGTGTGAGTGTGTGTCTATGTGTGAGTGTGTGTGTCTGTGTGTGTGTGTGTGCGTGTATGTCTGTGTGTGTGTGTGTGTGTGTGTGTGTGTGCGTGTGTGTGTGTGACTCTGTGTGAGTGTGTGTGTGCGTGTGTGTGTCTTTGTGTGAGTGTGTGTGTCTGTGTGTGTGTGTGTGTGTGTGTTTGTGTGTGTGTGTGTGTGTGTGTGTGTGTGTGCGTGTGTGTGTGTGACTCTGTGTGAGTGTGTGTGTGCGTGTGTGTGTCTTTGTGTGAGTGTGTGTGTCTGTGTGTGTGTGTGTGTGTGTGTGTGTGTGTGTGTGCGTGCGTGCGTGCGTGTGTGTGTGTGTGTGTGTGTGTGTCTCTGTGTGAGTGTGTGTGTGCGTGTGTGTGTCTTTGTGTGAGTGTGTGTGTCTGTGTGTGTGTGTGTGTGTGTGTGTGTGTGTCTCTGTGTGTGTGTGTGTGTGTGTGTGTGTGTGGGAGTGTGTGTGTGTGTGTGTGTGTGTGGGAGTGTGTGTGTGTGTGTGTGTGAGAGAGAGAGAGAGTGCCCTCTGCTGGAGAGATTGCTCTGCTCGCTCCTGTCTTTTTCCCTCTCACACACACACACACACACACACACACACACACACACAGCAGTTGAAAATGTGAATCTCAAAAGTGTGAGCTGAAGCATTTACTGGGCTTGTGCACTTCGCACCATATATGTGTGTTTTATCAAAAGACAGAAAAAGTCTTTAAATTTACTTACAGAAAAGTTAAGACAATGATTTTGGGGTGAATGTGTTCAGAAGTTTGGGATCAGTACGATTTTTAATGTAGTCTTCTGCTCATCAAGGCTGTATTTATTTGATCAAGAAAACTGTAATATTGTGAAATATTATTGCAATTTCTAATTTTGGTTTTCCTATTTTTTCTTTCATTCTTTGATTAATAAAAAAAATGTAAGAACAGCATTTATTCAAAATCTAAAAAAAAAAAAACATTTTTCTTAGTGTTTACTATAACTTTTTATGCATTTAACACATCCCTGCTGGATAAAAGTATTAATTTCTTTAAATAAAAGAAAAAAAGAAAGAAAATG
Organism: Barbus barbus; assembly: GCF_936440315.1. Lineage (NCBI taxonomy): Eukaryota > Metazoa > Chordata > Actinopteri > Cypriniformes > Cyprinidae > Barbus > Barbus barbus. Next base: position 45,655,553 of record NC_136731.1, read on the forward strand.
TACTTCCCCAAAACATTTGAATACTAGTGTATATTGTAACACAAAATTTATATTTTGAATAAACACTGTTGTTTTTAGCTTTTTATTTATCAAAGAATCCTGAAAAAATATCACAGGTCCCAAAAAATATGAAGCAGCACAACTGTTTCCAACATTGATTATAAATCAGCATATTAGAATGATTTCTGAAGGACCATGTGACAAATTCAGCTTAGCTTCACAGGAATAAAATTTTTTTTGTAAGTATATTAAAGCAGTTATTTTAAATTGCAATAATATTTCATAAAATGACAGTATTTTTCTGTATTTGTGATAAAATAGATGCAGCCTTGATGAGCAGAAGCTTATTACTACCTGCTGATCCCAAAAGGATCTTTTGAACAGCAGTGTGGAGTAGATTTATGTGTATCATGGGTCGCTCTGCTTTAAATATGATTATCATCCAGCTGCAGCGTGTGTGTGTGTGTGTGTGTGATTGAAGATGATTGTGTGGACAGATTGACAGATTAGAGTGCAGGTTAATCCTGTGAGGGTGAGAGACTCATTCAGTGCTGCTGGATGTCTTGTTTCTAACCCGTCCAGTCAGCTGTAAGCAGACGAGGCAGAGTCTGAGCTGTGTTCAGTGTCTCCGCAGCATGTCTGTGCTCTCGCTGCTGCGCTCTCCGCGGCTGTCCTTCCTGCAGACGCTGCTGTCTCTGCTGCTGTCGCTGGTGTCGCTCTCGTCCTCACACTGGTGCGTGGGCCGGCAGAAGGTGCCCAAGCCGCTGTGCTCCGCGGTGCGCCGGCTCAAGTGCACTCCGGTGAACGGTGTCTCCGACGGATCCTTCTCCTGGGAGACCGGCGACGACCGCTTCATCTTCCCCGCCTTCCACGCCGGCCTCTGGACCACCTGCGAGGAGAACATCTTCACCGATGCCTGGGGTGAGGGGTCAGGGGTCACGGGGGGCGTTCGGCTACACCTCAAGCCTCGTCTGCTTCACTTCATGTTTGTGCGGATCGTTTGAATTCTGTACTGTGGTTTGTGATGTACTGTGATTCTAAAGCACTTAATGCATTAAGACTGTGTTTTAAAAAGACCAAACTCAGCAAACACATTATTAATAAAGTATAATATGTACAGACAAGCAGATATGAGTCCAGAATTAAAATGCAACACATCTAATTACATGTTAAGCGTTTTCCTCCCATAGAAAACCTTTATTAGCGCTTAACGTGGCTTAATGCATTAAATCAGTGCTTTGTGTTCAAATTCTGGGCTGCTTGTCTGTGCATAGAATGATTTATTAATAATGTTAATTGAGTCTGGTATTTTTATAATCACTTTATAATGCTTTAAGCCACGTTAAGCACTTATAACGGTTTTCTTTGAAACTGTTTTAAAAGACTTAACTCAGTAAACACATGATTAATAAAGCATACTATGTACACAGAAGCAGAAGCTTTCACGCCGCTGTGTTCATCAGTCAGTGATGATTGAGTCGTAGTGTCTCTGCAGATGAGATTCATTATAATGACAGATGTGTTTGTGTGAGAGATTGAGAGAGCCTCTATAAGAGGATTATTATTAATACAGCTTGAGAATCAAACTGAGGGACATTCATGTGAAATATGACAAAAATCAATAGAGAGTGTGCAGTGTTAGGGAGGAACTAGTTACATGTAACGGAGTTACGGAATTTAATTACTAAATTAATGTAACTAATCAGTTACAGTTACTGAGAAAAATGTGTAATTAAATTAAAGTTACTTATGAAAATGTTAAAGATTACAGAGGGGGTTACATCTGAATATTTTCACACACATACAGATGTAATTGATTTCTTTCATAAAAAGCAGTGACTGCTCTAAAATACAAGACATGAATGTTTCAGGAGTTTAGGACACATGATGTTTCCGTAACTCTTTTATTTCCTATTCGGGTTTGTGCATATGCTTTATTTATTAAGATGAACCGTTCCTGATTCCAGTGTTTCCTGACATATCTATGCAAAGATTTGATTTCAGAAACAGCATCATAGCTATTAAACCATATCTGGTTATGATTTTTATATTATAAACGCATTTCAAGTGCATTTCTGAAAGTGACAGTAATCAGTGTTGAGTTCTGCTGTAAGTTTAACCCGGCCTGCTTTACATGTTTCAGAGTGAGTAACATTAGAAAATATTAGAAAAGTCATCAAATGTAATCCGTTACTTTAGTAGAGTAATTGAAATAGTTACAATACTTATTACATTTTAGATAGGTTCACTTGTAATCTGTAGCCTATTACATTTCCAAAGTAACCTTCCCAGCACTGTCTGATTTACAGGACGCTTTAACAGCGTTAAACCCGTTGATGAGCCTGTGTGTGACTGATCAGATGCGAGCGAACTCTCGCTCAGACTGGGCTGGGGGTCAGCGTTATCAGCTGGACTTCTCTGCTGTAGATGGGGTTTGAGCGTCGGCTCATGAACACAGGAGATTCTCTAAGAGGAACTCCAGGGAAACTCTTTTCTGCTGTAATGACTGTGCTGATGTCTGTCTGTCTGTTTCAGAGGAGAAGTGTCGCAGTTTCATGGCTCTCACGCCTGCATCAGAAAAAGGCAATGACACACACACTCTGAGTCTCTGTTGAAGCGCTTGTGTGTGTGGATCTCAACACGTGTGTGTGTGTGTGTGCAGGGATCGTGTGGCTGTATGTGGGGATGGAGCTGCTGTATATCTCTCTGTTGAGCGTCAGTTCTCTGCTGTTGCTGCTGCAGCTGTGTTTGTCCTCCTGGTCTCCTCCACAGCAGCGCTGGCCTCACTTACTCAACGCCTTCGCCGCCGTGTGCACTGTTCTGGGAGGTACACTCACTCACACACACACACACACACTCATACAAACACACACACACAGTAACTTCTGTCCTGTCTGTATATACTAAGCTGCTGTCTGTCTCTCTCTTTCCCTATATCAGTTCAGATCTTTCTATATTGTCTATTTTATTAATTTCATTTTGATTCAAATTTTGAATTTGGGTCGGGCTATATAATTCTTGGAAATGAGTTTTCCACGTCTCCCCATCTTGGATGGCCAGAGTTTCTTGATTTGGTTTGTATAATCATTTCCATTTATCCCAAAATTTGTGTGAATTTATAGATTTTTCAATTTCTTCAAACTGGTTTTGCAAAAACTGTGCTTTTTTCCGCCGGAGTGTGGCTTTATATAGTTTTAGTGCCTCACAGTAATGAAGGCGGAGGATTATCTGGTTGTCTGTGTTTCTGATTTGATAGATTTCTGAGGTTTTTTCTCAGAGCCTTACAGTCCAAATCAAACCATTTGTCAGTATCTAAACATTTTTTCTTTGGTTTAACAATGGTCAAATGACTCTTTTGTGCTGTTTTGTATAGTATGTTGTTTAGATCTTGTACTTCCTGATTGATGCCGAATTGATTTTTAGGGTATGCCTGTGTTTGGAATGAGTGTAAGAGGGACTGTATTTCTGGAGATTCAACAGCATTGATGTAATTTGTGGCGCTGTTTTCTGTCCATTTGAATGACATAATTTTGATCATTTGATATAGTGTCCTAATTGGTGTGGGGGATGTTTCAGATTGCTTTATATAGAGTGTGATTTGGCTGTGGTCTGAGAAAGGTTTCAGGGGTTTGACTGTGAATGCTCTCAAAGAGGAAAGGTGGAGATCTGTGATGGTATAATCTACAGTGCTGTTACCGAGAGCTGAGCTGTAGGTGTATCGGCCGAGCGAGTCTCCTCGCAGTCTTCCGTTGACGATGTACAGAGCTGCAGCAGCTGCCGTCCGTGAGCGTTCACCGTCTGATCACAGTTTTCTCTGGCGGGGTAAGAAGGGTACAAGTCGTTATTGCCAGTGATGAATCTGGTACCGTGTGATTCTAAGAAATCTAATTCTTCTCCGGTTCTAGCGTTTAAATCACCCATAAGCAGCACGTTTCCCTGGGCCTGGAAATGGCTGATTTCTTGTTCAATGTTTTGAAAGGTTTCCTCTTTGAAATACGGAGACTCGAGGGGGGGTATATACAGGTCCTTCTCAAAAAATTAGCATATTGTGATAAAGTTCATTATTTTCTGTAGTGTACTGATAAACATTAGCCTTTCATATATTTTAGATTCATTACAACACAACTGAAGTAGTTCAAGCCTTTTATTGTTTTAATATTGATGATTTTGGCATACAGCTCATGAAAACACAAAATTCCTATCTCAAAAAATTAGCATATTTCATCCGACCAATAAAAGAAAAGTGTTTTTAATACAAAAAAAGTCAACCTTCAAATAATTATGTTCAGTTGTGCACTCAATATTTGGTCGGGAATCCTTTTGCAGAAATGACTGCTTCAATGCGGCGTGGCATGGAGGCAATCAGCCTGTGGCACTGCTGAGGTGTTATGGAGGCCCAGGATGCTTCGATAGCGGCCTTAAGCTCATCCAGAGTGTTGGGTCTTGCGTCTCTCAACTTTCTCTTCACAATATCCCACAGATTCTCTATGGGGTTCAGGTCAGGAGAGTTGGCAGGCCAATTGAGCACAGTAATACCATGGTCAGTAAACCATTTACCAGTGGTTTTGGCACTGTGAGCAGGTGCCAGGTCGTGCTGAAAAATGAAATCTTCATCTCCATAAAGCTTTTCAGCAGATGGAAGCATGAAGTGCTCCAAAATCTCCTGATAGCTAGCTGCATTGACCCTGCCCTTGATAAAACACAGTGGACCAACACCAGCGTCACTGACTGTGGGTACTTGACACTGGACTTCAGGCATTTTGGCATTTCCCTCTCCCCAGTCTTCCTCCAGACTCTGGCACCTTGATTTCCGAATGACATGCAAAATTTGCTTTCATCCGAAAAAAGTACTTTGGACCACTGAGCAACAGTCCAGTGCTGCTTCTCTGTAGCCCAGGTCAGGCGCTTCTGCCGCTGTTTCTGGTTCAAAAGTGGCTTGACCTGGGGAATGCGGCACCTGTAGCCCATTTCCTGCACACGCCTGTACACGGTGGCTCTGGATGTTTCTACTCCAGACTCAGTCCACTGCTTCCGCAGGTCCCCCAAGGTCTGGAATCGGTCCTTCTCCACAATCTTCCTCAGGGTCCGGTCACCTCTTCTCGTTGTGCTGCGTTTTCTGCCACACTTTTTCCTTCCCACAGACTTCCCACTGAGGTGCCTTGATACAGCACTCTGGGAACAGCCTATTCGTTCAGAAATGTCTTTCTGTGTCTTACCCTCTTGCTTGAGGGTGTCAATGATGGCCTTCTGGACAGCAGTCAGGTCGGCAGTCTTACCCATGATTGCGGTTTTGAGTAATGAACCAGGCTGGGAGTTTTTGAAAGCCTCAGGAATCTTTTGCAGGTGTTTAGAGTTAATTAGTTGATTCAGATGATTAGGTTAATAGCTCGTTTAGAGAACCTTTTCATGATATGCTAATTTTTTGAGATAGGAATTTTGGGTTTTCATGAGCTGTATGCTAAAATCATCAATATTAAAACAATAAAAGGCTTGAACTACTTCAGTTGTGTGTAATGAATCTAAAATATATGAAAGTCTAATGTTTATCAGTACATTACAGAAAATAATGAACTTTATCACAATATGCTAATTATTTGAGAAGGACCTGTATATGGCACAAAGGAAAACAGGCTGAGATGCTGATATTAATCCTTTTTGTATTTTCAGCCACAGGTGGTATTGATCTCTTTTAACTAATTCTATGGCCAGATCAGATTTAATCCAGATGATCATCCCTCCCGAGTCTCTCCCCTGTGTGACTGATGTGAGTTTGACTGATGGTAATTGTTAAACAGAGCTTGACTAGATACCGGCTAAGACAGAGAATAAACATGCTTCACACAGGTTGCAGTGAGAACACGCAGTCAATCGTTTATTGGTACAGGTGCAGCTTAAATAGAACACCACATGGCATGGACACATGACAAACACACCTGAGAGAAATCCATAATAATTGGGAGCATACTCAACCAATCAATCAATTAACACCCCCACTTGCTCACACATTATCCACAATCATTCATATTCAGTCACAAAGAAAAAGAAAAACAAAACATCATGGAAACCAACTGAAGCTTGGCTATAACCCAAACAAGAACGTGGAAAAGGTAAGTAGCTTCACTTTTGTAGCTGGTTTAGTCATTAGGTCAGCAACCATCTGATCTGTTGGGCAATACTCCAAAAACACTTCACCATTGTTTACAGTTGATCTCACAAAATGGTATTTAATATCAATATGCTTACATCTCTGTCTGCTAACAGGATTCTTTGCCAATGCAATTGTACCTTGGTTGTCTTCATAGATCATAGGTACACCATACTGATAATCATCAAGATGTTCAAGCAATTGTCTCAAGTGCAAACACTCTCTTGTATAGTGGCAGCTAATGCCATGTACTCAGCCTCACATGTTGATAATGCTACAGTTGGCTGCTTTTTGTTCTTCCAAGAAATCAGAGGACCATTATTACATAGGCTAACACAATAACCAGATGTACTACGTCGGTCATTTGCATCACCTGCCCAATCTGCATCACTGTAAATCACCAAGCTTAACCCTTCATCACATTTCCTGTAACAGAGCATCTTGTCATTTGTACCTTTCAGATATTTCAGTACATGCTTTACAGTTGTCCACTGCTCTTCTGTTGGCTCACTGAAATACTGGGACAGTTTGCTAACAACATAACTCAGATCAGGTCTAGTGCATGAGGTTAGGTAGATTAGGCTACCCACTGCCTCTCTGTATTTCCTGGGGTCACTCAGCTTTTCATCACCATCGATGTAATTTAACTTTGGTTCACAAGGTGTCGACCTGGGTTTACAATCTTGCATGTCAAACCTGTCCAGCAGTTTGCCAACATAACTCTGCTGTGACATAGTCACACCCCCATCATACTGGTCAAAAGTGATACCTAGAAAATTCTTCAGTCTTCCCAAATCTTTCATCTGGAATTTCCCAGTAAGCATCTCTTTGACAGTTTTTAAAGCGCTCTCATCACTGGCAGCAATAACCAATAAGTCATCAACCCATATCAATATTATCACTTTCTCATGTTCTGTTTCTCTCTTGTAAACACAATGATCAGCTGGGTTTTGTACAAAGATGTTTTCACACAAATAGTCATGTAACATTTTGTTCCAGTTTCGACCCGATTGTTTTAGCCCATACAATGATTTCTCCAGTTTACATACCATTTTCTTATTTGTCTGAGATTTTACATCATACCCCTCTGGCTGTTCCATGTAAATTTCATAATCAATCGGTGCATGTAGGTAGGCAGTTTTAACATCCATCTGATGGAGGATCAGATTCTCCTGAGCAGCTTTCTGCATTAACACTCTCACACTGGTAAGGTCAGCAGTAGGAGAAAAGGTTTCTCCATAATCTACACCCATCTCCTGACTATACCCCCTGGCGACATAGCGGGCCTTATACTTGTCAGGTCCATCAGTATTGGTTTTGATAGCATACACCCATCTACCCCCCACTGCTTTCTTGCCTTCAGGTAGGGTGGTCAAAGTAAATGTGGTGTTATCCCTCAGTGATTTCATCTCCTCATCCATTTCATCTACCCACTCTTTTGAGTTGGATGAAGTCACAGCTTCTCTGAGGTACATTTGAAACCATCGTATAGCAATAATCAATGCTGATCTGCACCTGATCACTCTCTACCCCATAGAAATCTGGCCTCCTTCTTTCTCTACCAGGGTATCTCCTCGCTCTACTCCGGTATCTGGAGAATACGATTCTGGCTTGACCTCAGTTTACTGTAGACTTATATGGCTTGGGCCTAGCCTAGTCTCTGGAATGTCACACTGCTTGGGTTTGTCAGGGTCAGGTCTGGTTGTGCTAAACCGCACACCAACGTCATCGTCATCAGACAATTCATCAGTCTCCTGTCCCTCAATATTGGACATAAAACTCACCAGTCTGTGTTTCATCACCTTTCTACTGTCAGGATAGTAGACCATATAGGCTGGACTGTTCTTATCATACCCAACAAAGATGCCTTTGTCAGACCTTGAGTCTAGCTTCTTCCGGTCCTGTCTATAGGTATAACAGATTACCAAACTTCTGCATCCTGGACATATTGGGTTTCCTTCCTGTTAGCATAAAGTAAGGTGTCTGTTTGGTGCGGTTGTTAAAACATCTATTCCTCACCACTGCTGCTGTCTGGACTGCATACGGCCATAGCTCCTGGGGTAACTGACTTTCTAAGAGCATACATCTAGCCATATCAAAAAGGGTTCTCCTGTTACGCTCAGCAGTGCCATTCTGGTGTGGTGAGTATGGTGCTGATGTCTCATGTCTGATTTTGTTCCTGCGAAGTAATACTTGATAACCCTGTCCAGTAAACTCAGCACCATTATCAGACCTGATACATGTAACATTCCCATATGGGGCTGTGTCAGCTAGGAACCTCTCTGTGGCGTCCACTGTGTCACTTTTGTGCTTCAAAAATTACACAAACACTGCACTTGAGTGGTCATCAGTAAAGGAAAGTGCGTACCTATACCCTTCTCTGGACTTTGGGTCAATGGGGCCTGCCAAGTCAGTGTGTATCAACTCTAGAGCTAACTTGGCTCTCACATTAGGCTTTCTATTCCTACTCTGAGTGAATTTACCTTGGACACACACACGTCACATTGCATAGACTTGGGTATTTTACCCTTAATCGACATACCATCCACAACATTCTCTAACTTCTGAACATCATTAAAATTGCAGTGTCCCAAAATCTCATGCCACTTCTGAATATCATGGCAACTCATACATTGATCATCACAGTCATTGTTCACTGGCACAGTAGGCAAATAGAACAGCCTGTTATGTTCGTGAATAAGAAAACGTGTACCGTCTTTATACTGCAGGACGTCTTCACCCTCCTTGAAGATCACTGTTGCGCCGCTGGAAGTTGCAGCTCTCACGGAGAAGATGTCTTGGGGATAGGAGGGGATGCACAGCGCCTGCTTCAGTGTGGCACTGAGGTGCCGCCCCCTGCTGTCGACCAGACACATCTCTGCTTCTCCTCTGCGCTCCGCGACCCCCTTGCACCTTGTGCCATCGGCCAGCTCCACGCAGTGCGTCTCGGCCTGGAATCGGTCGTCGAAGCTCTTGAACCTGGCCAGCTCGGTGATGATATGAGATGTCGCACCAGTGTCCACCATCAACCCCTTTCTGGTGACATCGCTCCCTGGTTGACGATCACTGGCCACCAACTTGAAAGCAAAAGTGTTGTCTGTCTCCTCGTACACCCCATGTGCGTCGTCCTGCTGTTGCTGTTTCCGTCCTCCTCGCCATGTGATACGCTTACCATGGCTGTACCACTGTTGATCACGCTGACACTGTCTTGCCTTGTGTCCTCTCTGGCCACAACGGAAACACTCCATGTCCCTGCTCTCAGTGCTCCGCACCCTTATGCCTGTCGGGGCACTGGCCTTCCTTGAATACGCCCGGGCCCCCATGACATTGTCTTCGGCCACAGCTGTGCGCATACCTTCAGTGCTCTCGTAACTCCGCAATTTTGTCTTAAAATCCGCAAAAGAGAGAGTCTCATCCCTTTGAGTGACAAAAATGGAAAAAGGCTTAAATGATTCTGGCAGCCCCTTCAAAACCATTGCAACTAATAATCCATCACTCAATACTTCTCCAGCATTCCTCAGTGCTGTGATTGAGGTCTCGGCACGTATGACATAGTCAGTCACACTCTCACCACTCAGCTTTTGCAGGGAAGTCAATTCTGTATAGAGACTCACAATGCGGGGCTTACCCTTTCCAACATAATAGTCCCGCAAGATCTTGAGTGCTCCACGCCCGTCATCCGCAGCCTCTCGCATGATCAGGGACAAACTTTTGTCATCAAGGAATTGGATCAGTTCAGCATATGCTTCAGCATTCTTTGCTGTATCCTCAGCCAGTGCGTCTGCATCCGCACCCACAGCGGGCCCATTCAAAATTGTGTCTTTCAATTTCTGCAACCGCAGATGGCCCAAAAACTTTGTCTCCCACAGGTCATAATACTTTTCGTCTCCGTCGAACACAAGACGAGACCAACGTGAACTTATCCTTTCGCTCATAGTGCTGGCACTCCAAACCTTGAGACATGAATTCCAAACGTGCAGACAAACTGTCTTACTACTCACGCCGTATCTACACAAACGTCAGTGCACCTGGGCCCATAACCTGTTAAACAGAGCTTGACTAGATACCGGCTAAGACAGAGAATAAACATGCTTCACACAGGTTGAAGTGAGAACACGCAGTCAATCATTTATTGGTACAGGTGCAGCTTAAATAGAATATCACATGGCATGGACACATGACAAACACACCTGAGAGAAATCCATAATAATTGGGAGCATACTCATTAACCAATCAATCAATTAACAGTAATATTATCTCTCTGTATCCCGAGGGACAGCCAGTGAACACATCTCCTCTACACCAGGTCTCCTGTAAGATGATGACATCTATCTCTTCCAAGTTCTTTCATAAAGTCAGAATGTCTACTTTTTAGGCCAAAGGAGTTGAATATTCCATGTAGAAAAACTAAGTGATTTCATCAAAAACTTTTAAAATAATCGGTATGGTTTGTTTGCCATTTTGAGAAAAGAGAATGATACAAAAGAGTAAAAGAAAATAATGAATGATGGAAGTAATGTTATGGTAGGAACTCAAAAACATCAACAAATCCATTTTAAATTACATGTACACTTATACTAACAATGTGGCTTGTTAAATGGTATATTTAAGTATTTTTTCGTATATTGTTTTTTATTTATTTACCACTGTCCACTGTGTGTGAGTAAGTGAGAGCAGATGATACTCAGCATGTGTTGGATGTCGTGGAGTTCAGCGCTAGCTCGGCTCGCTCCTCCGCTGACAGCTTGGGCGTAGCTTGGTCTGGGCGGTGCTCCTGTCAGGGCTCTAGATAAGGTGTTGGCTGGGATGTAGTTTCCTGAAGTGTATCTTGTTGGGTTGACTGGGTTAAAGCTGGTTCTACTTGTCTGGTTGGTCCTGTTTAGAGCGACATCTTTGAGTTTCTTTGCAAAAATATGTGCCAGGTTCTTATAAAGGTGGACGTGGTCATATAGGCAGTCGGTGTCCAGGTCTGGATGGTGGGCCAAGTGTATGTTGGGCAGGAGGGCACAGTGTCTGGAGATGCTAGAGTTTATTTTATTAATTGTTTTGGGATGGAAATCTTTCCTCTGGAGTAGAGTGGACAGGGTGATTTTTGAGTTGGGGAAGGTTTCTCTAGCTTTTTCCACGACAGCTCTGAGGGAGTCAGACACTCGGTCCTGTTGGCTCCGCAGGTCGTTGGTGCCCGTGTGGATTATGATGTGGCTGGGCCGGCCTAGCTGGGATTCTGTCAGGAGCTCCAGGGCTTTGTCGGTGGTGGGACACCAGAATTTAACAGCTCTGTGTCGGGGGAAAAGTTTCTTTGTATCAATGAATTTGCCGTTTGAATCGATGAGTAGAGCTACTTCAGGTTCCTCTGTGCTGGTTTGTGCTGGGCTGAGGAGCCTGACAGGGGCGCTGTGATGGCTGTGAGCTGTCTGGGTCGGGTCTCTCTGAGTCTGCGCTTAGGGGTGGGTGTTGACTCCCTGTGTTAGGTGAGTTTGGGGTGGAGGGCAATGTTTGAGCTCTGTGGGTCTGTGCTGGTTCTTCTCTGGCCAGGAGGAGTTCTCTCATCTGCTCTTTCAGGGCCTGGATCTCACTGTTCAGCTGTTCTCTCTGCTCTCGGTCCTCCTGTATCTCTCTGAGCTGCTCTTTCAGGGCCTGGATCTCACTGTTCAGCTGTTCTCTCTGCTCTCTCTCCTCCTGTATCTCTCTCAGCTGGTCTTTCAGGGCCTGGATCTCGCTGTTCTGCTGCTCTCTCTCCTCCTGTATCTCTCTCAGCTGCTGCCTCATCTCTAGTGTGGACTTTTCTCTGTCCTGTAGCTGGAGTCTCAGTGCGGTCAGCTCACACTGATAGCTGTCCTTCTCCGTCTGAAGCGTTCTCATCTGCTGGGTGAGGGCTGTCAGTCTCTGTGTTTGCTGCTCTGTGTTCTGCTGGAGTTCAGTATGAGCTGCACATGTGTGTGACTGCTGCTGTTTGAGCACCGTTTCTCTGAGCTGCACCATCTCCATCTCCAGCTTCATGAAGTGCTCCTGAAGTATAGGGATGGATTTGAGCAGGGAGGATGGGATGTTCTCAGTTTTAGCCGTTTCTGCAGGAGTGGGCCTGAGATCTGAGCTGCTGTTCTGTGGATTCTGTTCTGATGACAGACTCTCAGATAGCAAAGCTTTCTCGTGTTTCACAGTTTCAGCTATTGCTCTGTAGTCAGCCTGGAATAACTTCAGGTTCCCCTGTACCATGACTGTTCCGTTTTTGTAGATGTTCACAGTTATCATAGTGCTATCGGGTCTTGTGGTTCTCTGATGATGGGCTTATGCCAGGCACTGGGGTGATCAGAGAAGAAAATGAGGTTGCAGATTTCTCCAGTTTTGAATAGATCTGCAAATAGAGTCTCTGGATTGTTTGAAAGAAGTTTCTGTTTGTAGTTTTTCCTTGCAGAGTTAGTTCTGATCTCAGAGGGATACTGTATGGTGGTTAGAACCCTGCATTTCCGCCCGGGCCCGACGGGCCCCGACTTTTTTACGCCTCTAGGGCCGGGCTTCGGGCCAATTTCCACGTCATAGTTCAGAGGTGGGCTGAGCATCGGGCCTGTTTTGGGTTTCTCCTTATTTTATATTGTAGACGTCTATCGATTAGTGATGAAAAAAATTGCCGCGCTGGTGTAAACAACAGTAGACCAGGTGACTGAGAGCAGCTCGATGGTGTTTAGTGTCCCGCAGCAGCAGGTGACTTCAGCGCAGCTGAATAGTTCTGCGTTCAAATGCACGCAATAGGCTAAAGCTTGCTGAAAAACCCCAGCAAACATAACCAAGAATGTGTCTGCGGGAAATAGTAAGGAGATATTTGAATTATTTACTAATAAACTAATGTTTTCTGAGTCTGTGTCTCAAGGATGAAGTTGCTGATCCTGACTCGCCGTCTCCTCATTAGACGCGCCTTTAGAGAGAAATGCGTCTTTATTGATTATGATTAAGATTATAATAAGAGTTTTTGTTTTCGATTTTTTTTATTTTATTTTTAATTTTTTTTCGTTAAGTGATCATTTTAATATAATATTTTTAATATTTTAATAGCTATTTTAATTTGTTTCCACTGAAAAAAATCCAAAGCAGGTGCCTCCATGTCCTGCAGAGCGCGCTTTAGCTTCCACTCTCCGCACAAACTTAGATATAGGCTAGCGCACATTATTATTATAGCGCAGGTTTAACGTTTAAACATTGTTATATGCTTGAACTGTTTTAGTATATCTATAGATTTTATTTTAGGCAAGTCGTGATGATATGAGAAGGCTACATTTATCAAACATAGGCTATGATCAGCTCATGCCGCTGGCCGCTTGGTCGTTACTTAAAAAAAAACTAAAACTTATAGGCTATTTAACGAACAAAAATGCTCCAAACATTTTTCTAAATTAACTTAATAAAAAAACTAAACAAAATATAATAATTTTGCCATTACACACAAAAGTGAACTATTTTAATAGCCGAAACAGTAGTATAAACTGTTTTAGGAGAAGAGAGAAAAAAAGACGGGCTCGGGTCGGACTCGGGTCGGTAATTCTGATAAGATGTGGGACGTGGGCCGGGCTAGGGCCTGAGCGTCTCGGGCCAGGGCCGGGCTAGGGCCTAAATTTGAGGCCCGTGCAGGGCTCTAATGGTGGTGAGTGGGGAGCTCATCTGAATATGGCAGTGGGGTGATGGCAGCTGCTGCTCTGATTGGCTGATTTTCTCTGGCTCATTTGAATTGATACATTGAGGAATGCCAGAGTGTGGGCTAGCCATAGCTTTAGCTTTATAGCATTTTAGCTTATAAAAATACAAAAATTATCAATTTTATGCCCTTATATTTGGAAACAAAATAAGCAAACAAGCCAAAAAAAGGTTTCCAGTGCAGTTTTGTTTGTACTCACTGCTTCTCTCCCTGTGAATAAGTGGATCTTCTCTTGTTTTAACCTTCCCTCCAGTTTTCCAGCAGGCCTGCTGCTAGAAGTGTGATGCTCTGATCCTCTGCGTTGATTATTTGGTTTTAAAAGCATAAATACTGTATTTTCTGAGTTCTTTTCATGAAAGTTTGTGTCTGTATGTGGTATTCTTCTAGATTTGGTTGATTTTTCATCTTTCTCATCTCAAAATAGCAAATGAAAAAGAAAATTCAAGAGCTCATGTAGATCATGGCTTCTCTCTCTCTCTCTCTATATATTATGTCTCTCTCCCTCTTTCATCATGTTTCTCTGTCTCTCAGGGTTGGTTGGGATGGTCGCTCACATGATGTATATGCAGGTGTTCCAGGTGACGATCTCTCTCGGCCCTGAGGACTTCAAACCTCACAGTTACGGCTACTCGTGGGCATTTTAGTGAGTACAACGTGTGAGAGAGAGAGAGAGAGTGGGTGTGGGTGTGTGTGAGAGAGAGAGAGTGTGTGTGTGTGAGAGCGAGAGAGAGTGTATCTGAGAGAGAGAGTGTGTGTGTGGGTGTGTGTGTGTGAGAGCGAGAGAGTTTTATAACACACATTGTGAGAGAGAGAGAGTGTGTGTGGGTGTGTGTGTGAGAGAGCGAGAGAGAGTGTATGTGAGAGAGAGAGAGAGAGTGTGTGTGGGTGTGTGTGTGTGTGAGAGAGAGAGAGTGTGTGTGGGTGTGTGTGTGAGAGAGAGAGAGTGTGTGTGTGTGTGTGTGAGAGAGAGAGAGTGTATGTGAGAGAGAGAGAGTGTGTGTGTGTGTGTGTGTGTGAGAGAGAGAGAGTGTATGTGAGAGAGAGAGATTGTGTGTGGGTGTGTGTGTGTGTGTGAGAGAGAGAGAGTGTCATTTGCACGTTTAAGCCTTGTCAGTTTAAACATTCAAGCAATATGTGACTCTGGAGCACAAAACCTGTCCTAAGGGTCAATTTTGTGAAATTGATATTTACATCATCCGAATAAGTAATCTTTCCATTGATGTATGGTTTGTTATGATAGGACAATATTTGTCTGAGATACAACTATTTGAAAATCTGGAATCTGAGGGAGCAAAAAAATCTAAATATTGAGAAAATCTCCTTTAAAGTTGTTCAAATGAAGTTCTTAGCAATGCATATTACTAATCAAAAATGAAGTTTTGATATATTTACGGTAGAAAATGTACTAAATATCTTCATGGAACATGATCTTAATATCGTAACTATTTTTTTCATAAAAGAGAAATGTATAATTGTGATCCATACAATGTATTGTTGGCTATTGCTACAAATATACCTGTGCTGCTGATGACTGCTTTTGTGCTCCAGGGTCAGATTTTATATCATTTAAGTGCTAGAAGATGTAAACAAACTTAATTTGGTTCTCACAAACATTGGATTGAGTTCTCTTTTGCATCTTCTTGCGCTTGAACGGACAAATACATACAAAATGATGTAAAATTACCCATCTTGGAAAATATCCTCAAACAGTTGGTTATGTCTTAAGTGAACTTGTCTTGAATCATGTTTGAACTTTGTTCGTTTGGCCAGTATTTTTTGCTGTAGTAAGGAAGTTTGAAGTCAGAGTTGTAAAGTGAGCTGGTGCCTAAAATGACGGCGTCATAACATCTTTATTCAGTAGAATTCAAGATTACATGAGCCAAACCAATAAAACAATACCTATTTAGTTAGTTAGTTAGTTCGTGATGGGACCAGGGCAATGTTGGCAGGGCAACTGAAAATATGAACTGCTTTCCCAGCTAGAACAGTAGAAATATCCCTAGTGTCGAGCCGTGGGCGAGTGTGTGATGTGTTCAGATCACATTGTACCGTGTGGTGTTTTCCAGTCTTGAATCTGTGAATGTGAAGATCATTTCTGACGTGGTGTCTGGTGTTTTTAGCGTGGCGTGGGTGGCCTTCACCTGCTGCATGTCGTCTGGCGTGTCCACGCTCAACAACTACACCAAGAAGTTTCTGATGGTGGGACCCAAACACAGGAGCATGTTTTACCCCTGCAGGAACTTCACTTTTCCTCCGCAGTCGCCTCCGCTCTCGCCTCTGTCTCCGTACTTCTCTGCTGCGCTCCCACCTACTCCTCCTCCTCCTCCTCCTCCTCCTCGGCCCGCCCCTCTGTCCCCATGCCCCGCCCACAAGTTGCACAGCCCTGGCCCTTGCTCCCCCTGCCCCCCCCACCAGCCGCGCAATCCCGCCCCTCGCTCCCCCTGCCCCGCCCACCAGCCGCACAGCCCCGCCCCTCGCTCCCCCTGCTCTGACTCTCTCTTGCCATGCCCCAGCCCTCCCTCACACAGCCCCGCCCCTCTCTCGCCCTCGCTCTCTGCTCTGCTTCTGTCTCCGCTGAGCTTTGCGTCTCAGTGTTCAGACGAGGAGTTCAGCCCGCTCTGATCCTTCTTTGCTCTGTGCTGTGTTTCTGTTTTTGTCTATTAAAGGGGTCATCGGATGCTAAATTCACTATACAAGTTGTTTGAACATAAATGTGTGTTGGAAGTGTGTGTACACATCCTATAATGATAAAAATCCACCCAGCGTTTTTCTTTAAATTCCTATTTTAAAATCCCCTTCCTCAAATCAGGCTATTCTGAGATTCCTGTCAGAATGACGTAGTTCTGTACAGGCCCCTCCCACGATAGTTGATTGACAAGACCGTCTGACCTTAGACCCGCCCTGAGTGAACTGAGAGCTGTCCGCCTCCAGTGCAGGGGAAGACAAGATGTCTCCGATTAAGCCAGCGGTTCTCAATTACAGTCCTCGCGCCCCCCCGCTCTGCATATTTTGCATGTCTCTCTTAGTTAACACTGATTCAGATAATCAGCTCGTTAGAAGTGAGCTCTGTGCATGAACTGTGTTCCGATTGACATGGTCCCTACACAGTGTCCATTGCCGAAGACTGGAATTGATTGAGAACCGCTGGATTAAGCGATTGAGGAGTTTAGTTGTTGGATGTAATAATGAACATAGCAGTCATCATTTAATCATTTACTCCCGACACCTGAGCCGCTGAAGATGCAGAGGATTAATATTACTTTAGTTTTGAAGGGAATGCGCCGATCCCGATCTATATAAATGCATCTATGTTCGCGTAAATCATTATCTACAGAAGAAGCGAGTATAAGGGTTTTTTATGAATCTTTGCAAATCGCCTTTCCTAATAATGTGCCAGTTAGCCAGTTTCGCGGCTCAAGTTTAGTATGCTCGTCACTCCACGGAAGAGAGGGGCGGAGTCAGCAGAGCTCATTAGCATTTAAAGCATCGTGGACTAGAACAGCGTGCTGAAAACAGAGCTGATTTTGACAGGGTAAAGAAAGTGTTTTTACCATTTATAAATTTTAACGAAAGTATGTTATAGACTTTTCATGAAGACCCTAAAGAATCATATAAACTTGTGTAAAATGGGCATCCGATGACCTCTTTAAAGCACGTGTGGCTTCAGTTCAGATGTCCAAACTCTATCGTAACGCCAAGTCTTTGTGGAAATATAAATGTATTGCAGTGTTTTTATCTTGTGATGTTACGACTGCTTTGCCCTTTGAAATCTTCAGAAGCTCCACTTCGTTTTGTGTATTTTCTGTCAGAGCAATAGACTGTTTTTTTATATATATTTTCCTGTTAATATTTTAATGACTGCTAGTGCTTTTGTCCTAAAACTCTACATGATGATCACTTTAAATTGATTCAAGTTTTAAACCTTAACTTTAATAAAGTTAATAAAACATGCTACAAATCATGATTCTTTTTCTTTTTTATACATATATTGAGATTTTTAATTCAGAAACACGTTTTATTGTAATAGAAAGCTGTTTGAATACCAGTTTCTTTAGCAGATTGAAGGAATAGTGAGATGTGATTACCGTTAAAGAAATCAAAATGTTCAACATATGTCTTATTTATTTATTATTTAAAAACAAAATCTTGACTTGATCACTAAAACAAAGGATCATGACCAACTCAGTGCACATCATCAGTGAAAATGTCTCTAAATATTGGGTCTTATGTGTTGTGAAGTGATTTAATTAAAAAAAAAAGCAGCATCGTAATAATCAAATTATTATTTCATGTCATGACGGTAATAATATTTGGCAGTGACCAACACTAATATGGGTAAATTGGCCAAATCCACTGTTGGGTGTTTCAGGTCATGAGTTCAGGACACGTGATAAACCTTTGAACAGAAACAAGTATTCAGGGAGTCTAATGGAAGGATCACCCGTAACAGCGCTCGATGGGCCTCACAGCCCGGAACAACTTTACATTTACAACAAAACAACGACAGATTTAGACACTAGGATTACATTCAGCTGTATATAATGGATAAGATATGTTGATCTACAGATGCTTTGAGACACTGGAGGCCGACCTGAGCAGTTCTGAGATCAGAGGATGATCAACAGCTTGAGTGTTTAAACATCTGCTGGTGTGTGTGTTCTTCACGCCGTCTTCTTGCGCAGGACGAAGTAGGCGATGCAGGAGATGAAGGTGAGGCAGACGGAGATCCAGGCCAGGATGAAGGAGGCTCCATACCAGCCCGAGTCCTGTTTATGGAAGATGTCTGTGTAGATGGAGGCCGCGATCATGATGCACAGCCCTGAGAAGCACACACACACACTCCAGACATGAGCTTCACACACTTCCAGAGTCAAACTGTTTTACAGAGGTCTCTTCTGCTCACCAAGCCTGCATTCATTTGATCCAAAGCACAGCAAAAGGAGTAATAGCGTTAAATATTCTATTTAAAATAACTGTGTTCTATTGGAATATATTCCATATTTCTATATGATTTCTGAAGATCATGTGACACTGAAGACAATGAAAATACAGCTGCGCATCACAGAAATACATTACAGTTTAACACATATTCACATAGAAAACAGTTATTTTAAATAGTAAAAATATTTCACAATATTACTGATTTTGCTGTATTTTGGATCAAATAAATGCAGGCTTGGTGAGCAGAAGAGACTTCTTTAAAAACATTAAAATCTTACTGTGCAGAAACTTTTGACAGGTAGTGTAGTGTAGTGTGTGTGTGTGTGTATATATATATATATATGTGTGTGTGTGTGTGTGTATATATAATGTGTGTGTGTGTGTGTATTTGTATATTTACATGTGTGTGTGTGTGTGTATTTGTATATTTACATATATGTGTGTGTGTGTGTGAGAGAGAGAGAGAGTGTGTGTGTGTGTGTGTGTGTTACTCGTACAGGCCAGCAGCTGGAAGACTCCAGTGAACAGGAAGCGTTTTCCTTTAGGTAGTGTGTAGAGCTGAGCGACGAACACGAACAGGCCCAGGATGCAGAAGATGCACGCGAGCACAGAGCTGGCCTGGACCGCCTGCAGATAATCTGAAAACACAGAGAACTTAATACTAAATGCTTTGCAGATTAGGAAACATCCTGAAATGGCAGCCAGCTGTAACACATTTGACTTTAGAAATGAGAATGAGATTTCAGACCTGTGAGATTGACACAACTGGTTAAATGTGACTGTTGATGATTATTGATAGATTAACTGATTAAAACGCATGAGTTCTGACCTGCAGGATAGTGAGCAGGAATCTCAGTGTAGTTCCAGTTTCCGTTAACCAGAGTCCAGCGAGACCAGATATCAGTGGACATAGTGTCGGTCATCCACCAGGCCTACACACACACACACACACACACACACACACACAACTATATCAGCAAACATACAGTTCACTAGCTCAGCTCTAAATGAACTTCTGCTATCATATACTTCTTTTAGGTGGGGGGGGGGGATTATAGAAATTACAACTTTTATTTAGCAAGGATGCTTTAAATTGATCAAAAGATGATAAAGGCGTTACAAAAGATTTCTATTTCAGATAAATGCTGTTCTTCTGAACTTTCTATTCATAAAAGAAACCTCAAAAAATTCTGCTCAGCTGTTTTAAACATAATAACAATAATAAATGTTTTTATCAGAATAAATCAGTATATTATAATGATTTCTGAAGATCATGTGACACTGAAGACTGGAGAAATGATGCTGAAAATACAGCTGCAGATCACAGAAATAAATTACAGTTTAACACATATTCACATAGAAAACAGCTGTTTTAAATAGTAATAATATTTCAGAATGTCACTGTTTAGATCAAATAACTGCCGGCTTGGTGAGCAGAAGAGACTTCTAAACATTAAAAATCTTACTGTTCAAAAACTTCTGACGTAGTGTATCTAACTATAATAACATAACATTTTAGTATATTAAACCATAATGTTTTATCAATGAATATCTTTCAATGTGAAGGTCAGTCGTATAAGTGTTGTTTTGTCCTGTTGTGTAACGCTTGCTCAAGTTGAATTCTCCCACAGTTTCCAAACACTGCAGTAAATGCGGACATGACTCCATTCCTGAGAGTGACGCATGTTCCTAATCTGCTGTGATCACGTGTTTGCCTGAGGATCCCTGCCTGGATCAAGCTGAGGTAAGAAACTGTTTGATTAGGAATGAATGAATAATTCATGAGCGAGACCCCGCCCCCGGCCCCGCCCCCTGGCTGTGATGCATGTCACTCACGTTATGGATGGTGGCGGCTAGCAGTAGACAGATGCAGGCGATGTGGAGAAGAAAAATGGCAACGAGTAACACCAACATGACTGACAGAGAGAAGAAACACAGCGTTATCAGAAACTTGACCTGAACTGATCTGAACAATGACAGTATACTCTGTAGAGCTGAATAGAGTTCGATTGAGAATGAATTGTGTAAAACTGACACTGAACTGAAGCAAAACTGAACTGACTGGAGCTGAATAGCCTCAACACTCTAGTTTTCATATTTGGTGACTAGTTTTTGAAATATTTTACAGATCAGCTGTAATGTATTAATATGCAAGAAGAGTACTCATCAGAGTTAGAGAGCGAGTTCTGACCTTTACTTTGATGCACATATAAAATCATGACAAATCAATAAAAAGAACTCAAGTCAAGTGTTCATAAGTTAACACCCATTCTATTTTCTGAGATAGAAAGGTCTAAAAGTGTAATTAAATATAAAGAATAACAAAAGATTCTCTATTTTTGGATGCTGCATGAACTATAACGCAGGTCCAGGGTTCTCACCGCATGTTATTTAGAGCTTGAATTGAAATCAGATACTGCCATACTGCCCTTAATGCTTCTGAATGTGATGTCTACTTCAGAAATATTGAGAGAAACATGCTTCAGATCCCTCCAAACACACATGGAAATGGAGCCGCCCTTACATGCTTAATAATGGGGTACTACACCCAAACAAAATCTCACTCAAAGCTCATTTTTTGAGATATCAACCTCAAATTTGGAACACCACTCGTTCAGATCTTTGGTTTTGATTTTTTTTTAGAGTTCAACGTTTTGTAAAATATATATTTTGGATAAAATATGAGTATTTTAATTTTTACATTTTATATTTTCAGAAACTTAAACATGCATAACTTCTTTGTGCTATAATTGTTATTAATTTTCTCACTTCTACAATAATCTGCCAAGTGTCTTCTTTAAAAGGAGACCAACCGTAAGTCTCTGCTCCGAAGCATTCGAAGGTTATCACAATTTAAGTTAAGATCTATGCTCATAAAGTGCAACTGAACAGATTAATGAACTTTACATATGAACTGAATTGGCGTGATCTGAATAAACACACTTTATTGTCTGGTTAGAACTGCTTTACAACAGAATGTGGGTTTAACTTCATTTCTGAAGTTTGCTTCAGTTCTTTTATTGTCCTTTTGGTCTCAGTTTATATTAGGTGGCCTTAACTAGTATGTACTTACATTTAAATGAATCATTTGGTACAATGCACTTATTGTGTACATACAAGTTCTTACATTGTACTTATATTGTTAATAATACCCTTATGTAATTACATCTGTGATTAATTTCTGTAATTACATTGACCTGTTGACCCACCCTTAAACCTACCCATACCACTTAACCTGTCCCTAACCTACCCGTATCCCACCTCAATAGCAGAAGTGTTTTACAATACAATATGAGCACAATAAGTACACTGTACTTATTTTTTGATGTAAGTACATAGCAGTTAAGACCACCTAATATAAAGTGTGACCGTCCTCTTTATTATCGAGAAGCTGCTTTGATATGATCTGTATTTTCTAAAGCCTTAAAGAAGTAAATGTCACTTGACTGAAATATAAACACTTGGCATTGACAGCTATTTGCTGTGGTTTGTTAAACAGGTTTGAACAACAGCACATGAAACCAGTGTGTGTGTGTGTGTGTGTGTGTGTGTGTGTAGCAGCTATGAATGAGCAGATCCAGTGTTTTCTCAGCTCAATGGGTTGAAACTTGTCTCAGCATTGCACAGAAATGCCACTCCCTGAAGGAAGCGTCCCTCCTCTCAACCCCTTCAGACACACTCGTTTCTCAGGATTTCTCATATTTACACAGAAGAAAATAGAAACCCAACACAAACACACTCGCACAAACTAACACCCAACAGTTTGTTGAATCCCCCGAGCAATGTGAAGAGTTTCAGATCTTACCTGCAGAGTAAGAGAAGGTTAATCACTGGACGAAAGCAGCTTCTCACTTCCAGATGTGATCTATGTGCGACTGTAGATCTTCACACTGAGCTATCAGCGCAGCTGCTCTCGGCTAGCTCCGCCCCTAGCCCCGCCCCTCGCCCCACCCCTCTCTCTCATTCCTGCAGTGTGTGTCTGTGTAAGGGTGTGGTGTTTGGGAAGGTCCTGACAAGCCCTTTTCCCGCCGGCTCTGTGAAAGATAACTCTACCAATGGCTGGCTCTCACACACACACACACACACACACACACACTCCGAATGTGAGTGTGATTCATGGGTAAACACTTTGTGAATACAGATGCTCCACACCCTCTGACAGACCGTCACTCAAACATTGCATAGACTTCCATCGATTTTCTATCAGGTCAATGATATTTAACTCTAGATTTACATCGAAATCATCTAAACTAGTGAGGAGCATTCAATGTGTTTCACAACAGAAGTGAGGACATGTGGTCCAGAACAAGTGTAGTCAAAACAAACAAACAAACACACACACACACACACACAGAGTTGGCGCTTCATCATTGGTGGGATTTCAATCCGTTCCAGCTGAAGGATGCCAGACGAGGGAAAGAGATTCATTACATCACTGGACTGGCCACATGCAACAGATATTTCACTAGTTTTCTGAGAAAAGGATCTGAATGATGTGATTTTACGATTACAACAGGAACACATACTGTATCTGCCAGTGGGGTTCAGAACAAGTTGATGTTTCTGCTGTTGTTCACAACTGACCGGAGGACATATAATCCTGGAATCAATTTAGTTTTGTCAAATTAATGTTTCTTTCATATTTTGTATTTTGAGTGTATTTCATGTTACTTACTAATGTTCAAATTTAAATTATGGACTATTTTTGCATAAAACGTAAACAAACAAAAAAAAATGTTATATGTTAAGTTAAAAATGTAGCAAAAGTATTTAAAATCCATTGAATTGAGCAATAAGCTAATGTAAGCGTTAGATGGCTGTATAGTCATATATATTCAGTGCTGTGCATTCCTTTCTTACTGTTTTCAGATGTAATTACTTCAGTTTTGTCACCGCTTCATTGCTGTGCACTTTGTTTATAGCGACTGCCATAAAAGCCACCAAGTTTCGTACCATTCTGATGAAGTAGCTATTTTTTACATTTCCCAACATTATTTTTTTCTGTCTAAAATGAGCGAACATCACCAGCGGGTTAAGATTTTTTTAAATCAATTTCTCAGGAAACAAGATCTTCTGTCATTTTGCACCTCAACATGCACCTCGGATCGCTATTTAAAAATGTCCATATTTGTACTAGAAAACAAGACTTGTTTATTAGAAATAGGAAATCATGGGATTGAAAACTTTTGAAAAAAATCTGAGAAGTAGATTCTGGTTTACTCAAGGATTTGACGTTACTTTAAAATCTTTTTTGATTTCACCAGAATGTCAGAGTGATGTGAAACGCCCTGCAAACACATCCCAGAATGCCGTTCACTGACAGATTGACTTGCCTGATCTTCATTACGTTTGGACTTTCATTAGCGTCTCTTTGAGAAACAGTTTGACAGATATTACTCTGATGAGAGTCTCTCGATGCTGAAGCTCAGTTTGGTTGAGGAAAAGAGCTGTAAATGCGCTTCAGATTTGTCTCAAAATTAAAGTTGGTGAAGATGTTTGGTTCTTTAGCAGTGCTGTCGTGGCAGTCGTGGATAGAGAGTTGGACTTGTAACCTGAAGGTCGTGGGTTTGAGTCTCAGGTCCGGCAGGGATTGTAGGTGGGGGAGTGAATAACCAACACTCTCTCCACCCTCAATACCACAACTGAGGTGAGACCCTTGAGCAAGGCACCGCACCCCCAACTGCTCCCCGGGCGCCGCAGCATTGGCTGCCCTCTGCTCCGGGTGTATGTTCACTACTGAGTGTACTTTGGATGGGTTAAATGCAGAGCACAAATTCAGAGTATGAGTCACCATACTTGGCCACACACACCACTTCCCTTTCCCTTTTGCTTTTCCCTGATGTGTTCGTATCAAGTGAGTTGTTTTATTCGGCTAGAGATAACAGCAAACACTTCAGCAAGCACATCAAATAATGAGGAATAGCGCCTGGTTTATTGCTGCTGTTTTCAGTCTTTGCTGTGTTTTTTTGTGAAATGTGTTGCTCTGAGTGAGGAAACAAACACACACCCTGTGTGACACACACCCTAAATACAAGAAGAAGAGAGAATTCAGAAATGTTGTTCAACCAGATTTCACCTGCAGGACAGTTACAGCCTCACCTGAGAACACACACACACACACACATACACACACACACATGTTCACACATGCACTCAATAACGTCTTTGTGCAAGAACAACAAAGTCCTACAACAACCGTGTGTTTAATCCGACATGATCTGTGTTCCAGTGCCTCCTGTTATCCACCTTCTGTGTGTGTGTGTGTGTTTGTGTGTGTGTGTGCATGTTTATGTGGTTTATGAGGACACAAATTTGTATAATGACATGGGTATGACAGAGGTATTACAATATGAAGGTGGTTTATGAGGACACTGCCTATGTCCCCGTAATTCAAAAGGCTTAAAAAACATACTAAATGGTGTTTTTTTGAAAATCTAAAAATGCACAAAGTCTCCTGTGAGGGCTAAGTTTAGGTGTAGGGTTGGTGTAGGGCAATAGCACACACAGTTTGTTCAGTATAAAAACCATTACGCCTATGGAGAGTCCCCATAAACCACAAAAACCAACGTGTGTGTGTGTGTATGTGTGTGTGTGTGAGTGTGTGTGTGTGTGTGTGTGTGTGTGTGTGTGTGTGTGTGTGTGTGTGTGTGCGTGTGTGTGTGTAAGTGTGTGTGAGTTTGTGAGGAACATCAGACAACGTTTTGAAAAGTGTTTGTGTTGAAACCCGGATGGGAATGTTTAGGACACTCCCATATAGTGCTCAAGCTCACGTTCACACACACACACACACACACACACACACACACTGTGTCTGTTTCTCACACACTTTGATGGCTGAATGAAAAGTGTGTAAAGCACATTTGGAGCGGTTTACAGTCTTCTTGTTTCGCTGTAAGTCAGTGGTTCATCCAGAAATCAGTCATAATGTAACACCCCCCCCCCTCTCTCTCTCTCTCTGTGTGTGTCTCTCTCTCTCTCTCTGTTGCATGCTGGGAGTTGTGGATAGTAGTGGTGGTGGTGAGAGCTGTTGTGTGAAGGTGAGAACTTTCTTGTTTTCTTATTTACATTTTCTTTTTCCTTCCAGAAAATACATGGTCTAGGAAACAAATTGTAAATATAGTGGTAGTTGTGTGGCAGGATGGCGTCTCTTGATGAGACGCCGTCATTATCTCTCCGCAATGGGTTTAGATGTGTTCCTGAGGATAATGCCACAGTGGAGGATGTGTTAATTGCAGTTGGTGATCAAATTGGTCACGAGAACATTGTATCTGCATCACGGATGAATCAGGCTGTTGTCGTTTTTTTGAAGGAACAAAATTTAGTGAATCGTTTGATAGTAAATGGCCTTATAGTTAAAGATGCTTTTGTGCAACTTTCTCCAATGTATATATTAACAACAAAGGTAACAATTTCAAATATCCCGCCTTTCGTGTCCAATGGCGTTTTGCTACGCGAGTTAGCGCGTTTTGGAAAAGTTGTTAGTCCCTTTAAAACTGTTGCGCTTGGATGTAAACATCCGGCTCTGAAGCATGTTGCATCATTCAGACGGTACGTTTACATGGTGCTAGAATCGCCTGAGAATACACTGGATATTAAGTTTCGTGTGAAACACGAGGGAAGATTATATATGGTGTATGCAACCACTGGCAGCATAAGATGTTTCGAGTGTGGAGACATCGGACACAAGCGCCTGATGTGTCCACATAAGAAAACAGGTGCAGAAAACGCGACAGGAGCAGAGGATGAGGGCGAAAACAATAGTGTTGATGCGGCCCGAGATGAGGTTGTTCCAGTAGTTGAGGTGAGTGATGTGAATTCAGATGCTGTGTTACTGGCTGTTGACACTGGAGATGAGGATGTTGTAGCTTTTGTAGCCCCAGAGATTAGCATAACTGACCTAGTTTCTGAAGTTAACAAAGAAGTAGCTAGTACCAATGGTACTAAAACGGGGGAGAGTGCAAGTGAGGGAACTGAATCGTTTTCAAGCGTCTTGAATAATGAGGAAATGGAGGAGGAGCAGTCTGATGATACTGAGTCACAAGTCTCTATGTGCGAAAATGATGGTAGTTCACAGGGAAGTGTATTTAATGCATCTCAGACAGTTTTAAAGGAGCCTTGATAAGGTCCCGTTTCATGTCATTAGCAGAAATGGATGCCCCAACTTCTTTCTTTTTTAATCTGGAATACAAGGCGGCTCAACAAAAACAAATGCCATGTCTTAAACTCCCTAATGGGAGGATAACGTCTAAGATTGTAGAAATGAGAACCCATGCTGTGGATTTCTATTCAAGCCTTTATGCTGCAGAGAACTGTGAAAATAGACTGTATGATACAGCTTCTTCAGGCTCTTCCTCAGCTGGACTCTGGTGCTAAAACTGTCTGGCAAATAGATTAAAACATTTTTTGGGTTTGGTTGTAAACAAGGATCAGTCATATTGCATTCCAATACGGTCCATTATGGATAATTTGTTTTTAGTGCGAGACATTGTGGATATTTGTAATGGTTTCAATGTGAATGTGGGGTTAATTGCCTTGGATCAAGAAAAGGCTTTTGATCGTGTGGATCACAAATATCTTTTTAATGTATTGAAGTTTTTTGGTTTTGGCAAAACATTTTTAAATTTGATACAGTTGTTATATAATGGTGCATCATGTATGGTGAAGATAGGGGGCACTTTGAGTCGGCCAATTCCTATTTTACGGGGTATTAGGCAAGGCTGTCCATTGTCTGGTCAACTATACAGTTTAGCAATTGAGCCGCTGCTTTTTAGACTTCGAGAAAGACTGTCAGGTTTTAATGTGCCGGGTCTCTCTTTAGACTTAAGAATGCATCTCTCTGCCTATGCTGATGATATTACAGTTTTTGTAAACAATGCTGAAGATATTAACTGTCTATCTGAGGTATTTAGTATATATGAGAAAGCTTCATCAGCTAAAGTGAACTGGGCAAAAAGTGAAGCTTTTTGGGCTGGTAAAGGGGAGTTTGAGAGTCTCCCAAAGTTACCCGGAGACCTAAAGTGGGGCAGAGAGGGATTTAAATTATTGGGAGTTTTTTTGGGGTCAAATGATTATCAAAAGAAAAATTGGGAGGGGCTAGTGGAGAAAGTGTGCAGCAAGTTGTCTAAATGGAAATGGATGCTACCACAGTTGTCCTATAGGGGGAGGATTTTAGTGACCAATAATTTGGTTGCTTCTACCCTGTGGCATAAAATAACTGTGCTACAGCCACCTGTTGGACTTATTGAGGAGATTCAAAGGCAACTTGTGAATTTGTTTTGGTCTGGACAACACTGGATTCGTGCTGCTGCTTTATACCTTCCGGTTCAAGAGGGAGGTCAAGGATTGATCGATATCAGATCCAGAATCATGGCTTTCCGGTTGCAAGCAGCTCAGAGACTGTTGTATCACACGGATGCTTCATGGCTAAAGACGGCTTCTGCTCTTCTCAGGAGGGTCAGAGGTATGGGATTGGACAAACATCTGTTTTTAATGGAGCTCCAGAATGAGGACCGTGTGAATTTGACTGTTTTCTATAAGTCAGTTCTGGAGGCATGGAAGGTGTTTACCATCTCACGTACACTGAACACACGTGCTGGATTATGGCTTTTTGAAGAGCAACTTTTTCTTAATGACTTTTTACGTCAAGACTTGTGTCTGGACCCAGTTTGCGTGCATGTTTCACTGCTGCGGGATGCACAAAGCTAGGACATATTTTGACCAAGAGCTTAGAGGAATTGAGTGAAAGGACTGGAGTGAGATCTCTGAGGCTGCTGAAACAAGCTACATTTTTACATTTTAAAGAATTTTAAAGTCTTTGCATGCGGACCATAAGCTTTTTACAAATGACTCTATAGCAACTGATCAATGGAGAAAGGGGGTTCCTTATGTTTTCCCTTCTCTGAATGTGACTATTGCCATGGGAGAATGGCAAGATGATGAGAATTGTCTTTTGTCTTTTGAAACCCCTCAGCTTGGAGTTTTTGAGGAAGTGGGGAAAAGCCCTCTATATCTCCTGTGTGAAGGCATCCAATGCTGGTCGCTTGCATGGACTTGCTTCAAATAAATGGACTGATTTTGGAGTTCTTTCCTCCCCTAGAGGCTGCTGGCGGTCCTTATACAAACGCCCCATTCACAAAAGAACGGGAGACCTTCAGTGGAGGATCGTTCATGGGGCGATAGCCACAAACAGATACGTGGTGCACATTGATCCTTCGGTAAGGGTGGGTTGTCCCTTCTGTAAAGAGGTTGAAACGGTTTTTCATCTATTTGTACAGTGTGCTCGGCTAAATGATTTGTTTTCATTTTTATCTCAATGGTTCATTGAAATTGGTGAGGCTTTTTCTTATGAAATGTTTATATATGGTCCAAGGTATAAAGAAAAAAGGAAAAGTCAGTTGATTTTACTCAATTTTTTGTCTGGTACAGCAAAACTTGCTATATGGAAATCCAGAAAGAATAAGTTGTTAGGACAGGGTTCTGTGGATCTGTTGATGGTCTTCAAAGGCTTGGTGGCGGCACGGCTTAGAATAGAGCATGCCTATTATAAAATGGTAAAGTGTGTAGAATCTTTCATGTACATTTGGGGGATAAATGAGGTCCTTTGCACAGTAGATGATGATGATAACTTAATGCTTGCCTTTTAAAATGTGTCTCATTTTAACATGAATAGTATATATTATATTTGTTCTTGTTTTGTGAGTTTGTAATATTATTGTGAACAACTTATTGTTTTAAATAAAGGTGTATTTAAATTCAAAAATTCTCTGTTTCTCTCTCTCTTTGTGTGTCTCTCTCTCTCTCTCTCTCTCTCGGTCAGAGTCTCTCTCTCTCTCTCTCTCTCTCTCTCTCTCTCTCAATTCAATTCAAGTGTGCTTTATTGGCATGACAAAAGCTATACATTTGTTTTGCCAAAGCAATTGCAGCTGGGCTGCTTACAAATAGTGCATATATGTATTAACAAAGAAAAATAATAATAATAATTGTAATAATAATAATGTATAAAAGTATTTAGCATGTAGTACAAAATGAATTACTAATGTAAGTATATAAACTATAAATAAAAATAAAATAAGATAAGGGATTAGACAGATTTACAGAGGCTAAATGTCCATCTAAGTAATATAATAGAGTAATATGGTTTAATATAATAGAGTAATATGGATTAATATAATAGAGTAATATGGATTAATATAATAGAGTAATATGGATTAATATAATAGAGTAATATGGTTTAATATAATAGAGTAATATGGTTTAATATAATATAGTAATATGGTTTAATATAATAGAGTAATATGGATTAATATAACAGAGTAATATGGTTTAATATAATAGAGTAATATGGATTAATATAATAGAGTAATATGGATTAATATAACAGAGTAATATGGTTTAATATAATAGAGTAATATGGTTTAATATAATAGAGTAATATGGTTTAATATAATAGAGTAATATGGTTTAATATAATAGAGTAATATGGTTTAATATAATATAGTAATATGGTTTAATATAATAGAGTAATATGGTTTAATATAATAGAGTAATATGGTTTAATATAATAGAGTAATATGGATTAATATAACAGAGTAATATGGTTTAATATAATAGAGTAATATGGTTTAATATAACAGAGTAATATGGATTAATATAACAGAGTAATATGGTTTAATATAATATAGTAATATGGTTTAATATAATAGAGTAATATGGTTTAATATTGTCACAGAATGGCCCGTCTTCCCCATCACTCATCACTATCACCTGTTTGTCTTCAATCATCACCCGCACCTGCACCTCATCAATCTCCAATCACCATGCTCATAAAAGCACTTCCCTCAGTTCACTTCCTTGTCCGATCTTGAAGTAACATGCTGCAAGCTGTTTTGACTACAAGGACCGACATCGTACGAAGCTACTGGCTGAGTTTACTACCTGAAATTCCGTACCTGTTATACTTACCTTCTGCCCTGTTCCTCTTCATCCTCTTCGCTCACAGAATCCAGCTCCCGGTTGAACACCGTCTTTCCCCAAGCTCTCTGGGACTCCAGTTATCCACGGATCTGCAAAGAAAGGAGAGACTGTTAGAAACCTGACATTCTATTCCCAAATTCACGAAGAATCACCACTCACCTATTTCCACGTCGCCCACCTTTGCTGTGTGTTCATCAACTCTGTGAATAAACCCTTTCACTTGAATCACTCACCTCTGTGTCCTGCAGTTCCGTTACAGAAGATCGGACCTAAACCGAAAATGAGGAGGCGGCTGGTTTTGGTTCCCCGCAACGGAGGGTCGTTGCCGATCCACCTGCTTCCTCCGCCCGCGGCGAGGATGTTTCCGCCGCCCACGGCGAAGTATGTTCCGTCAGCGGCGATGAGGAATCCGCCGCAACCGGCGATGAACGTTGCGCCGTTGGAGATGGGGATGATTCCACAGCCCACAAACAATCAGGCTCCGCCAACGCAGAACGAGGGGCTAATGGATGAGGCTCTTCCCCCGGAGTTCTCGGCTCCCGTTCTTTCTCCAATGTCTTTTCATCAGTGCCTTCCAGTGCCTGCTCCTCGCAAGCGCCCTCTAGTGCCAGCTACTCGCCAGTGCCATCCATTGCCTGCTCCTCGTCTGCGCCCACCTATTCCTGCACCTCGCAAGTGCCCACCTGAGTTCCCGCTGGTTCCGTCCAGCCCACCTGAGTTCCCGCTGGTTCCGTCCAGCCCACCTGAGTTCCCGCTGGTTCCGTCCAGCCCACCTGAGTTCCCGCTGGTTCCGTCCAGCCCACCTGAGTTCCCGCTGGTTCCGCCCAGCCGTCCTGAAGTCCCGCTGGTTCCGCCCAGCCGTCCTGAAGTCCCGCTGGTCCCGTCCAGCCCACCTGAGTTCCCGCTGGTCCCGTCCAGCCCACCTGAGTTCCCGCTGGTCCCGTCCAGCCCACCTGAGTTCCCGCTGGTCCCGTCCAGCTCTCCTTTGTCTCCGCTGGTTCCGTCCAGCTCCGCGCTACAAGAGCGCCCCCGAGAATCTAGTTCTCAAGCCACGGCCAGGAGTGCCGATCCCGATCCCCGAGAATCCAGTTCTCAAGCCACGGCCAGGAGTGGCATTCCCGAATCCCGAGAATCCAGTTCTCAAGCCACGGCCAGGAGTGCCGATACCGAAACCCGAGAATCCAGTTCTCAAGCCGCGGCCAGGAGTGCGATCCCGAAACCCGAGAATCCAGTTCTCAAGCCGCGGCCAGGAGCGCCGTTCCCGAATCCCGAGAATCCAGTTCTCAAGTCGCGGCCAGGAGCGCCGATCCTGATCCCAGAGAACCCCGTTCTCTAACCACGGCCAGGAGTGCCGTTCCCGACCCTCAAGTGTCCGCGCTGCAAGAGCACCCTCCAGAGCGCTCTCAAGTGCCCGCTCCTCCAGAGCGCCCCCTAGAGCCCGCTCCTCCAGTGAGACCCCTTGTGGGGAACATTCCCAAATAAATTTTTTGGGGGGGCTATATACCTGTAATCCTGGTAGCCATAGTGGCCTTGCTAGGGACATTGGTCAGGGCCACTATGGCTCATTCCTCATGGCCTCATGATTCCCTTTGGGCTTCCCAAAAAATATGGCCATGGCTGCCCAAGCGCCCTGATCTGCCATGGCGGCCCAAGCTCCCTGATCCACCGTGGCGGCCCAAGCTCCCAGATCCGCCATGGCTGCCCAAGCTTCTTGATCCGCCATGGCTGCCCAAGCCTCCTGTCCCGCCATGGCTCCCCGAGTCTCCGGATCCGCCATGGTCTCCCGAGTCTCCAGTCCTGCCCTGGCCTCCTAAGGCTCCTGATCCGCCCTGGAGGCTTCCCTGTCCTGTCCAGGTTCTGCTCCAGCCTCCAGGGCGCCCACCCCCCCTCCCCGGTATTATTGTTGTTACGTCGCGGGACGCGCCGTCCGGGAGGGGGAGGTAATGTCACAGAATGGCCCGTCTTCCCCATCACTCATCACTATCACCTGTTTGTCTTCAATCATCACCCGCACCTGCACCTCATCAATCTCCAATCACCATGCTCATAAAAGCACTTCCCTCAGTTCACTTCCTTGTCCGATCTTGAAGTAACATGCTGCAAGCTGTTGTGACTACAAGGACCGTCATCGTACGAAGCTACTGGCTGAGTATACTACCTGAAATTCCCTACCTGTTATACTTACCTTCTGCCCTGTTCCTCTTCATCCTCTTCGCTCACAGAATCCAGCTCCCGGTTGAACACCGTCTTTCCCCAAGCTCTCTGGGACTCCAGTTATCCACGGATCTGCAAAGAAAGGAGAGACTGTTAGAAACCTGACATTCTATTCCCAAATTCACGAAGAATCACCACTCACCTATTTCCACGTCGTCCACCTTTGCTGTGTGTTCATCAACTCTGTGAATAAACCCTTTCACTTGAATCACTCACCTCTGTGTCCTGCAGTTCCGTTACAAATATAATAGAGTAATATGGTTTAACATAACAGAGTAGTATGGTTTAACATAACAGAGTAGTATGGTTTAACATAATGTAGATGTGCTGGAAACATCAGATCAGGGCAGATTGAGTGTTTTCTCTTCTATGGTGACAGGCAGACAAACACACAGCAGTTCTTGTTCTCTCCTAACAGATTGGGTAGTTTCTCCTGGTTTGAAAGAGGTTTAAATGTGGGATGGATCTGCTGTATTTGATCAGAGAACACTGTACGTATATCTGTGAACACAATCTCTGCTCCGGGGGCAGCCCGTCTCTATCATCAGCTTGTGTCCGCTGAGTCTGTATCTGGTCAATGTGCTTCTCAGCTTCTTATCTGACACTGTGTACAGATACTCTGCCATACTGTACTCTCTCTTTAGGGCCGAATAGCATTGCATTTTACTCTGTTGTTGTGTTTGGGTTTGCCAGTGAGTGATGTAACTCTGTTTGATTTGAGCAGTAATCTGATTGATTCTGATGTTGTGATTCAGAGCATCAGTAGATGTTAGTGAAGCATCAGGACTGAAGCTCTGGATCAGCTGAGGGAAGGGGTTGCTTTCTTTGCTCATCTCTTGGTATTGCAGGGCTTTATAA
Source organism: Barbus barbus (assembly GCF_936440315.1). NCBI lineage: Eukaryota > Metazoa > Chordata > Actinopteri > Cypriniformes > Cyprinidae > Barbus > Barbus barbus. The sequence goes on from NC_136731.1 coordinate 45,689,371, forward strand.
TGATATGATTGGGATGTTTCCAGAATTTAATTGCTCTTTTTTGTATCTTTATGATTAGAGGATATTTGCCTAATTCTGCCCTGCATGCGTTATTTGTTGTGTGCCGGTGCACGTGTAATATAGTTTTACAGAGTTCTGCATGCAGGGTCTCAATTGGATGTTTTTCCCATTTGCTGAGATCTTGATTTGGATTTGTCAGTGGACCCCACACCTCACTGGCATAGAGGGCAATGGCTCAATTACTGAGTCTAATATTTTCAGCCAGATTCTAATAGGGATTTCTATAGGACATTGTGGTTGTATGGCATAGAAGGCCCTGCGTGCTTTATCTCTCAGTTCTGTCACAGCATGGTTAAAGTTTCCTGTGGAAGTGATTGTCAAACCCAGGTAGTTGTAGTGTGATGTGTGTGTTATCTGGTTAGTGCCTAATGTAAATGTGTGTTGTGTTCCCTGGGATTTGGATCTTTTCTGAAATATAATAATTTTGGTTTTCTTCAGGTTGACTGTCAGGGCCCAGCTGTGGCAGTATTGCTCTAGCAGGTCCAGGTTCTGCTGTAAACCATGTTGAGTGGGAGACCGCAGAACCAGATCATCTGATCTGTGAGTTGTGTAGAGCGAGGCCAGGGGCTGCAGATCGCTCCAGACTGAGCGCCAGGTCATTGATGTAAATGTTAAATAATGTTGGGCTTAAGCAGCAGCCCTGTCTCACTCCACGCTCCTGGGAAAGATACCCTGTGCGTTTGGAGCTGATTTTTACTCCACATTTACTTTCAGTGTACATTGATTTGATAAGGTCATAGGTTTTACCTCCTATGCCACTTTCAATAATTTTGTAGAATAGTCCTTGGTGCCAAATTGAGTCAAAAGCTTTTTTGAAGTCGATAAAACATGCATATATTTGACCTTTATCTTGGTTAACATGTTTTTCAGTTAGAGTATGTAATGTATAGATGTGATCAGATGTACGGTAATTTGACTTCTGCTCAGTACATTGTGTGTGATGATGAAGTCTAATAGTCGAGCGTTTATTATGCTACACAATACCTTTCCCAGGTTACTGCTCACACAGATGCCTCTGTAGTTGTTAGGATCACATTGATCTCCGTTTTTAAAGATTGGTGTTATCAAGCCTTGATTCCAGATGTCAGGGAAGTAACCTACACTCAGAAACACATTGAATAGTTTTAGAATGGCCAATTGGAATTTACTGCTTGTGTTTTATCATTTCATTTAATATCCCATCAGGTCCAGATGCTTTTGTGTTGGAGGTTTTTGATTTTTTCTTTAAGTTCTTTATCAGTTATTGGGAAATCTAATGGGTTTTGGTTATCTTTGATTGTTAATTCTAGTTTTTCCAGTTGGTTGATTGTTTGAATTTGCTTACAGTTTGTGTTTGTTTGTACTTTATTAAACAATGTTTGGAAATGACTTTCCCATATTTCTCCGTTTTGGATTGTCAATTCTTCATGATCAGTTTTTTCAGATTGCTCCAATTTTCCCAAAACTGGTTTGTGTTGACTTCTCGATTATTGTCAGTTGTTTTTGGGTGTATTGTGCTTTTTTGGTTCTGAGTGTATGTTTGTATTGTTTTAGTGTTTCACTGTAAAGAGGCCGGATCTCTGCATTATTTGGATCTTTGTGTTTCTGATTTGACAATGTTCTCAGTTTTTTGTGAATAGTTTGGCAGTCCTGATCAAACCAAGTTTTGTCATTTTTGGGTATTTGATTTTTTCCATTTTTTGTTTTCAATTTGGATTGTTCTGCTGATTTTTGTTTTGCTCTCTCTCTCTCTCTCTGTCTCTCTCTATCTCTCTCACTTCCGGTGCAACATCCAAAAAACTAAGATAATGATATTTCTGAAAAAACCCAGAAATCTAGAACATAAACATATATTTACTTTAAACAACGCCACACTTCAGCATGCTTCACAATATAATTATCTTGGTCTGGTTTTAACTCCCACTGGAAATTTCAATTTGGCAATAAAAACATTACTTGTAAAAGCCCGCAGGGCTATGCACGCCATACGAACAAAATTATTCAAAATAGACATCCCCATCAGAATCTGGACAAAGATTTTTGACAGTGTCATACTGCCTATTGCCCTGTATGGAAGTGAGATCTGGGGCCCAACGAGTAACTACAGCCATAAAGATTGGCACAAACACCCTTTAGAAGCTCTGCATGTAGAGTTCTGCAGAAGCATCCTTCATGTGCACAGAAACACACCTAATAACGCCGTCTCCCCATAAATATAATCATTAAAAAAAAGAGTTTTAAAGTTCTGGATCCACTTAAACTCTAGTTCTGAAGATTCTCTTCATTTTAAAGCACTACAAACACAAAAAAATGAGTGCCCAAAAAAGTCCTCTTTGTGTACTGGTGTCAGATCTGACTAACAAAGCACTCAATATCACCAACCCTGAAAAACCTGGAAGAATCAAAGAAATGATGAATGAAGAGAAGGAGACATACATACAGCACTGGAAAGAACAAACCAAAGTGGTCTCCAATGCTATCTGAAACTCAACAGAGAGTACAGTCTGGCTGATTATCTGATCTCAGTCAGGAATATAACTCAGACATTTACTGACGAAGTACAGACTGAGTGACCACCAGCTGGCCATAGAAAGAGGACCACATAGAAAGACGTGGTTACCTAAAGAAGAGCGAATCTGTAAGGAATGTAGATCTGGATCAGTTGAGACGGAGGAACACTTTCTCCTCCACTGTGACAAATACACGTCCTTAAGAGACGCACTATACAGTCAAATACAGCAGATTATTCCTGACTTCCAGTCACTTCATCAAAATGACAAATTAAGAATATTACTCTCTGAAGGACCTGCTTCCTCTTTGGTAGCACAACATATTTATAAATGCCACAAACTAAGAAGTACAGAGTGAACACATCTGCATTAGTAGTATCAATAATGTTTATATATATATATATATGGATGTATTTTACATTTGTTTTTTGTTTTGTTTATTTATGGATATACATTATATATTTTGTTTTTATTCTGCTATGTACAATGCTTTGGCAATATGTATCTAAGTATGTCATGCCAATAAAGCAAATGAATTTAATTGAATTGAATTGAGAGACAGAGAAAGAGAGAGAGAGAGAGAGAGAGGATACAAGAGTATCACGGAATGAAACAATGAGTCAGGACAGTGTTACACTTTCATCCTCCGCTGCCTGCGATGTGCACAAATCATTGGTGTTTGAAGGTGTTTTTTTTTGGGCTCACCCCACAATTCAGTGCTCATGTCTGAATCTTCCTTCAGTTTATTGTGCATGATTGCACTGAGAGCTGGTGAGAATAATGCTGCTGCCCTCCAGCGGTCAGACCCCTGAGTTACTCTCCAGCAGCAGTCACGAGTGTTTGTACAGTAAGAGATGCTCAGAAAACATTTATTAGTATTATTATGTTGAAAACCGCTGAGTGGAAGTGTTCAGGTTTCTTTGATGAACAGAAAAGTTAAGTAGAACAGCGTTTATCTGAAATAGAAATATTTTTTAAAATTATAAATGCCTTTATTGTTACTTTTAATCAATTTAAAGCATCCTTTATTTATTATAGTATTAATTTCTATAATTTCTCCCCCCCCCAAAAAAAAATTATACTGACTGCAATCTTTTTCAATTCAATTCAAGTTTATTTGTACAGCGCTTTTTAAGATACAAATCGTTGCAAAGCAGCTCTACAGGAATTTAAGTTTCCACAATATATTTATATATTGCAGAACCTTAATATGTTTAACTTATGGCAAAATTTGGTAATTCTGTATGTTGTCTGAGCGTTGGCATCCTCTGAGGTCCTCTGAGGGGTTGGCATCATCTTTTCTCAGGTGTTCGGTCATCTCAGATCATTTAAGGGTTGGATCCAGACTGAAGCTTCTGTCATTCCTAGTTACCACGGGATGTTAATCAACAGAGAAACAAATAGAGACATAATTAGCGTAGCTGCTGTTCTATCCAAGCAAAAATGACTTTGCTATTCTAGGTACTACCAAAAGTCCAGAGTTGTGCGACCTTAGGGAGCGGGTTGGATTGTAGCGTGGTAGAAGACAAGTTAGGTACGCAGGAGCTAAACCATTTAGGGCCTTATAGGCAAGTAATAATATTTTGTAAATGATAAAGAAATGAATAGGTAGCCAGTGCAGAGACTGTAAAATTGGGGTAATATGATCATATTTTCTTGACTTGGTAAGAACTCTAGCCGCTGCATTTTGGACTATCTGTAGCTTGTTTATTGAAGATGCAGGACAACCAGCTAGCAGTGCATTACAATAGTCCAGTCTAGAGGTCATGAATGCATGGACTAGCTTTTCTGCATCAGAAACAGGGAGCATGTTTCGAAGCTTGGCAATGTTTCTAAGATGGAAGAATGCTGTTTTTGTAACATGGGAAATATGATTTTCAAAGGACAAGTTGCTGTCTAATATAACACCCAGATTTTTGACTTTAGAGGACGTGACAGTGCATCCGTCTAGTTGCAAATTGTAATCCAAGAGATTCTGTGTACTGTTTTTTGGTCCAATAAGTAATATCTCTGTCTTATCTGAATTTAGTAGGAGGAAATTATTGGTCATCCAATCTATTAGCTTAGATAGTTTAGAAGTTTCATTTGGTCTTGTTGAGATATATAGTTGAGTATCATCAGCATAACAATGAAAATTCCCGTATTTTCTAATAATATTACCAAGAGGCAACATGTATATTGAAAATAGCAGAGGACCTAGGACAGATCCTTGTGGTACTCCATACTTTACTGGTGATAATTGAGATGACTCCCCATTTAAATGTACAAAGTGGTAGCGATCGGACAGGTAGGATCTAAACCATCTTAAAGCCTGCCCTTGAATACCAGTATAGTTTTGTAATCGATCTATGAGTATATCATGGTCTATAGTGTCGAACGCAGCACTAAGATCAAGTAATACTAGCAATGAGATGCAGCCTTGGTCTGAAGCAAGAAGCAAGTCATTTGTAATTTTAACAAGTGCAGTTTCTGTGCTATGGTGAGGCCTGAAACCTGACTGAAATTCTTCATAGAGATCTTTTTTTTGCAAGAAGGAGCACAATTGAGCAGACACAACTTTTTCAAAAATTTTAGACATAAACGGAAGATTTGAAATGGGTCTGTAATTTGCCAGTTCATTTGAATCTAGTTGTGGTTTCTTAATAAGAGGCTTAATAACCGCCATCTTGAATGGTTTTGGGACGTGACCTAAGGCTAACGATGAGTTAATAATATTGAGAAGCGGTTCTTCTGCTACAGGTAACAACTCTTTCAGTAGTTTAGTAGGTACAGGATCTAATAAACATGTTGTTGGTTTAGATGCACTGATAAGTTTATTTAGCTCTTCCTGTCCTATAGTTGTAAAGCTCTGCAGTTTTTCTTTGGGTGCGATGAATGAAGCTGAAATACTAGACGCAGTAGAATCTACATTTGTTATTGTATTTCTGATGTTATCTATTTTATCAGTAAAGAAATTCATAAAATCATTACTATTAAACTGTGGGGGAATATTTAGATCGGGTGGTGTCTGTTTATTTGTTAATCTAGCCACTGTGCTAAATAAGAACCTTGGATTGTTTTGGTTATTATCTATGAGTTTGTGGATATGCTCTGCCCTGCAGCTTTTAGAGCCTGTCTATAGCTGGACATACTGTTTTTCCACGCAATTCTACAAACTTCTAAGTTAGTTTTTCTCCATTTGCGCTCAAGATTACGAGTTTCTTTCTTGAGAGAATGGGTATAACTGTTGTACCATGGCGCAGTACGTTTTTCTCTAACCTTTTTCAATTTGAGGGGGGCAACAGCTTCTAATGTATTAGAGAAGATAGTGCCCATGTTGCTAGTCATTTCGTCTAGTTCATGTGTATTTATGGGTACACCGAGCAGTTGAGATAAATCAGGCAGGTTATTTGTGAATCTGTCTTTGGTGGCTGGAACAATAGTTCTGCCCGGACGATAACACGGAGCCATATAACTAATATCAGTAATAGGCAGCATGCACGATACAAGGAAATGATCAGTAACATCGTCACTTTGAGGTACGATATCTATATCGGTAAGATCAAGTCCATGCGATATAATTAAATCTAGCGTATGATTAAAACGATGAGTGGGCCCGGTGATGTTTTGCTTGACTCCAAGAGAGTTTATTAGGTCAGTAAACGCAAGTCCTAACGCATCATTTGTATTATCAACGTGAATGTTAAAGTCTCCGACAATTAGCAGTTTATCAACATTAACTAGTAGATCTGAGAGGAAATCTGCAAATTCTTTTAGGAAATCTGTATATGGCCCTGGCGGTCTATACACAGTAGCCAGAGCAAGAGATAGGAGAGATTTATTTTGCATATCTAACAGTGTAACATTAAGCAGAAGTATTTCGAATGAGTTAAACCTCCTGTATCCTGTTTTCTGAGTAACATTGAGAATATCACTATATATTGTTGCCACACCGCCGCCACGGCCAGTCTGACGGGGCTCATGTTTATAACAGTAGCTCGGTGGAGTAGACTCATTTAGACCAAAATATTCATTTGGTTTCAGCCAGGTTTCAGTCAGGCAGAGTACATCAAAATTATTATCTGTGATCATTTCATTTACAATAACTGCTTTGGGTGCGAGTGATCTAATATTTAGGAGCCCAAGCTTTAAAAATTGTTTTTGTTCGTTTATTTTGCGTTTTTCTGGTTTAATCACGGTCAGATTTTTTCTAGATCCTGCATTAAATTTATATTTTGACCTCACTATTCGGGGAACAGACACAGTCTGTATAGATTGGACAGCGCAAGTACTTCTATCTTTTAAGTGGGTAGAACAAAAGTCATCATAGCAGTTATTTGAGAGTTGGCTTACTAGTCAGATGGAGCGTAGCGTCCTGGAGATGTTGTCCGACAGGAGTTCCGCTCCGACTCTGCTGGGGTGCAGGCCATCAGCACGGAAAAGCCTAGCACGCTCCCAGAAAAGATTCCAATTATTAACAAAGAGCAGTTTCTGTTCTTTACACCATGACGATAACCATTCGTTTAAAGCAAAAAGTCTAACATCAACAAGAATTGATGTTGGTTTATCATGAGAATGAGAATTGATTAAAAACAAGAAATCAATATTTTGACAGGCCGATTTGAGCATCCATAAACAACGCAAAACACATGAATTTTGAGTTTCTGCTAGTGATGCCTATGGAGAAAAATCACATCCTGCTCTCCAGCTGCATCATCAGTGACGTCATGTGCAAACAACCTATAAAACAGTTGTCATGCCAACCTGCTACTGTAAACTAGGGCTGTTGCGATTCATCGATTTTAGTCGACTAGTCGATTTTTAAAAATTGTTGACTTCATTTTGCTCGCGTCGACTAACCGGCAAAACACCGGAAGTGGCGCATTTCATGGACTAGAATCCATTAAACACATTATTAGACTATTTTCCAAGGCTGCATGATATATTAAACACATTTAAAATTCATAATTAACATGTGTGGAGCGACTCAAACTCATCTCTGCATGCTGTTGTGAGTTTGGGTTTATTATAACCTTCATCCGGTCACTTCATCAGATTTGTGAGGTAAATCATTTATAAATCTACACAAACACAGGAGACTACATCTCGATTTAAAAATAAAAGCTCAAACCTCACTCTGAGTTTACACGGTTTGATATCCACATATTAATTTAATTACAGTGACTATAGCATTTCTGTCCTAAAGAAATGGCCAAATATTAAAGATGAAGTGTACGTTTGAATTAAATGGTGCTTGGTCAATATTAAACAGTAATGTGTAATAATAATCATAAGGCCTCTGGCGCCCCTGCAGGTCTTTGTTGTGATGCATAATCTACATTAGCTCTATTGTTTAGAATACATTATGTATTTTAACAGTTTGGTTCAATAAAACCATATGATTTCTTGCTTTTGATACTTTATTTGAACTCATTATTATTGCATCATTGCTATTATATATGTACTTTAAGTCATTTTAAAAGCTATTGTTCACTTAAATCCATTTTTATTACCACAAAAAATATATTTTAAAAGGGCCCTATGAAATCAGTTTTATTTCCAAATTCAGTTTTTTTTTTATTTTATTAATCAAAAAGCCTGTCTAATTAATTGAGTTTGACAGTTTTATATCTGTACCAAATTTTGTTTTCCATTATTTTCTGTATTCCATTTTAATTGTTCCATTAAATTAAAAAATAAAAAGCATCTCCAATTAATTGATTTTATATATTAAAAAAAAGTATTTTTTCTAGAAATACTGCACATTTACATTTTTCACCTAAATAAATTCTGGTAAATAATATTTCTGGTAAATACTCCTTTAAAAAGTGTTTTTTGATTATAATGTTATTATCATTAGACTAGAACACATGGATATGTTGTAATTCTCACACTATAATACTGAACTGATTTCAGTGATTTGGACTGAGAGATCAACAATTGCTTCTTCACTCTGTTGCACTTCACTTTTGCTTTAAAAAAAGGATCTCATAGAAATGTGGATTTCATTTGGTTTAATAAAATATTTTAAAGTAAAATTGTTGATTTTTTAGCGGGAAATTAATAATTTAGATTAATCGAAAAATTTGTCGATAGATTAATCGAAATAAAAATAGTCGTTAGTGGCAGCCCTAAACGTTGAAGACTTCCCTGATCATGACGGGACAGCTCTGCACACACACACACACACACATGGATGAGCGCCTGCACTCCTCACACAACACACAGCTAGAAATCAGAGCAAGACAAACAGGAAGTGACTTACAGAATTGGAGATCAGCTTCAGGAAGCTGCCTTCTGGACAGGTGTCACGCACAAACACCTCAATCGTTTCACTGACCCCACAGCAGTCGAACTGAAACACAAACACACACACCTGTCAGACTACGTGTGTGTGTGTGTTTGTGTTTGTGTGTTGTTTGACCACCAGCACTATCACTCCTGAAGGACACACACACAGAGAGTCACGGCTAGATATCATGCGTTTCAACATGAAGCGATGGCATCAGTCCTCTACTGAGCTCGTGGCCGCTGAAACAGATCTTGTGGAACCCATCACTCTTGAGAAACTTACAGATTAAGTGCGGAAGGACAAATATACACACTTTTCCAGACTCGCGCTGCCCGCTGGTTCAGCTGCATCAAAAATAAGTTCCTCAGTTATGAGGAGAATAAGGCACTGGCGATCTTCAACGCTGTTTGCTCATCTGCAATACGTCTATAGGACTAGGATCTTTAGCAGACGTCTTGAAGATGTACGTGTGCTATCTGAGTAAGATGGGTTCTTGATGGGTTTTTACTCTTTGTACAGCAGTCATTGTTCATTCTAAATACATTTTTAATGAAATGTAGAACATATAAAAAAGAGCTCGTGGCTCGTTTGCCAGTGATGTGAGAGAGAAACAGCAGCAGAACTCACCGATATTGAACTGAGCTGTGTTCAGATCGATGTCGAAGAACCCTCGGGTCGCTGCACCGAACCGGAGCCACATTCCCAGAGCCACCAGAACCAAGCCCAGCAGCTGAAACACATTCAGCACAGCCTTCAGCAGAAACACCAGCAGCCAGGCACTCACACTGCAATAAAGAGACCGAAGGGACCGTCTGCAAAGTGCCAAACGCAAAAAAATTATGATACTCAATAACTTCACAAATTCAGTTCACACATCACTGCTGTCCTGCTGGTTATAATACGACACTCATTTTTTAAAATAATTGCTTTTACACACTGTAACGGACAGAGCGTTACTTGGTTTTATTTTATTTTTATACTTTAGTTCCTCTAAAGTTTTGCTTTCATAGTGATGTATTTGGGTCACATGTAGTACCACTAGGAGCAGCTGGAGGGCGCTATTGCCTAGACGTAACCGGGCATATAAGCTCGATCACCATAGAGTAAATCAGTTGGTTTGGTAGAGGGAAACCATGGCTGTGTCCAAATTCAGGGTCTGCATCCTCCTTAGCATCCTTCCTACCCGGAAGTCGGTGTTTGTGAATTTGGACAGCCTACCCTTCTTTCAGTTCCCTCCCTTACCCGTTGCTCATATCCTGTCGCCTAGCAACCGTGACAGCGCCAAGCAAGAAGCGGGAAAATGGACAAACAAAGAGTTATTCTCCTCATTTTAATTCTTTTGGAAGAAATAAAGCAATTAAATAAATTAAATACTTTCTTTGCTCGTTGTCGGAGAGTTTTTTATATCAGACTACAAGACAGTCACATCCAGGTAAGCCATTATAGCCTGTTTTTATTTGTTTTTAAGTATTCTACTAATTTCTCCTACAAATTCATTGAGCCGAAGCATAAACTTTAGCTTGTTTTGTCAGAGAAACTCCTCTCCCACTCCGCTACCGCTCGCTTCGTCCGCCATTACGCTCTGCCGAAAAGAATTATGGGATAGGTAGGACGGGAAAGGATCCACCACACCCATCCTTCCAATTCGGGGAAAAGGAGGACGTATTTGTGGGCCGCATTTGAAGGATCCTACGAATTTGGACAGCCTTCGTCGCAGCGCTGTGACGTAACATCCTTCAAATGAGTACTCCGAAGGATGCAGACCCTGAATTTGGACACAGCCCATGTGGTGGAACTCATGCTACCAGCTTGCTCTTTAAGTCCTTGGTTGAGAACTCTTTGAGTTTTTGCTCATCTGTGAGTATTGTTTGATTTATTTACCTGACAACATGTCTAGTATGAAGTTACTGATGTCAGCCTTTTGTTTTCTTTTTAGCAAGGATTTTGTTTGCCTATGCCTACACCTGTTGTGTTCTTCAAATGATTCGTATGCCATTGATCATATGCATCTTAAATCTCCTCTGGACAGAGCTGTACAACCACGATCCAGGTGTGGGTTCTTCCAACGCAGCACACAGTACAGCAGACGCTGGGGATTTAATAACATTGCACTCAAATATCTTCACTTTCTCATCTCTCTGCACTCCTCGTACTTCAGCTGATCATGGAATAATACGTTTATCTCACCTCATTGACTCAGTTAAAGGACAAAGAACATTTAAATTGACTTGTGCTTTATTCATTGGGGTTTTGCACCTGTGTGTGGGTATATACACTTGTGGGAGAATAAAATAGACATCAAAGATCTTTTGTGTTGTGAAGAGTATTTTAATCAGTACATGTCAGAAACCTGTTGAACCCCTCAGAGTAGCAGCTCTAAAGAGACGAGGTGTTACAACACTTTTCAGATTTTTTTATTATGACTAATATTTGATAACTACACTGTACTTTCTCCAAATTCAATTGACACATCACTGCTTGGTGAAAGTGCAGTGTGTTACTGTGAAGTTGAGTATTTGATTAGTAACTCGTACTTTGCAGACGGTCCCTTCGGTCTCAGACTCAGCGCAGTGAGATCAGTGCGTTCAGTATCGCGGAGGAAAACTCGCTTGTAGTCAATTGTGTAGTAAAAACGTTTCGCTCGCGAGTTATTGATCCGGAAAATTGAATGTTAATATCTTGCCAGCTTTTCCGAACTTTTCTGCACCTCGTGCAAATGCGAGGAAACTGAATAGCGCTTTATTTCCACATGCAAATGTGTTGATGACATTTATAGCACACTTTGATCCAAATAGCAGTAAAAACCCAGACATACTCACAGCGAACAGAATGTTGTCGAGGATCAGGAAACATTTGCACATCCGCGCATAGCAGTCCATCGTGAGCGAGTTATGAAGTGAAGTGACATTCAGCCAAGTATGGTGACCCATACTCGGAATTCGTGCTCTGCTTTTAACCCATCCAGCGTGCACACACACACACACACAGCAGTGCACACACACACCCCGTGAACACACACAGCAGTGAACACACACACACCGTGAATACACACCCGGAGCAGTGGGCAGCATTTATGCTGCAGCGCCCGGGGAGCAGTTGGGGGTTCGGTGTCTTGCTCAAGGGCACGTCAGTCGTGGTATTGAGGGTGGAGAGAGCGCTGGACATTCCCTCCCCCCACCTACAATCCCTGCCGGCCGGAGACTCGAACCCCCAACCTTCGGATTACAAGGCCAACTCTCTAACCATTAGGCCACGACTTCCCTTTTTTTTTTTATATAAAGATGAAGACACCAGCGAATAATAATAGAAACAATACTGAAGCTCTTATGCGCTGCTGTCTGCGCTCTTATGCACTGCTCCTCTCGCGCTCTCATTGGTGCGCGGCCCTAGTGACATCATCGGAGGGGCGAACGCGTTTCTAAACCATTTCCGTCCACTTTCCTGGAAAACACGCAGATCTTCAGCTTTACTGCTGATGCCAAGAAAAGAGTCAAAGAAAACACACACGGAATTACCTCGAAAACAAGTCACTGCCCATTCCATCCATGCACATTAAACTGATATATATGGCTTTTAATTCGATCAGATACAATTACTGAGATGTCATATGGTCATATCACCACATGCTTTATTATAAAGGAAAAGCATTCGAAGCTGAGGAAAAATAAGGAAATGAATCTCTGTGATGATCGGGATTTAAGTTGCTTGTGGAAAAACTACAACAACAAAAAAGCGAGAAACGCATTCAAATGCGAATTAAAAGCAGACTCAGATTGTTTGTGTAAACATCTGTTTGTGTTTTTGTGGGTAAATTAGAATAAAGCAGAGGTGTTTTCGAGAAAGCAAGGTTAACCCCTTCAATCCCAAATTTTTCCCAGACATGAAAATATCCAAATGATGTGTCAGTAACCCTTTGAAATAATCTACAATTATTATTATTAGGGTTCAAGCACGTAGTGCTGAAATCCTATTGTAATTGTTAGGATTTTTATTACAATTATTTTGCACCGTAAAACTGATCGTGCAGACCAAACCATAAGGCTTTGAAACTTGGCCAAATGATAGACCTCAATTTGGGGAGAACCTATCAAAGACTCAGCCCATAGGTGGCGCTACAGCGATCACAAACGCAAAACTACTCATAACTCCTAAACCGCTTGTTGTAGACTGAAGTGTCTTATATCATTGTAATCCTTGGCTCAATCAAAACAAAATGGCCATCGGAATGAGATATTTTCATCAAACTCAGTGCACATGTGTATGAGCTTAATCTTTGGTCAAATAAAAAAAATGCGCAGCTCTGCCACTTGGTGGCGCTGTAAGAGGGAAAAAACCTAAAAACAGCTATAACTACGCGAATGTTGGTCCGATCGACTTGAAAATCGGTATGCAGTGTCTTTATCCAATGTGCCATACGGGTCTATGAGGACATTGGCGTAGCTCAAAAAACATGGCTGCCATCAGCCAATGAAATTTGAGCACCTATTAGACGAGGTTAACGGAGGTCGATCGGAACAAAACTCGGTGGGCATGTTCGACTCATGGCCCTAAATGTCTGTAAGAATTTTGAAAGAAATCGGCCACTAGTTGGCGCTAACGAGGTTTTTGGCTCTGTAATCACGTGGTGTTTAACATATCCACACAATATGCATATCATTTGATAGATCTCCTCATAATGAGCAACTTTACCCCAGGAATTATTGCTGTCAATCAAATCGTTCATTAAATATTCTCTATTATGTTAAAAATCTACTTTTGCAAACTATTCCTAGGTTTTTCGCTCAATCTCGATCAAACCACTGTAGCGCAATTCTCTGGACTCTCTACATCAAAAAATGTAATTTTGTCCTTTCGTTAGCTATAACGAGGTCATTTGGCAAAGGGGCGTGGCCAAACATACTCAAAAGCCTATAAAACCTAAACGAAAACTCAAAACTTTACGAAACTTGGTGAAACCATGTGTCAGACAACTCTTAACAAGCATACAAAGTTTCATGGAGATCGGACAATAGGTGGTGCTATAACAGTTAAAAAGGCCTGAAAAACGCAATATTCCTGTATAAAATGACCTCAAATTGTAGATAATGTTCAATATATTCACACAAACACATGGTCTTCATATATGTTAGATCTCCTCATTCTGAGCAACTTTGCCTCTGGGAGTAATGCTGTGCATCAAATCATTCATTTAATATTCACAAATATGTTAAAAACCTACTTTTGCGAACTAGTCCTAGGTTTTATGCAAAATTTTAATTTTGTCCCTTGGTTATCTATAACGGAGTAATTTATAAAAGGGGTGTGGCCACATGTACTCAAAAGCCTATAAAACCTAAAGGAAAACTCAAAAGCTAACAAAACTTGGTGAAAACATGTATCAAATGACTCTTAACAATCATGCAAAGATTCATGGCGATTGGACTATAGGTGGTGCTATAGCAGTTAAAAAGGCCTCACAAAAACAAGATTTCTTTGGTAAATGTCCTCAAATTGCTAGAAAATGCTCATATATTCACACAAACACTAGATCTTCATATCATAAAATAGATATTCTCATTTTGATCAGCTTTGGGCTTATTAAACACTAAAACAGTACTGTTCATGGGTTTTCAGAATCAGAATCAGAAAGAGCTTTATTGCCAAGTGTGTTTGCACACACAAGGAATTTGTCTTGGTGTTATGAGCTACCAGTACAGAAAGTACAAACATAGTGCAGACAACATATAATTAAGGTGATAAAGAACACTAATGAAGAGAATATACAATAATTAAGAATAACAATAGTAATAAAAATAAAAATATACAGAAAAGAGACATGACCATAGACAGAACTGTGAATGTGCATGTGTCCTATGTACAGATGAAGGTTTGATGAGTTATTTACAGATGTACAGTACCGGGGTGTGTTATGTGTTGTTCAGGTGGGATACGGCCTGGGGGAAAAAACTGTTCTTGTGTCTGGCTGTTCTGGTGCTCAGTGATCTGTAGCGCCGGCCAGAGGGCAACAGTACAAAGAGAGAGTGAGCTGGGTGTGAGGGGTCCAGAGTGACTTTCTTAGCCCTTTTCCTCACTCTGGAGGTGTAAAGTTCTTGGAGGCTGGGCAGAGGGGCACCGATAATTCTCTCAGCAGTCCTAACTGTCCGTTGTAGTCTTCTGATGTCTGTTTTGGTAGCTGAACCAAACCAAACAGTTATAGAAGAACATAGGACAGACTTGATGATTGCAGAGTAGAACTGTTTCAGCAGCTCCTGAGGCAGGTTGAACTTCCTTAGCTGGCGGAGGAAATACAGCCTCTGCTGGGCCTTTTTCGCAATAGAGTCAATGTGATTGTCCCACTTCAGGTCCTGAGAGATGGTAGTGCCCAGGAATCTGAATGACTCTACTGAAGTCACAGTGCTGTTCATGATGGTGAGTGGGGGGAGAGCAGGGGGGTTTCTCCTGAAGTCCACTATTGTTGTGTCAATTCATGGTTATAAGTTGTACTGAGCACTCCAGCCTAGATTCACCCAGAACACTCAGAGCACTCCCAACCTGCAGGGGGCAACCAACGGAGTTGGTGGAACCAACTTCTCAGGAAGTGCTCTTGGAACCATATTTACCTGCGCACCCACAGGGAGTGCATGGCATTGAAATGTTTGGTAAGAGCTCAGTTGGCCCTCTCACTCGTTCCTGAAGAAATACTGTGACCACAGCTCCTGATCATCCAAAGACGCAACTGGTAGGACAGAATGTGATTGAATGTGTTGAGGTCATGCTTCTATATGACTTTTGCTTGGCTGTAATGTTTAATTTAAGTTAAATAGTTTAAGACTTTATTAAGTAAACGTCAAACTTGGAAGTAACGTTACTCTAAGTATGTGTATTGTTAATTATTATATAAGAATTGTGGGATTGGTATTTTAATTAACTATGAGATCCTAGGTTAATCTACATGACTTTGTTTGGTTTGAGGATTCAGTAACATTTATTTATTACTTTGAGAAAGTGTTATTGATTTATTTGTAACTAATTCATGTCTTTTGTTTGTGTATCTTAAAGGTTATCAACCTATTCTGTTCCATCCCAATCTATCAAACCATCTTTAAGAAAATAAAACATAGAAAAGTGAACAGATTTGAGTTGTCCTTTGCGTCCATCAGAGATTAAGCCGTTTTCAAGTTTGGGCAGAGCTGTGGTCAGTCAGAAAACACACAGAACTTGACAGTTGATAACCAGCGTGGCAGTGAGAACAAGGATCAAAGGCCTGAAGTCAAGCTGTCGACGCAAAGGAATAATTGACTGGAAACTCTTCACCATGGCAAAGGAAACTCTTGGGAAAACAGTCAAGCAACTGAAGCAAGAGCGGACTTTAGCTAAATGTGCTTTCACCAAACAAGCAAACTACCTGGGCAAAGCTGCAGATGGTATGATGAAGGATGAACTACAAGAGGAGTTCAGCAAGCTCAGTTCCCTGGCAAGGTATGTCAGCGATTCAAATGATGACTACAGGGCTGGCCTACTGGCAGATGCTGAAGTGGGAACTGAGGAGGGTGAAGAAGTCAAGCTAGACAAGCACCAGCAGGCTGAGCTTGAAAGGACAATGGAAGAGTGCGACACAAGACTGGGGGACATCCGTGAAGCAGTCCAATCCAAACTCTGGCCAAGATATGGTAAAGAGGAGGTAGACTCTGCAATCCAAGAAGCGGAAAAAGCCTGTGACAGAGCCCAAGCAACCCCCATTACTGCTATCAATAGAGACGGCTATGAACTACAGCTGGAAAGAGCGAAGAGGCTAATCCATGATGCAACTGTAAACCTGAAAGACTGGGAAAGATGGATCCCACATGATCAGACAGCACACCTGAAAGTCAGATTAAAAGACCTGAGAACATTCGGCAGCAACCTCGATGCCAGAAGAGCAGAATTCCTCACCGCACAAAAAATTGCAGAAGAGGAAAGAAGAGGACCAGAGCCTCAACCGACGGCAGTTCCACAACCAGTGGTGAGGATAAAGCCGACCAGTCTACCTAAATTCACTGGGTTTAGAAGGAATTTTCACAGATGGAGGAGAGACTGGGAAAGCCTGCAAAAGCAGGGAGAGCCGACTGGCTCAGTGGAAGTGAAGAAGTTCCAACTCCTTGACAGTGTGGACGAGAGAATATGTAGAGACCTGCGCCTGTCAACATACAACAGTGCTGAAGACATATTTAGAGTACTTCAAAACAGGTATGGAAACAAGCCAACAATTGCCTTGGAGATAATTGAGGACCTAGAGAGGATCCCTCCTTTAAAGTCACACCAGCCAAGGAAGGTAATTGACCTAATTCAAGCTGTGGAAAAGGCCCTGAATGACCTCACGGAGCTCGAAAGCACTGGAGCCATAAAGAATCCACTTATGATCAGATCCATAGAGAGCAAGCTGCCAGATAATATGAAGAGGGACTGGCTGACATTCATGGTCAATCCAAGAAATGGAGTCACACCTGACAATCACTTTGACATCCTTCTTACATTCTTAAAGACACAAGAGGATATTTTAGAGAAACTAGACCAACTGGGTGTAGGTGAAAAACCTGAAAAGAAAGCTACGTACCTGGAGAAGAGGTATGCCTCCACAAAGTCCACGAGGATAGGGGGATGTGTTGTCTGTGGAGAGGAAAAGCACCGTGAGAAGATCTTCTTTTGTAAGCAGTTCAAAGAACTAAAGCCTGGTGAGAAGCTGGATGCTGTTGAAAGGCTGGGAGCATGCAGAAGATGCCTCAGATGTCATGCAGAGGATGATGAATGTACGGACACTTACCTGTGCAGGAACAAAGACTGCAAAAGAGGAAGCTCTTCAGATCACCATTTCTTTCTCTGCCTGAAAGGAGGTTTCAAGGGGAAAGAATCTGTTAAAGTGGGAAAACCCAGCACAAGGAGGCAAACATTCACAGAGGAGCAAGAGAAATTAATATCTGCACTCACCCCAGACATGGCAGAAAAATTCAGGAGAGCCTTCACCAACATGGCTGCGAAATCTCACTGCACTGGAAAAAGCCTTCCTGGAGTGATGGACTCAAGCACACGTGAGTTACCAGTTATTCTTATGCTTCTCGAAGTAACCACCAATGCAGGACAGAAAATTGGAACTCTCATTGACTTAGCATCAGATACCAACTACATCACTCATATAGCTGCCAGGAGACTGAAGCTTCAAAGTGAAAAGATCACGCTTGTCATCCATGGAGTTGGAGGCATGGCCATGAAAGTAAAGACCAAAAGATACTTACTCAAGGTAAGAGTCAAGACACCTAGAGGCACGGAGAAAGCTCATGAGCTGATCTGTTATGGGTTGGATGAAATTGCAAAAGTTCACAGAGTAATCAAAGCACAGCAACTCATGAAGTTCTTCCCCGACACCAACCTGGAAGATCTTCACAGACCAGAACATGTTGAGCTTCTCATAAGCCACCGTGAAGGAAGACTCGCTCCACAGAGAGTAAAGGTAGTAGGAGATCTTGTCCTGTGGGAAAGCCCTTTAGGAAAGACCGTTGGCGGAGCACATCCAGACCTCTGTGAAGGAGTGGACATGGCCCTGCACAATTCTGAGACTCACTTTGCACGATCAATGAGAATCACAGCAGTGAAGTATCAAGAAATTGCTGAGATGCAAGAATCTAGAGCTGAAACCAGAAGCACTGTTGTTGGCAGAGAGTTCTTGGACTGGTGGAGGTGGGACAGCATTGGTGCGGCCTGCGAGCCCATGTGTGGAGGATGCCGCTGTGGTAACTGTCAACCAGGAGGCAAAGACATGACTCTGAGCGAGGAAAGAGAGCTTGAGATGATCAGGCAAGGCCTCAGCTATGTGAAGTCAGATGCGCATAGTCAGGAGCCTCACTGGGACACAAAATACCCCTGGATTGAAGATCCAAGTTCCCTGCCCAACAACAGAAACGCGGTGGAGGCCACGTTTCTGAGGACAGAGAAGCAGCTCAAAAAAGAACCAGAGTGGCGTGCGGCATACACAAGTCAAGTCCATGAGATGGTGGAAAGGAAAGCAGCAAAGAAACTCACTAGAGAGACCATTGCTGACTGGAAAGGACCAGTATGGTACGTCAGTCACTTGGTGGCGCCAAACCCACACTCTGTCACAACACCTGTTCGACTGGTATGGAACAGCAGCCAGAAGTTTAGAGGAACCAGCATGAATGACCTTCTCCTGAAAGGGCCTGATGTACTGAATCCCATCCGAGCAGTGCTACTAAGGTTCAGGAGAGGAGTCCATGCTGCCCTCGGCGACATCAAGAAGATGTACAATTCTGTGTGGCTTGAAGACCTGGAGATGCACCTCCATAGATTTCTCTGGAGAAACAATGAAGATGGAGAAATTGAGGAATATGCCATCACCAGAGTCAACATTGGCGATCGACCAGCAGGGTGCATCGCACAACTGGCCATGAGAGAGACAGCAAAGCTGCCCATGTTCACTCATCTGGAGGAGGAGCGGAGAGTCCTTGAAGAGGATTCCTATGTAGATGACATCCTGACATCCCATAATGACCTGGAAAAGCTAGACAAAACCACCAAAAAAGTCGAAGAAATTCTGAAGGCAGGTGGATTCTTCCTCAAGCCGTGGGTCCGGTCAGGCCAAAGTGGGAGGCAGACGTCTACATCAGAACATTCAGCATCGTCAGATCAAGTCTTCATTCTCCCCAACCAAATGAGAGAAGGAGACAACAAAGCCCTTGGAGTTGGTTACCTGGTCGAACCAGACAAACTGTACCTCATGACCTCGATCAACTTCTCAAAGAGAAAAAATAAGATGAGAATCAGCCAAGATCTTGTCGAAGAAGAGGTGAGAAAAAAAACTCCAAACCCACTGACTAGAAGACAACTGCTTAGCCAAGTAGCTAGTTTGTATGACCCAATAGGCCTTGCAACACCTGCCAAACAGAAAGGAGCCATTCTAGTCAGAAAGGCATTTCAAGAAGCTGGAGGCAAAACTCTAACACGAGACACATGGGACACACCTCTGTCTGAAAGACTTAGAGAAGAAGCCATCCACCTGTTTGAGGAATACACACGCCTCAACCAAATTACCTTCCATAGGAGCCTCACACCAATCAAAAGGATTGGAGAACCCTGGGGAATAACATTCTCAGATGGGAGCGACCAGAGCTATGGAGCTGTTGCATACTTCAGGTGGGAGACCGAGCAAGGAATCCTGGTCCGGCTTGTGGAGTCCAAAGCCAAGCTCACACCACTTGACCAAAAGGGAGAACCAGTGAAGGCTGAGGTCTGTGGTGCTGTCTTCGCTGCAAGACTCAGGAAATACATTGAAAAGCACAGTCGGATGCAAGTTGAACGTTGGCTCCATCTGCTGGACAGTCAAACTGTGCTGGGTGCAATCCAAAGGGACAGTTATGGGTACCAGACCTTTTTTGCAAACAGAGTGGGAGAGATCCAGAAGTCCACATCAGTTGAAGACTGGAGGTGGATTCCAGGTGAGCAAAACATTGCGGACCTCACAACAAGAGGAGCAACTCCAGAAGACCTCAAAGAGAACTCTGTGTGGCAAAATGGCCCAGAGTTTCTAAAACGACCTGTAGAGGAGTGGCCGACAAAGTCAGCCAAAGATGTCGCTGCAGATGCCAAAGAAGGTATAAACAAACTCCAAAGGAAATGTTTTACAGCAGCACTGACCCGAGCACAGGTGAAAAAAAACCAATATGCTCCACCTGCCACTGCAATGCCAATGTCTCCAACCTCTGACCAAAACAAGGACCTGCAAAGCAGCCCTAGCGTGAGAGGGCACCAAATCCAGGTCCGGAGGCCAACTTCTGGTTATTCAGTGAGGAAAATCCTTGAGATCAGGAAGTTCAGCAGTTTAACCTGTTAGCCTGCACCAGAGCGACCTCGCACTGAACGCTCTTTGTTTGCATGTGTCATTGTTTTCTAATAGAATAAATGAAACGGGACAAAGTTAATCTTGTCAAACTCTATATCATTCTGAGGGTCTAAGCCTCAAGCATCGACGACAGATCGCTGTTTTTCGATGGAAAGCTTATAAGGAATGAGTGGCACAAATTTGCTACATTTGTGTAAGCAGTACACATCCAAACACGCAGAGTAAAAAAGCCGTACGTACCTTTATCATTGTAATAACGAGCCACAAACGCGTCCACTGCTGAAATCCCAGTTTAGTTAGAGAGGTAAGGGTCCACAGAAAAACATCCCAGCGAGCACTTTTAGTCCAGCGAAACAATAACGTTGTAATAAGGATGAATATTCCTTTGTTTACGTTTCATTTCTTCAGAGAGTTATTGTTCGCGTCCGTTATGGAATAAATTACGCTCAAAAACAGCGTCTTGGTGGTAAAAAAACAAAACGATTTTGTAGAATACGGTCTTACAAACATAATGAGACCGTCTACGGAAAAAAAAGTCTCAGAAAAGCGGAATATAGATTATTTGAATTTGGCGCTCCCTCCTGCCGGCAGTGACGCTTCTGTGACGCACGCTGTCATCTGAGCGGGGCATAACTTAGCGATCTGCTTTATCCATAAAAAACTGTTTTTTTTTTCTTCTACATTTTTTATATGTGTGTGTGTGTATTGTGTGGGGAATGTGGCCGTGTCTGCATGATTATAATCTGTATGGACGCACATCAGCGTGTTTATTAGCGACTCTATGACGGCTATCATTGTGATTCATTGATCAGCTATTATTGATTATATGGCCCATCTGTTTGATTATAATCTGAATGGAAGCACATCAGCGTGTGTTTACTGACTCTATGACCATGTCTGGCAATATCACTTCACGTCTGGCAGTGATATTTATCATTGTAATAACGAATAACGAAGAATACTTCAGTATACATACTATATACAAAGCATTTTTTTCTATTTTTTTTCCTTTTTTATTACTCAAATAATTATTTTTGTATTTTTTAGTGCTCAAATAAATCTGTCTATTATTTTATAATTGAAAAACTATGCAGGAACATGTATAATGACTAAAATAGCTTGTATAATTCTGCAATCCATTTGGTGGTTATTTTTCCTCAAACAGGGGGGTGGGGGGACTATAAATAGTTTCAGAAAAAATATTGCAGGAATCTCATTTTTCATGGTATCTTCTTCAAATTTGAAATATGAACTGATGAGACACATGGCTTTCGATCCATTACTTTTCTGGATTGCTCCAGGACTTATTTCATGTATTTGTATATGAAATAAAAAAACATTCAGTGTGGAAAAATATTTTTCAAGGCACGTCAGTGTCTATAACTTTTTATCTTTTTGAGCATTATCAACTTTGGATGATAGATAGTAAAGCCCAGAGTCTCTTCTTTCCAAAGATACCTAATTTGTTTGTGTAAGCACACTTTGTCACAAACTGTTACCATTTTAATTCAGGTAGGTTATTTTCACCTGCGAGGCCCTAAATGGGGTTGAAGGTTAAAGTGTTAACCAGGTTGATTAGAGTCATTGCCTGGGTGTGGAGAGCTGCCACAAAGTGGAAAGAAATGCTGGCCAAAACTTCAACCACGAGCAAGCCAAAGAGGAAGGAGATTCCTTCAGCTCTTGAGATCAAGTCCAGAGTCAAGGAAGCTACGCTTACCATCATGGAGTGTGAAGATGCGCTCAGGGATCTCTTCCTTGTGGCTCAAGAAGAGGTAACCTTGCCAAACACCACACTCAGCAGGCTTGTTGTGGTCAGAGATGAAAACACTGGACTTTTGCTCTGTGGAGGAAGATTCCAAATCTTTAATGAAGAAAAAACTGCGGTACCAATCTTGCCCTGCACATCATGGGTATCCACTCTTCTAGCTCAAGAGGCCCACCAGGCAAATCATGAAGAAATTGCAGGCACACTCCTCCGGATGAGAAGGAAAGCATGGGTGGTAAGAGGCCGGAAACTAGCTCAGAAGATCGTTGACAACTGTGTAACATGCAGGAGACTCAAGGCCCAAAGATGCCAACAGATCATGAGTGACCTTCCATCGGAGCGAATAACGCCCGCCAATCCATTTGAGTACACAACAGTGGACTTATTTGGACCTTACGAAGTGAAGGATGAGGTGAGAAAGAAGGTGAAACTCAAAGTGTGGGGAATTGTCTTCTGTTGCATGGCGTCCAGAGCTATGCACACAGACCTCGTCAGTGACCAGTCAGCTGAAGGCTTCCTGTTAGCCTACCAACGATTCACAGCACTGAGAGGACATCCGAGGAAATTGTGGTCGGATCCTGGAAAGAACTTTGTCGGAGCCAGACCTGCCCTCAAAGAGCTCTACATGTTTCTGGACCGACTGGAAAAATCAAACCTTGAAAATGAAGTCTCCAAGCACGGCACAGAATGGAGCTGGAAGATCCATCCAGCAGACTCACCTCACAGAAACGGAGCTGCTGAAGCTGCTGTCCGGACTGTGAAGCGGGCTTTGCACAATCTGGGGGGTAATGGAGTCTTCACATGGGGTGAGTTTCAAACTTTCCTTTATATGGCTTCCAACCTCGCTAATGAAAGCCCTATTGATGCCAGGACTCAGAGCCGGGAGGACTGTGTAGAATACATCAGCCCAAATTCACTTCTGCTCGGAAGAACTGGACCCAGAGGAGATCCAGGGACCTTTGACTTTGAAGGCTACTCTTACAAGAGATTAAGAGTCCTCCAAACAGAAGTTGACCGGTTCTGGAGGAAATGGAGCCAGTTAGCCGGACCAAACCTATTTGTCCGGACCAAGTGGCACACCGCTCACAGGAATGTGGCAATTGGAGATATCATCTGGCTGGCTGACCAGAACGCCTTGAGAGGTCAGTTCAGGCTTGCCAGAGTCATTGATGTCAACACTGACAGGAAGGGAATTGTGAGGGATGTATATCTCCGATCCTTCCCCAGCTACCCAGTCGCAACTGTGAAGCCCACTCAGAAAAGGGAAAAACTCTCAACCAAGATACCTGCAACAGTTCTTCACAGGGATGTCAGACGGATAGTTGTCCTGCTTCCAGTTGAAGAGCAGCAGCAGCAACAGGATCAAAAATGGAGTAACTAAATTCAAGACATCACAGTACTGGTGTGATCTCCTTGGGTTGAAGAACCAGGAGGTCAAGTGGGAGGTGTTGTGTCAATTCATGGTTATAAGTTGTACTGAGCACTCCAGCCTAGATTCACCCAGAACACTCAGAGCACTCCCAACCTGCAGGGGGCAACCAACGGAGTTGGTGGAACCAACTTCTCAGGAAGTGCTCTTGGAACCATATTTACCTGCGCACCCACAGGGAGTGCATGGCATTGAAATGTTTGGTAAGAGCTCAGTTGGCCCTCTCACTCGTTCCTGAAGAAATACTGTGACCACAGCTCCTGATCATCCAAAGACGCAACTGGTAGGACAGAATGTGATTGAATGTGTTGAGGTCATGCTTCTATATGACTTTTGCTTGGCTGTAATGTTTAATTTAAGTTAAATAGTTTAAGACTTTATTAAGTAAACGTCAAACTTGGAAGTAACGTTACTCTAAGTATGTGTATTGTTAATTATTATATAAGAATTGTGGGATTGGTATTTTAATTAACTATGAGATCCTAGGTTAATCTACATGACTTTGTTTGGTTTGAGGATTCAGTAACATTTATTTATTACTTTGAGAAAGTGTTATTGATTTATTTGTAACTAATTCATGTCTTTTGTTTGTGTATCTTAAAGGTTATCAACCTATTCTGTTCCATCCCAATCTATCAAACCATCTTTAAGAAAATAAAACATAGAAAAGTGAACAGATTTGAGTTGTCCTTTGCGTCCATCAGAGATTAAGCCGTTTTCAAGTTTGGGCAGAGCTGTGGTCAGTCAGAAAACACACAGAACTTGACAACTATCATCTCCACAGTTTTGAGCATGTTCAGCTCCAGGTTGTTAAGACTGCACCAGACAGCCAGCTGCTCAACTTCCTGTCTGTAAGCAGACTCGTCACCGTCCTTGATGAGGCCTATGACTGTAGTGTCGTCCGCAAACTTCAGGAGCTTGACAGAGGGGTCCTTTGATGTGCAGTCATTCGTGTAGAGGGAGAAGGGCAGTGGGGAGAGAACGCAACCCTGAGGGGCGCCAGTGCTGATGGTGAGAGTCCTGGATGTGAGTTTGCCCAGCCTCACTAGCTGCTGCCTGTCTGTCAGGAAGCTGGTGATCCACTGACAGATGGAGGAGGGCACAGAGAGCTGTCTCAGTTTGTCTGAGAGAAGGTCAGGTATGATGGTATTGAAGGCCGAGCTGAAGTCCACAAATAAGATCCTTGCATAATTCCCAGGTTTGTCGAGGTGTTGCAGGATGTAATGCAGTCCCATATTGACAGCGTCATCCACAGACCTGTTATGTCTATAGGCAAACTGAAGAGGATCCAGCAAGGGTCTAGTGATGTCCTTCAGGTAGGCCAGGACCAGTCTCTCAAGTGACTTCATGACCACAGACGTGAGTGCGACAGGTCTGTAGTCATTAAGTCCAGTGATTTTGGGCTTTTTGGGGACGGGAATGATGGTGGAGCGTTTGAAGCAGCAGGGAACTTCACACAGCTCCAGAGATCTGTTGAAGATTTGTGTAAAGATGGGGGCCAATTGGTCAGCACAGACTTTTAGACAGGCAGGTGAAATACCGTCTGGTCCTGAAGCTTTCCTAGATTTCTGTTTTCTGAAGACCCGGTTCACATCCTCTACACAGACTTTAAACGCAGGTAGAATGGTGGGGGAGGGAGTAAGGGGGGTTGCAGGGGGGGAAGGTGAATGTGTGAAGTGCAGATCAGAGCGGGTGTTGGGTGTCAGTCTGGCCTTTTCAAATCTGCAGTAAAACACATTGAGATCGTCAGCCAGTTGTTGATTCTCCACAGACTGTGGGGGTGGTGTCTTGTACATGGTGATGTTCCTCAGACCAGTCCATACCGACGCCGGATCGTTGGCTGAAAGTTCTTTTTTCAACTTCTCAGAGTAGTTCTTTTTAGCCACTCTGATCTCCTTTGTTAGTCTGTTCCTGGCCTGGTTATACAAGATTTTATCCCCACTTCTGTAAGCGTCCTCTTTGGCCTGATGAAGCTGTTTGAGTTTCCCAGTAAACCACGGTTTATCATTATTGAATGATAAGAATGTCCTGGTGGGGATGCATATATCCTCACAGAAACTGATATATGATGGTACAGTCTCTGTGAGCTCATCCAGATCGGTGGCAGCGGCTTCAAAAACACTCCAATCAGTGAGGTCAAAACAAGCTTTTAAATCTTGCTCTGCTTCATTAGTCCATCTCTTAACAGTTCTTAATACAGGCTTAGAAGATTTGAGTTTTTGCCTATAGGTCGGTATGAGATGAACCGAACAGTGATCAGAGAGCCCCAGAGCTGCCCGTGGGACAGAGTGATATGCATCTTTAATTATTGTGTAACAATGATCCAATATATTACTGTCTCTGGTGGGACATGTAACGTGCTGTCTGTATTTTGGCAGTTCGCGGGAGAGATTTGCTTTATTAAAATCTCCAAGAATGATTAAAAAAGAGTCCGGGTACCTTTGCTCTGTTTCAGATATTTGTTCGGCCAGCTGTTGCATCGCGGCGCTCACGCACGCGTCCGGAGGCACGTACACATTCACGAGAATGAAGGAGGAAAACTCTCGGGGTGAATAGAACGGCTTACAGTTTATGAAGAAGGCCTCCAAATTAGGAGAACACATCTTCTTCAGAGTTGTTACATCTGAACACCAACCTTCATTTATGTAGAAACATAGTCCACCACCTCTCGTTTTCCCCGTTAGCTCCGTGATGCGGTCTGATCTGAACAGCTGATATCCCGGCAAATGAAGCATGTTATCCGGGATGTTTTCACTCAGCCAGGTTTCAGTGAAGCACAATGCAGCAGAGTTTGAAAAGTCCTTATTTGTGTGGGTGAGGAGAAGTAGTTCATCCATTTTGTTAGGAAGGGATCGGAGATTCGCTAGATGAATGCTTGGGAGCGCAGTTCGGAAGCCGCGATCGCGGAGTTTAACCAGCGCGCCGGCGCGCTTCCCTCTTTTCCGTCTGAGCGCGCGTTTGACTAGGACCGCTGCCCCTCCGACCAAAACATCCAACAAAGCGTCTGAATAATCAAAGACCGGAAAAAAACTGTCCGGTGTGTGTTGCGTTATGTCCAGTAGTTCGTCTCTGGTAAAACTGACAGTAAGAGAATGACTAAACACAGAACAAACAAACAAAAACAACAAAAGTACGGGAGCGTTCCACACCACAGCAGCCATACTCGGCGCCATCTTGATAAAAAAAAAAAAAAAAACGTTTTCTTATGGAGATGAAAATTACATTTAATTCAAGTTTACCATTTTGTTCATACAGATGTCAGTTTTTACAATTTTGCCATATGATCACAGAGAAACTTGAAAATGACTGTATAAACTCTTAAAAAGAGAAGACTTGCAAAAAGTATTGTC
Organism: Barbus barbus; assembly: GCF_936440315.1. Classification (NCBI taxonomy): domain Eukaryota; kingdom Metazoa; phylum Chordata; class Actinopteri; order Cypriniformes; family Cyprinidae; genus Barbus; species Barbus barbus. The sequence continues at coordinate 45,716,601 of NC_136731.1, forward strand.
ACCTGTCATTTAATTCTAATATCTATATCTGTAACAAAATATGTGTGCATGTATGTCCGTGAATGAGTGTGTGTGTGTGTGTGTGTAAGCAAGCTTAATGATTATTAATATGATAGTTTAATCATTTCATTTCTATTTGTGTGTGTGTGTGTGAGCCTATTGTCCATTTTCGATGTGTTTCGTTCACTGTCAGCGATGCATCCAGGTTGACCTAGACCTTAGGACTTAAAATGTTTGAACCCTGGTTATTGCTGCTTGCAGCTATATTTATTATTATTATTATTCTTATTATGGAAAAGTGTGTGAAAATTTGTGTTTTATGGTCGGACCGGTGGGATAATGTGTGTACTAAATTACCATATTTCTGCAGCCATCAGAATTGTTATATATCTCAGCCCAGCTATTTTAAACTCTTTGATCACATTCTAGGGTTACTATTATGCATAAAAATCCCTTATATAACACTGATAGGAAAACTGAGATAAAAGACAAAAAATACAACCATCAGCGGTTTCAAAATTGTTACTTTTTTGTAAAATATATCATCAAATTGTTATATTAGTGCTACCAGTATTACAACATCAATATTAGTTTGATGCTTATTATATAATAAGTCATATATTTTTTCGTATAGAAATACGTTATAGAAAATGCTGACCCATGATGTGTGAGATGATAATATAAAATTTAATCAGAATCAGAAAGTGCTTTATTGTCACAAGCTTCCAGTTCACAGAGACAACAAAACACACAGACAATAAAAAATAAGATGAGAATAATAAAAACACACACGTAAATATAAATAGACAAAAACATAAATTGAAAAATTAAATAAATTGTATGTACAGTTGTGCTATAGATAATAGAAAAGAATGAGATGTAGGGATGTGGTAGAATGGAGGTGCAAACAAATAAATATAGGGTTATTGCACATATCTTTATTGCACGATGGTGTGAGGCTGGTGCCAATATGTCTGATCGACCCCTCGATGAAACAAAAGGCCCTCCTGAAAATGAACACTTGAACTATCTCCTGCAGATGTGAAAGGAACGTCAGAGACGCAGCACACAGTGCAGCTCACACTTCACACACACTATTTCCCCTTCACCCTCCTCCTCCTCCTCACCTAAAATACACTGAGAACCTATGCAATGTTATGTATGTACAAGAAGTAACTACAGGTCCTTTTCAAAAAATTTGCATATTGTGATAAAGTTCATTATTTTCTGTAATGTACTGATAAACATTAGACTTTCATATATTTTAGATTCATTACAACACAACTGAAGTAGTTCAAGCCTTTTATTGTTTTAATATTGATGATTTTGGCATACAGCTCATGAAAACCCAAAATTCCTATCTCAAAAAATTAGCATATTTCATCCGACCAATAAAAGAAAAGTGTTTTTAATACAAAAAAAAAAAAAAGTCAACCTTCAAATAATTATGTTCAGTTATGCACTCAATACTTGGTCGGGAATCCTTTTGCAGAAATGACTGCTTCAATGCGGCGTGGCATGGAGGCAATCAGCCTGTGGCACTGCTGAGGTGTTATGGAGGCCCAGGATGCTTCGATAGCGGCCTTAAGCTCATCCAGAGTGTTGGGTCTTGCGTCTCTCAACTTTCTCTTCACAATATCCCACAGATTCTCTATGGGGTTCAGGTCAGGAGAGTTGGCAGGCCAATTGAGCACAGTAATACCATGGTCAGTAAACCATTTACCAGTGGTTTTGGCACTGTGAGCAGGTGCCAGGTCGTGCTGAAAAATGAAATCTTCATCTCCATAAAGCTTTTCAGCAGATGGAAGCATGAAGTGCTCCAAAATCTCCTGATAGCTAGCTGCATTGACCCTGCCCTTGATAAAACACAGTGGACCAACACCAGCATCACTGACTGTGGGTACTTGACACTGGACTTCAGGCATTTTGGCATTTCCCTCTCCCCAGTCTTCCTCCAGACTCTGGCACCTTGATTTCCGAATGACATGCAAAATTTGCTTTCATCCGAAAAAAGTACTTTGGACCACTGAGCAACAGTCCAGTGCTGCTTCTCTGTAGCCCAGGTCAGGCGCTTCTGCCGCTGTTTCTGGTTCAAAAGTGGCTTGACCTGGGGAATGCGGCACCTGTAGCCCATTTCCTGCACACGCCTGTACACGGTGGCTCTGGATGTTTCTACTCCAGACTCAGTCCACTGCTTCCGCAGGTCCCCCAAGGTCTGGAATCGGTCCTTCTCCACAATCTTCCTCAGGGTCCGGTCACCTCTTCTCGTTGTGCTGTGTTTTCTGCCACACTTTTTCCTTCCCACAGACTTCCCACTGAGGTGCCTTGATACAGCACTCTGGGAACAGCCTATTCGTTCAGAAATGTCTTTCTGTGTCTTACCCTCTTGCTTGAGGGTGTCAATGATGGCCTTCTGGACAGCAGTCAGGTCGGCAGTCTTACCCATGATTGCGGTTTTGAGTAATGAACCAGGCTGGGAGTTTTTAAAAGCCTCAGGAATCTTTTGCAGGTGTTTAGAGTTAATTAGTTGATTCAGATGATTAGGTTAATAGCTCGTTTAGAGAACCTTTTCATGATATGCTAATTTTTTGAGATAGGAATTTTGGGTTTTCATGAGCTGTATGCCAAAATCATCAATATTAAAACAATAAAAGGCTTGAACTACTTCAGTTGTGTTGTAATGAATCTAAAATATATGAAAGTCTAATGTTTATCAGTACATTACAGAAAATAATGAACTTTATCACAATATGCTAATTTTTTTAAAAGGACCTGTATACATGTTTGATATCATTTAAAGTGTCTCTGTGCGCCTGGTAAAATGGTCTCATTCTCCCAACCATAATGAAAAGCTAAAAGAAGTTATAAAATATGAGAAAAGTGATGTGTCTCTTAAAAGGTGTTTCCCTCCCCCAGATCCCCCATCAGACTATACCTCCTGTATGTAAAACTATTCAAGTACAAATTCTGATCTCACAGTGAGAATCCCTCAACAGGGAACCAAATTGTAATTATAATGACAGACGCCACCATTTGGTAAGAATATAGAGTTATCTGGGTATATAAGGGAAAGGTGCAGAAAAGTTCGGGGAGTCTGTAAGTTGACTTCCCACACAAACGCTGTGTGTCGTTTTGTTGACAGGTAATAATTTCTACAAATTCCTCTATTTCTGAATTGTTGTTATGACATGTTCAACTGATGATTTTATTCTTATGAATTGGATTTTGAATTATTGCTTCATTACCTGGTCAATAAATTGTAAACGTTTGATTGTATTCTGACCGACTCTGAGATTTGTTTTCCCAAGTAGATTATCGGATTCGTATATTTCCACAAGTTTGCGTCAGAGATTAGTGACGACTAATACCCGACATCTAGATTCAAGTGTGCTTGGATGAATCAGCAGATGCTGTTTGATCAGCCTAGATCTGAATGAGTCAATGACCTCTGTTCTAATTTAATGTTACTTTAGATAAGCTTACGTGGAAAAGCCACGAGATTGGCCAAAACGAAGCCATTAACTAACGACTAATGTCTTTAAATGGTGGTCAAAAAGAAAACTCTACTAAAGTGAACGATTGAATTAAGTTCCTGAGGGGCATCCAAGGGGGCTAAGTATTGCATATCTTTGATTGTGCACGTGGGAATACGGCAAATCTCAGATATTTAGCCAATACCTCTGTTTTGGGTCATCGGAACTGACGAAATTGTGCCGGAGACCTGGTGAGGAACTCGAAGCGATATAGTTTCCTGATCTAAGCGGGTAAAATATAATCAGAGTTTAACAGAATAATCAAATATTCGTTCACTTTAATGATGCACAGATATCATTAAAATATTTTTCATTAATGGAGTCAGATGTAACAACGAGTTACTACATGTGAGAAAATATAGTGCATTTAATCTTGTTGTGTTGTGAAAAGGAAAGACAAGCAATACGCAGAGAAACCTTCCTCGTATTATTGGAAACCCCCATTGGACCAATAGACGAGCTCTACAATGGTGGAACATTTAACTATTTGTGAAGTATAGATTGCCTGTGTTACGAAAGAGTACTGGAGGCAAGAGAGATGGTTACGTTAGTTTATTGAACAACAGTATGGCGGGTGCAGGAGATGGCAGGTGGGTGTGGAACCGGTAGAAGCAGACAGGTGTAGCGGTGGCTGAACTTGAATCTTGTCTTTTGCAGGTGGAGCGGGAATCACGGGGAACCAGAGAAGGCACACACCGCCGACCAGGAGCGGACACTCGGGAATCGCTGGAGCTGGAAGTACTAGGATCCTAGGAGCACAGAATGCAGATAAGTAGATTTAGCAGGTAAGTACCCAAAGTGCAACCGCTACTAAGGCTGTGGTAGCGTTTAGCAGTCTTCCTTCTCATGAACGAGACCAGACATTGAGTGTTTGACGGTGTGTGTCTTTATAGGGAGAGGTGACGAGGAGCAGGTGAGTGTAATCAGGACACAGCTGAGAGTGATCGCTGTGATTGTGGTGGCAGAGCCTGGCAGATCTGTGACAGCCTGGAGGAAGAAACGTGTGTGTGTGTGTGTGTGTGTGTACATAAAAGATATGAATTATGCTGAATTTAACAAAAGACAATATAGTAATATAGACAAATGTTAAGTTTTTTAAAGTTAAAATTACAGTTTATTATCCATTTGTTTTGTCATACGATTAACAATATTATTGAACACAAAGAAAAAAATTAAAAGAAATAAAACAGTTTTAAAAAAGTTATTTTTGACCGTTTCATAACTGACCATTTTTTTCATAGAACAAATAAAACAATTTTACATCAGAATGAACAAAACAAAACAGAAAAATTATTTACATAGAACATTTATCCCCCTTAAAACCGCATTACACACTAGCTGTACCTGCTTCAAGTAAATAAATAAACACACAAACCAAAGAAAATCATCTTTATCTTTAAAGGCTGAGTAGTGTGGTGGCTTCTGCCAGTGCTGTGAGGAGTCACTCTCAAAGTCTCAAAGTCTTGGGGTTTTGATGCCAGAAGAGAGACTTTATTATCAGAGACAATGAAGCCGAGAGACCCTGCAGGGAATCTCCTGAATCTGTGTCTGCACACTCTTATACAGTTTTCCATACATTTCCTACATAATAGTCATTGTTTACCTTCTTTTGGCTGTGCCTCCATCTGCTTCCTGGAGCAGGCAATAGACCACAATTTATGTTACGTTAATGGAAGAGACCCTATTGTGTCAAAACATGCAGCTTTACCTTAAACCATACGTCTTCTGCAGGCCTCTACATGCGCAGGCAGATACAGCTTTATAATAGTAGCATAACGTGATACATAAATGGCTATATTCACATTGATTAATAAAACTCTTCTACAGTAGGAAGAGGGATTTGTCACTTTGCATATAAGCAAAACTCCAGTTGAGGTGAAAGTCGACACTGGGGCAAAGTGCAAACAACATTCAAGCGCATTGCCACCAATGCTCAAGTAAAGTAAAGTAAAGTCGTGACGTATTGTCAAGTATGGTGACCCATACTCGAAATTGGTGCTCTGCGTTTAACCCATCCAAGTGCACACACACAGCAGTGAGTAGTGAACAAATGCACACACACACACCGTGAACACACACCCGGAGCAGTGGGCAGCCATTTATGCTGCGGCGCCCGGGGAGCAGTTGGGGGTTCGGTGTCTTGCTCAAGGGCACCTCAGTCGTGGTATTGAGGGTGGAGAGAGCGCTGGACATTCACTCCCCCCACCTACAATCCCTGCCGGCCGGGGACTCGAACCCGCAACCTTTCGATTCCCAGTCCGACTCTCTAACCATTAGGCCACGACTTCCCCTCCTCAACCAGTGGAGCAAGAAAGCACACCTAACCTTGTGGCTTATGGTGGGCGTGGAATTGAAACAAAAGGCTTAGTTACACTGCTGTGTGGATTAAAAGGATAAAGTCACTCACTCCCATTTTAATAAACGCGAGAGGAAGCACTGTGCAATGAAGCCCGATTAATATTGACACCCCTAAGACGGATGCGTTCCTCTCCTGAGTCTGAGAAACATTAAGTGCACCTTACAGAACACGTTCAGGTCGTATTTGCAAGCCTAACCCAAGATATGAACAGTGAGTTCTACTAATGGTAGATTTAGTGGCACTTTGGCTCTGATTTTGAATGCATGCTGAATGTGTTTATTATGGCTATTTCTATAGTGCTAATATCATTTTTGTTGATGTGTTTAATTAATGTATACTGAGACCATCTTGAGATTTGTTTCTGCAATGATTGTTATAATGAAAGTTATTCATATTCTCAGTTGTTGACTAATGTCATGCCGCAAATCTGTTCATTGTTAAATATGTTTTCTTTCTTTCGGTAGGAGGTTTCAGCTAAAGGAAGGAGATGTAGATCATTGTGATAAATGATCTGTTCAGAAATACAATGTGATTTGTGTATTGTAATGTGTTGGGCTCTTTAAAAACAGGCTCTCCCTCATTGGATATATATACGAGGAACACACCAGTGGCCTGATATGTCGTGCTCACAGCTGTTCATTTTTGGGATATAGCCTACAACAAAAACTAAACTATCTTTAATTTGGCCAGAATTCTTAATATCCAAGAAGGTTTAGAGAAAATATTAAATAAATTTAATGTTATTATTGATTATAAAGGGTTTTATACTTAAATACTTCCAAAAGGTCATCTAAAATTACCATTACCCCCCCCCCCCCCCCTTTTTTGTTTCATGTACACACTTCTGACCAGCAGGTGTCACCAGCGCGTGGCGTCTCGAGCGCTTCCAAACACTGAATCATTCTGAGAAGCAATCGGTTCAGTTGATTCGAAGCTTCGAAAAGATTCGTTTCGCCCATCACTAGCCACATCCCTATTAAATACACATCTATTTATCATGACATTCTCTTCTTCATTTCTCACATTTTATAGTCCATTTGTTTCTGCAACTTCATGTGTTACTTCACATTTAAAATGACTAAATGTGTTGTAATGATTAGCAGTGCTTGTTTGATCACTCCTGACCTTTGACCTCTGATGAAACACACCGGACCGTGACAGGTTTATGGAAATTTCTTTAATGTGTCTCAGTAAAAAACAAACATGAAACATGCAGATTTTAATCGCACAGCAAGACAATGAAATATTCAGGAAGAGCTCGTAACAGACAGCGAGTTTAACTTTAATGCATAAAACAAGCCCATATGTTGAGATGTATCATGTTTATGATTGGTTCGTGCTGATAAATGAAATGAAGCGTTACAAACTACAGCAGATCAGTTCTGATTTCTGTGAAACTCAGTCGACTTTAATTCGCCTCAGTTTAGATTGAAGAATTGAGCAGGAATCGATTCGGTTCAGTTCTAGATGAGTGACACACACAGGTGTGATTCCCTTGACCTTTGACCGAAGAAAGCGTTCATCCGTCCATCAGACAGACGAGTGGAGGCTCAGTAGATGTTTGGAGAAGAGTAGTAAGACGGCTTGAGGCTACTATAGAGCACAGAGCTGCAGACCAGCGCCAGTACCTGTCGAGCAGAGAGAGAGAGAGAGAAACGCTTTACCAAATACACTTAATGTCAAATACGATTCACGTCAATAACGCTTAACGTGGCTTAATGCATTGAAACTGTGCTTTTAAAAACACCAAATTCAATAAACATTACTAATAAATCATTCTGTGTACAGACAAGCAGCCCAGTTATGGCCTAATAGTTAGAGAATTAGGCTTCTAATATGAAGGCTGCGGGTTTGAGTCTCAGGAATCGTCGGTGTGTGTGAGTGTGTGTGCGTGTGTGTGTGTGTGTGTGTGTGTGTGTGTGTGTGTGAGTGTGTGTGTGTGCGCACATGAATGGCTTAAATACAGAGCACAAATTCTGAGTATGGGTCACCATACTTGGCCACGTTACTTCACTTTTCAGAATACGAACACTGTTATACAGATTATACAGAATACTGTTTTAATGCAATTAAATGGATTGTGTTCTTATTCTGGGCTCATCTGCATGTCTGCAAATAGTATACTTTATTAATAATGTGTTTATTGAGTTTGGTCTTTTAAAAGCACTGTTTTAATGCATTAAGCCACGTTAAGTGTTTTTCACGTTAAGCGTTTTAGAATGTTGCTGTGTGAACGATGGACTCACCATGATTCCTGCCGTCCCCACAAACCCTCCCAGCACCAGCGGAGCGTTTGCTTTGAAGATGTTCTTGATCAAGCTGGGACAGCTCTACACACACACACACACACACGGATGAGTGCCTGCACTCCTCTAACTTCAAACAGCCAGAAATCAGAGCAAGACAAACAGGAAGTGACTCACAGAATACATCAGTTTCTCCAGGAAGCTGCCTTCTGGACAGGTGTCACGCACAAACGGCTCAATCGCTCCACCCATGCCACAACAGTCGAACTGAAACACAAACGCACACACCTGTCAGCCCACGTGTGTGTATGTGAGTGTGCGTGCGTGTAAGTGTGTGTATTTGTGTGTGCGTGCGTGTAAGCGTGTGTATTTGTGTGTGCGTGTATGAGGTGTGAAAGCTGCCACACCGAAGACTTAGCAGGACAAGGAGCAGTCTACCCTTCCGTCGCCGTCAGTCCGTGTCGATTTTTGAATGGGGATTGATGGGGAGGGCAGACGACAGACCCGCGGCGACGTGACGGCGGTGTATGTAAGAAATTTATCACAAATATACGTGTACTAAGTACGTCTGAACTAGGTACGTTGCCTTACAAGACGCCTGATATGTACGTCGTCTCCATGTTCGTCGCTTCAAATGAACTTTAAAGTTTGCAATAGTAGATATAATTATTATTCACTTGTTAGGAAATAAGTAAAAGCAATAGCCTATAACAAATACAAGTTTATTTCATTTTAGATAACTTTTCTTTTTTGGCTGTTACATTGGTGTAGTACCGCAAACAACGTTCTTACTATTAACGGTGTTCTATCGGACGCTGTAGTCAACATTAAATTCATTATTCAACAACAGAACATTATTCAAAGGAAATATATTTAGTTTCATGATGTAATATATAATACAATTTTGTAATAAAAAAAGAAAGGTTCCTTACAACAGTCTCAGATGTTGTATATTATTGAAGCCTTTGAGTTCAGAGGCTTTGCCATTCTTAAAGGAAGTAAATAGGAACTTTATATTTCTATAATTCTGGTTCTGGCATTGTGAAGATGACATTTACTCAGAATACAAAGTAAAATCAAGATTAACATCATTGGGATGAAGATCTGACAAAGTAAATTATAGTTCCTCTAATTGGTTAGAATACATGAATACTAACATCGTAACTTCTGATCAAAAAGACACAGAGAAGAAAAGACGTGTTGAAATATTATAAAATGTTTGACAACAATGCCTTTTTTAGTATTTTTATAAGTATTCAAATTAAATGTTGGATAACAATCAAAATGCACTATGAATTTTATTCTTAATATTTTTAGCTAGTATTGTGATAACCCAAAACCTCAAATAAGTTGTTTAGTGATGATGAATTAAAAATATTATAGACAACTTCTCACAACATACAGTAACACAAAGCAATGCCCATTTATCATTACTATAGTACTTTATTCCTCTACAATAATGCCAGGTCTTGACGAGATCTCATGCCTCGCCAAATTACAACGTGTGGATCTTTCTTGTCGAGGTGAAAATGTGTCTGGGATATCAGCATAGTTTGTAGCTAAACATTTGACAAAGCTTGTGTTATTTAATTCTGAATAGCGTTATCTGTGAGTTTCCAGTAACGTGCATGTGTTTCACGGTCACCTGAGCATCTCTCTGCATGTGCTAAGAGTTATATGATACGTTTGGGATAATTATAACGTTCATCTGTGGACGAAAGGTGTTGAAAACATTTAGAACAAATATTGTAACGCCAACACAAAATATTACATCAATATATTTATAAATATGCAACCACTGTGTAGGCATTTTAATAATACATAGGCCTTAGGTTTGTATAGATGTATATTTCTTTATGTATTTTAACAGTGTTGTTCAATGAAAATAGGATTACTCGCTTTTGATGTTTTATTTAAACCAATTATTATTTCCTCATCATTACAGGTATTTAAGTCTATTTTTAAAGATTTAAAGTTTAAGCTACTGTTCATTTAAGTCTATCTTTATTACATAAAAAAACATATCATCAGTAGATTGCTCATTTAACAAAATAATCGTTAGAGACAGCCCAATTTAATATGTTTCAAAATGCACTTAACAATTCTATTAGAATACCGTTTCACCACCTTCTCTTGCCTCAGAATGGCACATATGTTAAATAATTAATGAATTTATGTGCAAATTTGTGTCTGTAAGATGTTATTGTGAAAATACAATTAATTTTCAGCTGTGTTGGTGTATAATTTGTTGTAAAATAATAATGTAAAACCGAAAATAATTAAATTCAACACTATTTGAGGTATTTTGCGTCATGCGTCTGTAGAGGCGAACGTACATATCACACGTCTTACTTCTGAGTGTGTGTGTGTGTGTGTGTGTGTGTGAGTGTGCGTGTGTGTGTGCGTGTGTGTGTGCATGCGTGTGAGTGTGTGTGTGTGTGCATGTGAGTGTGTGCATGCGTGAGTGTGTGCGAGTGAGTGTTTGTGTGTGTGTGCATCTGAGTGTGTGCGTGTGTGTGTGTGTGTGTGTGTGTGTGTGTGTGTGTGTGTATGTGCGTGAGTGTGTGTGTGTGTGTGTGTGTGTGTGTGTGTGTCTCTTACAGCGTTGTGGAATAATTTGAGGGTGACGGCTTGACCTGGGCTCCTGGTGTTGACATACTGAGCGTAGATCGTGGCATAGAAGGTCACCAACTCATCTGACACCTACAACACAACACACACACATTAAAACCAGCACTATTACATAGACACCTGTGAATGAGTGTGTGTGTGTTTTACCCGGTCGCTAAACATGAAGGCCATCACACCAGCTGTGATTTCAATGATGATCAGAAAGGTCAGCAGGCCAGAAAACTAAATATCAGAAACACAGAAATGTTTATTCAGTACATACCGAGTGTGTTTGAGTCTCGGGCCGGCAGGGATTGTAGGTGGGGGGAGTGAATGTCCAGCGCTCTCTCCACCCTCAATACCACGACTGAGGTGCCCTTGAGCAAGACACCGAACCCCCAACTGCTCCCCGGGCGCTGCAGCATAAATGCCCACTGCTCCGGGTGTGTGTTCACGGTGTGTGTGTGTTCACTGCTGTGTGTGTGTGTGTGTGTTCACGGTGTGTGTGTGTTCACTGCTGTGTGTGTGTGTTCATGGTGTGTGTGTGTTCACTGCTGTGTGTGTGTGTGTTCATGGTGTGTGTGTGTTCACTGCTGTGTGTGTGTGTGTTCACGGTGTGTGTGTGTTCATGGTGTGTGTGTGTTCACTGCTGTGTGTGTGTGTGTGTTCATGGTGTGTGTGTGTTCACTGCTGTGTGTGTGTGTGTGTTCACGGTGTGTGTGTGTTCACTGCTGTGTGTGTGTGTGTTCATGGTGTGTGTGTGTTCACTGCTGTGTGTGTGTGTGTTCATGGTGTGTGTGTGTTCACTGCTGTGTGTGTGTGTGTTCATGGTGTGTGTGTGTTCACTGCTGTGTGTGTGTGTGTTCACGGTGTGTGTGTGTTCACTGCTGTGTGTGTGTTCACGGTGTGTGTTCACTGCTGTGTGTGTGTGTTCACGGTGTGTGTGTGTGTTCACTGCTGTGTGTGTGTGTGTGTGTGTGTTCACTGCTGTGTGTGTGTGTGTGTGTTCATGGTGTGTGTGTGTGTTCACTGCTGTGTGTGTGTGTGTTCACTGCTGTGTGTGTGTTCACGGTGTGTGTTCACTGCTGTGTGTGTGTGTTCACGGTGTGTGTGTGTTCACTGCTGTGTGTGTGTGTTCACTGCTGTGTGTGTGTGTGTGTTCACTGCTGTGTGTGTGTTCACGGTGTGTGTTCACTGCTGTGTGTGTGTGTTCACGGTGTGTGTGTGTGTTCACTGCTGTGTGTGTGTGTTCACTGCTGTGTGTGTGTTCACGGTGTGTGTTCACTGCTGTGTGTGTGTGTGTGTGTGTGTGTGTTCACTGCTGTGTGTGTGTGTGTTCACTGCTGTGTGTGTGTGTGTGTTCACTGCTGTGTGTGTGTGTGTGTGTGTGTGTGTGTTCACTGCTGTGTGTGTGTGTTCACTGCTGTGTGTGTGTGTGTGTGTGTTCACTGCTGTGTGTGTGTGTTCACTGCTGTGTGTGTGTGTGTGTGTTCACTGCTGTGTGTGTGTGTGTGTGTGTTCACTGCTGTGTGTGTGTGTGTGTGTGTGTGTGTGTGTTCACTGCTGTGTGTGTGTGTTCACGGTGTGTGTGTGTGTGTTCACTGCTGTGTGTGTGTGTGTGTGTGTGTGTGTTCACTGCTGTGTGTGTGTGTTCACTGCTGTGTGTGTGTGTGTGTGTGTGTTCACTGCTGTGTGTGTGTGTTCACTGCTGTGTGTGTGTGTGTGTGTGTTCACTGCTGTGTGTGTGTGTGTGTGTTCACTGCTGTGTGTGTGTGTGTGTGTGTGTGTGTGTGTTCACTGCTGTGTGTGTGTGTGTGTGTGTGTGTGTGTGTGTGTGTTCACTGCTGTGTGTGTGTGTGTGTGTTCACTGCTGTGTGTGTGTGTGTGTTCACTGCTGTGTGTGTGTGTGTGTGTGTGTTCACTGCTGTGTGTGTGTGTTCACTGCTGTGTGTGTGTGTGTGTGTGTTCACTGCTGTGTGTGTGTGTGTGTGTGTGTTCACTGCTGTGTGTGTACACGTCGGATGGGTTAAATGCAGAGCACAAATTCCGAGTATGGGTCGCCATACTTGGCAGTATGTCACTTCACTTCACTCATACCCCTAGTTTATCTCATTCAGAAATAACTCTATTCTAACTCTCAGATATGGGAAGAAGAGAAGGGTCATGACTTCTCCAGACAGGTGTGTGTGGATTTGACCAGTGAAACCTGACGAGGTTTGTGTATTACTGCTTTGGGAACAAACGTTGTTTTGATTCTTCACACATGCTGTTGTGTCTGCAGTGATGCTCACCACACCGAGAGCTGTTTTACTGTTATTACAGGCGCCGCAGTCACCGATCACAGCCACCAGCAGCATCAGGACCCCGGTGACCACCAGCACGGTCACTCCTGCGGACACACACACACACACGCTCAAACACCAGCTATATTTCACACCAGTCCCAGAGAAACAGCAGAACTCACCGATGTTGAACTGAGCTGTGTTCAGATCGATGTCGAAGAACCCTTGGGTCTCTGCACCGAACCGGAGCCACATTCCCAGAGCCACCAGACCGAAGCCCAGCAGCTGAAACACATTCAGCACAGCCTTCAGCAGAAACACCAGCACACTGAACACTGAAATAACTGCTGTGCCTTTACTGCACTGGAACACAAACAGCTCTGCCTTCGCTGCGCTTCATGCCAATGAGCTGAAGTGAGCAAACGGGCTGGTAGTGAGCTCCAGAGTGAGCAAAAGGGCTGGTAAAATCACTCTGGACCCCTCACATCCAGCACACTCCCTCTTTGAACTGTTACCATCTGGTCGACGCTACAGAGCTCTGAGCACCAGAACGACCAGACACAGGAACAGTTTCTTCTCTCAGGCAATCCATCTCATGAACACTCAACAATAAATGTGGAACACACAACTATAATACACTATCCATTCACCACACTCACTTATTTTATTTTTATTTTCTAATTTCTAATTTGCACATACTTGACCTGTACATACATAGTTGTCTATATTATATATTGTGTTTTTGCTGCTTTGTATATTGCCTATTTGGTTATTTGTATATTATTCTTTATTATCTGTGTCCTGTTGCTGTCTCTCTGTTGCACTGTGGAGCTTCTGTCACTACAACACATTCCTTGTATGTGTAAACATACTTGGCCAATAAAGCTGATTCTGATTCTGATTCTGAAAGTGAAACTAGCGCTTCATTTCCATTTGCAGTGAATATGACTCAAACTCACAGCGAACAGGATGTTGAAGAGGATCAGGAAACACTTGCAGATCTGCGCGCAGCCGTCCATCACGAGCGACTGATTTCACTGCAACAAAACACCACTTTTAACAATATAATGACCAAACTATGTCAACTTTATTATGTTTAAATCACTTAAAGAATAGAATTTGAGAAGCATAACACATATATCCCACATGAAAACATACTAGAGTAATTTATAGTAAATACTAGTGTTTTTGAACCGTACTTTACTATAGTATGTCTCAAAAACACTATAGTATTTACTATAAATTACTGCAGTATTTTTTGGGTAAATTACCCAACTGCGTCTGCACTGCAAAACATGCTTTTCTTACTTAGATGTTTTTGCCTTGTTTCCTGCCAAAACATCTACAAATTCTTAAATCAATAAGGATTTTCTAGACAAGTAAAACTTGTCTTGTTTTCAGAAAAAAAAAAAAATTAAGTGAGTTTTTGCTTGAAACAATCGAAATAATCTGGCAATGGGGTAAGAAAAATAATCAGTTTACTGTAGTAAAAACTAAAGTATACTGCAGTATTTAATCCAGTTTATCAGTTCACTATAGTTAATACAGCAGTATGCTGCAGCATTCATTAACAATGTGTTGACAACACCATAATATATACAGTGCACTAGTATTTGTTATAAATGACTACAGAGTTGATGTGATAAAGATAAATAAACTTGCCTTGTTCAGTAATGATGAGGAGATGAGAAGCGCTCGCGTGCTGCTGCTCTCTCTGCTGTGCGCGTGCTTGCTCCTGCGGCGCGGCGTGCGCGCTCATTGGTGCGCCGCTCGAGTGACGTCAGGCGTTTCAGTAGAGCAGAATCGAAACCATCGCCTGCAGGATTCCTCTGAAACCAAACACGCACGAGCATGCGACGGGTGCGTCAGTGAGCAAATTACAGCGATTTAGCTGACTACTATTACAAAGTGCACGGTTATTGAGGAAGGCATTTGAAGCCGACATGTAGAAATCGTGTCAAAAGAAAGAATGAACTTCATGTTGGTGTAGCAGGGTTATGTTGTTACACCAGATTATACAATTTTTGTCATTTGCATTATTTTATTTTTAATTATTATTTGTTAGGGGTATTTTATTTTGAAAGAAGCTTGTGTGCTCTTATTAAAGGTAACCGTCACGTCGGCTGACGTCATACGTAGGTGAGAGGTTCAAATCACAGTGCAATCAGAGTTCGTCCTCTTTCCTGCAATGTCACTAGAGAGGAGAGGCAAAAGAGAAAGTCTGGCAGATAACAGTGCTTGTCTGTTTGTGTGTTTTACTGCACAGAGAGGAGAGAAAAGAGAGAGCGAAGGCGCTGCAATTAAATCACCTTTGGCACAACCAGATTTGTGTAGAAAATATTTTATTATTAACATCAAAATAACACAACGCAGAAGAACAACCGCTACAAAACTGGTGCCGTGACCTGTCGAATGATTAATTGCTGTCGACCGCCGGGATTGCTGACCTGGAGTTTTGCTGGTGCTGAGGGGGAACTGGAGACGAGACGAGACAGGACTTCGGTCTTCTGTTGCTGGTGTTCGGAGGTCGGGCGGTTTGAGTTGCGCACAGGATGAGACTACTGTTGGTTGGAGAATTCTACATTGAAGATGCAAGACAGTGACTGATGTGCCGACTGTGGGACTGGTGAGTTGTTGCTCGGCGGGATCAGGCGAGCACTGGATCATTGAGGAGTGTTGTCAATTAACTGGATAAACTGGATGAAGGTATTTCTCATCATCAGTTGACTGATTTTTCAATCAAAGAACTACAATACCCTAGTAAACTGAAGCTTATATGAGGTTGATGGATACTTGAAAGTTTTTGAAGAGTTCTAACACAGCTTGTCATTTATTTGATTTTTTTTTTTTTTGTGTGTGGGTGTACAACATTGTGTTTTGACAGTGTAATCTGACACCTGAGGGGAATGGCCGCTAAACGAAGTGATTTGGGGTGGGACAACACTTTTACAGTCGGTAGAGGGCGGGTAAGTCCGATGAATATGCCTGATGAAACAAGGCTGTTTGGGGATCCTCAGTACTGTAGTACAGGCCGGGGTAGAACAGTTGGCATTTCTGCCTACGACAGTAGTGAACTGTGTGGGAGTCCATTACCTAGAGCCAGTGATTTTGAGTATGCTCCTCAGCAGTCAGAAATGTCGGGTCAAATGAGTAAACTCATAAAACAAATTGGTAGTGAGATTGGACAGTCAATCAGAGAAAGTATGATGAGAACTGAATTTCCAAATTATCCATCTGCTAAGAAGTCTCAAGAAAGTGTCAGTGGATATGTGACTGATCAAACAAATTCTGCTGTCATTGATGCATCGAAAATTAACTTGATCCTGAAAGCTGAGGTGGCAGCACCGCCACACTTTAGAGGAGATGGTTCAGATAAATGTTCGATCATGGAATGGGAAGACATGATGAGGTATATTTGAACAAACTGGATGTGACTGATTCTGAAATGATTGAGGAGATAATGAACAGAGTAATGGGGCAGGCCAGAAATGTAATGAAAGTATGGCTGCGCAATGGTACAATGACTCCTACTGTTGACTCTGTCTTTTCTGTTTTGAAGCAGCACTTCTATTCTGTGAGACCATATCCTAAAGAGGGTGCGTGGGATTACTGGATAAGACTAAATAAGGCAGCAGACGTTGCTGAACAAAGTTTAAGATGGGAAGGCAGAACTCTGGATAACAGGAGCAAAGAGTTAGCAGTTATGTTCATTCGCAACTGTCCTGACAGAGAGTTAGCTTTTGTTTTCAAGAGTAAACCTGTACAGTCATGGACTGCATCAGAGGTGCAAGAGCAACTTGATGAGTTGTTGAGAGAACGGAAGTTGACTAATCAAGCTGTCAAACAATTTACCACACTTGCCTCAGAGCCAGAAGTTGATGTGACTCCCTTGCCTTCTAAGTCTGAACAGGGTGCCAGCGTAAATGATGAAAATGCATTGGACAATGTATTGACTTTGCTGGAAAAAGCTTTAGTGTGCAACACTCAGTCTGTGCGGGGCCCCTGGCCTAAACAAGCAGGGCCTAGGATTCGGGAATGCAGAGTGTGTCAAAGCAGTGAGCACAGCACCACTGCTCATTGTCGAATGTGTAACTTGTGTTTCAAGTGTTTTGCAGCTGGACACGTGAGCTACAACTGCGACAAAATTACGTCCAGGGTGGGCTCCGGTCGGCGAGATGAAGTCACGCCACAGGGAAACTAGACAGCTCCCTTCGGGCAGGGGACGAGGTGGGGCCGTGTAGTAATTCCTCTGGTGAGACTGATATTGAATCGGTTTATTCGTTTTTCTGTGAAAGTGTTGGCAAAAAGAAAACTGTAATTTTTCAGAACAGCATGCAAGTTGATCAGCAGTTTGTTTTATGCAAGTGTGTTATTACAGGACAAAGTTGAGCTTCAGGGTATGTTGGACAGTGGCTCCATGGCGACTACTCTGAGCGCTGATGTAGTTCCACAACTCAGAGACGCTGGGGTGCTGGACCAGGATATCCTGAGTTCTTCAGATATTGTCTTGGTAGGTTGCGGTGGAAAACAAACTTGTCCCGATGGTGTAATCAATCTGAAGCTTGAAGTCTACGGGGTTAGTTTCAGTGTCCCTGTTTTGATTGTGAGTGGTCAAAAGGACCCAATCATACATTTACATTTAGTCATTTGGCAGACGCTTTTATCCAAAGCGACTTACAATTGGGGAATACAAAAAGCAATTCATCTTGAAGAGGCAGTCAGACAGAGGAAGTGCTCGTAACACCAAGTCTCAGTCATTGTTCAAATAAGTACAAACTAGTAGGTGGAGAGAAAGATAGAGGGAAAGTTTTTTTTTTTTTTTTTTTTTTTTTGAGTTTAGGATGAAGTCAAGTACTGCCGAAAGAGATGAGTTTTCAGTGGTTGCTTGAAGGTTGCCAGAGATCCGGCGTTCCGGATAGGGGTGGGAAGATTATTCCACCAGCCAGGAATGGTGAACGAGAATGTTCTGGAGAGTGATTTTGAGCCTCTCTGTGATGGTACCACAAGGCGTCGCTCACTAGCAGATCTCAAACTTCTGGAGGGGATGTAGGTTCGTAATAGTGAGTGGAAGTAGGAGGGTGCAGAGCCTGTGGTAGATCTGTACGCAAGCATCAGTGACTTGAACTGGATGCGAGCTGCCACTGGTAGCCAGTGCAGAGAGATGAAGAGAGGTGTAACATGCGCTCTTTTGGGCTCGTTGAAGATCAGTCGTGCCGCTGCATTCTGAATCATTTGTAGAGGTTTGATTGCGTTTGATGGCAGACCAGCCAGAAGAGCATTGCAGTAGTCCAATCTAGAAACAACCATGGCCTGGACAAGAAGTTGCGCAGCATGCTCTGTCAGAAAGGGCCTGATCTTTCTGATGTTGTGTAGTGCAAACCTGCAGGAACGAGCAGTCTTTGCAATGTGCTCTTTGAAGGTCAGCTGGTCATCAAAGATTACACCAAGATTTCTGACCGAAGTTGATGGGGTAATCATTGATGAGCCGAACTGAATCGTGAAGTCATGCCGTAGAGTCGGAGTGGCAGGGAAGACCAGAAGTTCCGTCTTTGCCAGGTTGAGCTGTAGGTGATGTTCTTTCATCCATGCCGAGATGTCCGCCAGGCAGCCTGAGATCCGTGCAGCTACCGTTGGGTCATCTGGTTGAAAAGAGAGATAGAGCTGCGTGTCATCGGCATAGCAGTGATAGGAGAAGCCATGTGCATGTATGATGGGACCCAGCGATGTAGTGTACGTGGAGAAGAGGAGGGGTCCAAGAACCGATCCCTGAGGAACTCCAGTGATCAGATGATGTGGTTTGGATACCTCCCCTCCCCAGGTCACCCTGAAGGATCTACCGGTGAGATAGGATTCAAACCAGCGAAGTGGAATTCCAGTGATGCCCAGTGATGAGAGGGTAGACAGGAGAATCTGATGATTGACAGTGTCAAAAGCAGCAGAGAGATCCAGCAGAATGAGGACTGACGATTTGGAATCGGCCTTTGCAGTTCGCAGGGCTTCAGTGACTGAGAGTAGCGCAGTCTCTGTTGAATGGCCACTCCTGAAACCTGACTGTTTAGCATCCAGCTTGTTGTACTGTGAAAGAAACCGCGAGAGCTGGTTGAAGACAGCTCGTTCGAGTGTTTTCCCTATGAATGGAAGGAGAGAGACAGGTCTGTAGTTATCTAAAAGAGAAGCATTTAATGTAGGTTTTTTGATCAGTGGGGTTACCCGAGCCTGCTTGAATGCTGTGGGGAAGATGCCTGTGAGGAGAGATGTGTTGATAATGTGTGTGAGTGCCGGTAAGAGTGTGGGAGAGATTGTTTGGAGAAGATGTGAGGGGATCGGGTCGAGAGGACATGTTGTAGGATGGCTGGAGAGGAGAAGTTTGGATACTTCTGCCTCGGTGAGGGGACAGAAGGAGAAGATGGTTGATCGGAGGTCATGCGGAGTTGAGAACTGGTTGCTGATTGTTCTAGTTTTGTCTGTGAAAAAAGAGGCAAAGTCATCAGCGGTTATCAAAGTGGTGGGAGGTGGAGGAGGGGGACAGAGGAGAGAATTAAATGTTCTGAAGAGATTACGCATGTCTGGAGCGCTGGTGATCTTGTTGTGGAAATGTGAGGATTTGGCAGTGTGGACTTCAGTAGAGAAAGATGAAAGCAAAGACTGATACCTACTCCGGTCCGACGGATTGTTTGATTTGCGCCATTTTCTCTCTGCCGCTCTGAGTTTGGTCCGATTCTCACGAAGAACATCGGATAACCAGGGGTTAGAAGGAGCAGCCCGTGCTGGCCTAGAGGAGAGAGGACAGATGTCGTCTAGACAAGAGGTTAAGGTAGAGCATAAAGTGTCAGTGGCTGCATTTACATCCAGAGAAGAGAAATGGGTAGGCGAGGGAAGAGAGGAGGATACTACAGAGGAAAGAAGGGAGGGGGAAAGGGAGCGTAGGTTGCGTCTGAAAGTAACCGGTAAGGGAGATGGTGGCACCTGAGTTGCAAAATGTAATGTAATTGGATTGGATTGGATTGGATTGGATTCAATTTATTGTCATTGCACATGTAGGTACAAGGCAACGAAATGCAATAGAGAAGAAGAAATACAGCATAACATGAGGAAAGAGAGGAGAAAAAAAAGTGTCCTCGCACTGCGTTCTTGGAAGAGAACGCAGCGCGAGAACAGACAAAAAACCTCAGCATAAAGCACAGTCAACACAGGAACATAACTTGCATAGTAATCCTAGTTCAGACGAAACAGCCATCCGGCCAGCTGCCATTCAGCGCAAACCCACGGACCCGTTAACGCCTGACAGGATGAAGCGACGAAGGCGTGGGATGGGGTTAGGGAGGTGTATGAGTGTGTGTATGTGTAAGTTCGTGTGAGTTCGTATGCCTTGAAATCCGTTTCGCCAGCACTCCAAACCAGTCGACTCAGTTCGCAGGTTGTGATGCGACATAGCAATTGCCATGGAAACGTCCTTGGACAGAGCACAAGCGCCCGACAATAACAAGGTGTTTTTGGGAGGAGGGAATGGAAGAAAGAGCGTCTCCCTGCAGTATTCACCGGAGAGTTGATACCAGAGCGGCCTTGCCAAGCCGTTCTGTTGTGGGAAGCCGGAAAGAGATAAGATTGTTTTGTCTTAGTGCGAACAGCTGTCTTCCAGTTTCACAGCTAATTCTCATTGTCCATTCTGATCTCCATGTCCGTCGATTTTTCTATCCAAAGCCGAGAGCTTAGCCGTGATTGAATCCATATTGCGGTTAATCGCCTCAGTCTCCGAGGCGACCGCTCTGCCTACAGCCTCAATCATGACGGGCAGCCGTGAGAGGTTTTGGACAGCCAGTCCCGTCTCCTTAATTTTCTGATAATTTAGGGCAACGCCTAATCCAAATAGCAGAAACCCAGTTATCATTGTTCCGAATAAGAAGATGTCTTCAATGTCCTCCACGGAGAGAGCCGCCAGACACACGATCCGCCATCTCTCCCATGCGTCCATCGTGTAGCCAGCAGCAAACGTCCCAGCGGGACATTCCGGTTCTCCAGATCCCGCTTTCCTAGTCGAGAAGATGGTGTCAATTGCATTTAGAGACCAGTTGATCAGATCCATAATTTCGGTTTTGCAAATAGTGCAGCGAGAGTCTCTTAAGAGGACAGGACAATACAAGAGAGCAAGCAGGGAAGTTCAGGAGGGAGGGAGGGAAGAAAAATGCGACCGCCTTCGAACAGAGCCAAACGAGTATATGAAGAAATGGTCAGATATATGGAGTGGTTGTACCAGAATGTTATCTGTAGAACAATTGCGTGTATAAATTAAGTCGAGTTGGTTACCTGATTTGTGCGTGCTAGTAGTGGTGAGGCGTTTGAGATCAAATGAAGCTAGGAGTGACTGGAAGTCTGTAGCATAAGGCCTGTCTAGGTGAATGTTGAAATCGCCGAAGACTAAGAGTGGAGTGCCATCCTCCATGAAAGACGACAGCAGTCCGTCCAGCTCGTCTAGGAAGGTTGGTGGTATTTGGCCCGGCGGACGATAGATTACCACAATCTGGAGTCTTATAGGAGCTGTCACAGTAACAGCATGCGATTCAAATGAGTTGAGATTGCCTAGGGGAGAGTGGGTAGAGTATTTCCAATTGTTAGAAATGAGCAATCCAGTGCCCCCACCCCGGCCAACTTGCCTAGGGGTGTGAGAGAAAGAGAAATTGTGAGAGAGAGCAGCTGGGGTTGCCGTGTCTTCTGGACGGATCCAGGTCTCAGTCAAGCCCAGGATGCTGAGTGTGGAATGTAAGGAAAATGCAGAAATGAAGTCGGCTTTGTTGACAGCTGACTGGCAATTCCAAAGACCTACAGAGAAAGAAAGAGGTGCAGTGGAAGATGTAGAGATAGTGCGCAGGTTAGCAGGGTTACGTGACCTTCTGCATGTATTTTTAGAGCGAGGTAGAGAGAGAACCGGAATGGTTTGGAAACACATGATAGAGGATAGGAAAGCGTGAGGGAAGATATAAAGGATACTTAAGTGTGTGCTCGGTGTCGTTGCTCGGTCAAAGTCGCGCAGGAAAAAGTCGTCTGTCTTTACACTCGTTGGTCTTCACACGAGGAGGCTGAACGCTTCCGTCAGCGCTCTGACATCAACTAAATACAGTCTAAGAAACTAGAGTGAAAACAGCTGTTGCCGGCTTCTGATCAGCCCAGCCAATGAGGTTAAAGGACTGCTAAATAGCTCAAGACGAAACTAACACTTTGCACAAACACAAAGGCTCGTTCTCACCTGAGGCGCAAATTATTCTAATTTCCAGTAAGTGCAATTAACAGAAAAATCAGCGAAAAGGCAGAGTAGAAATAGGTAGGAAACGAACTATTCCTTCCTAGTAGCAAGTAAACTATTTAAACAACAGAACTGCAACCAAGTTATTCAAAACACTTACGCAGCTGTAGTCCGTCTCTTCTGGTGACAAATCGGCTTTCCCAACCTTAGAGCAGCGACGAGCAGTTTAAATACTTTCACAGTCGCTGTTGCCGGCTTCTGATCAGCCCAGCCAATGAGGTTAAAGGACTGCTAAATAGCTCAAGACGAAACTAACACTTTGCACAAACACAAAGGCTCGTTCTCACCTGAGGCGCAAATTATTCTAATTTCCAGTAAGTGCAATTAACAGAAAAAACAGCAAAAAGGCAGAGTAGAAATAGGTAGGAAACGAACTGCTTGGAACTAATGTCTTGAAACCCCTAATAAGTCAGATGAAGCGAACAGATCATTTTTGGAAAGTGGTGAATAGACCCGACTCATTTATACAGTCTGACAATAGCCAATTTTTACGCATGCTTTCATGTATAGAGAGATGGAGGGGCGATTCAATTCCTGACAAGTTGGGTACGCTGAGACTGAGGTCATCTGTGACACTGCAGCCTATGAGCGAACACCTTGTCTGGGGTCGTTTACCTCCAGGATCAGTACTGTCAGTAGGAATCACAGTAGTCATCGAACCAAGTATTTTGCGTTGCGTGCATCGGAACGTCTTGATTGGGAGGGTTGTATCACCTTTGTGGGGCGATGGCTGGCTACCAGTGAAGATGATCAACCCGACCAATTCGGAAATTGTGCTGAGGAAAAATGCAAAGGTAGCTGATGTGTACCCTTGCATTGCTTTGGAGGACCTTGCGCAAAGCACTGACATGATGGCTAGCCAAAATGCAGGCACGGTATGTTCTGACGGGTCGAGTGGCAGTCTAATGACGGGGACCTCTACATCTGCAGCGAGTTTGAAAGGTGACAGCAGGTTGCATGACCCGGGGCTGAGCGATCTGAATGTCAGGGATTGCGAAGTGTCTCCCTTTTGGAAGAACAAGCTCATTGATCTGGTAGAAAAATATGAGTGTGTGTTTTCTAGGCACAGTTTGGACTGTGGCAAAGCGAATGGTTTTTGTCATCGAATCAGAGTTACAGATGACAGGCCCTTTCGTCTTCCGTATCGCCGTTTATCTCCCGCACATTACCTGAAGTTGAAAGAGACTTTAGACGAAATGGAGGAGAAGGAAATCATAAGAAAGTCGAGCAGTGAGTTTGCATCGCCATTGGTCTTAGTGTGGAAAAAAAATGGTGATTTAAGGATCTGCACTGATTTCCGATGGCTGAATGCACGCACAGTGAAGGATGTTCACTCCCTCCCTCACCAAGCTGATGTGCTGGCGGCTTTGGGGGGGAATGCAACATTTATGAGAATGATGTTGACTGTGTTTGGTGACCAGAATTTCTTGAGTCTTTTGTGTTATCTGGATGATTTGTTAGTTTTTGGGAAGACTGAACAGGAGAGTTTGGAAAGGCTCGAGATGGTGTTTCGGTGTCTGAAAGACCACAATTTGAAACTATCTCCTTCAAAATGTAGCTTTTTGAGGAGGTCAGTAAAGTTTTTGGGCCATATCGTGTCTGAAGAAGGGGTTGCCAGTGATCCAGCGAAAATTTAAGCTATTCTGAGCGTATCCGAGAAAGATTTAATGGAGACTAGGTAAAATCAGGTTTAGGTATGGTGGTATACTACCAGCACTTCATAGAGAATTGCTCTTCGATGGTTAAACCCTTGTTTCAGCTTTTGACAGGAAAAAAGAGACCTAGGATGGGGAGAGGAGTAAAGCGGCTGAAAGGAGGTCGTACTCTTTCTCCATCAGATTGGACTGATGACTGCAGGGCTGCCTTGGCGAATTTGAAAACTGCTTTGGTTAGTCAGGTTTTGCTTGCTCACCCAGATTTTTCTAAGCCGTTTCTGTTGTCTGTGGATGCCTCTACTAGTGGGCTTGGTGCCGTTTTGTCGCAGGTACAGGAGGGGAGTGCTGTGGCAAGGCCCATTGCATTTGCGTCAAAATCGTTGAATCATGCACAGTCAAAGTACCCAGCACACAGACTTGAGTTTTTGGCGATGAAGTGGGCTATTTCTGATAAATTCAGTCATTGGCTCAGAGGGCACAGGTTTACTGTGTGGACTGATAATAACCCACTTAAGTACATCCTCACAAAACCCAAGCTGGATACATGTGAACAGCGGTGGGTAGCGAAGCTGTCGCCATATGATTTTGACATTCAATACATTCCCGGGCCGAAAAATGTAGTGGCAGACGCATTAAGTAGGCAGCCGTTTGCAACTTCGAGAATTCTGCATAGATTGACTAGAACACCTTACGATGTTTTGCTACATGAGGCCAAGTCTGTTGCTGTCGAGCAGGTGCAGGATATGTTCCATCTTTCGTGTGAATGTGCAGATGGTGACAAAATAGATGGTTTCTCAGAGCATACAGATGGTGGTGAGAAAGTGTATGTTGGGTCCACTTATTTTACTGGGTCAGTCTCTCATCCAGACTTGTCAGCAGTTCTAAAATCTCACCAGGATTGGGAGCAAGGTGCAGCCATTAGGAGTGTGGCTTACGTGCAGCATTTAGAGAGCTTGGCGGACGTAGAGCAGAGTCAACTTGGTAGTCTTGCCCACGATGAATTGCTGGAAAAGCAGAGTCAAGATCCTGTGATTGACAGAGTGAAATTCTTTGTGGAGAGAGGAAGACGACCTTCTCACAGAGAAAAAGTGTACGAGTCTAAAAGAACTTTGAAAATTTTGCGGCAATGGGGTAAACTTGCCTTGAAGTTGGGTATTCTTTATAGAATCTCAAAGAATCCGGTGTCTAAGAAAAAGACTTACCAGTTTGTTGTGCCAACAGCTCTTCGACGTACTGTTCTGAAGGGTGTGCATGATAATGCTGGTCATCAGGGTCAGCATCGCACCCTTTGGTTGGCCAGACAGCGGTTCTTCTGGGAGTCTATGGAGGTAGACATAAAGGAATACGTTAATGAGTGTGAGAGGTGCATTTTGAGTAAACTGAGGCAAGGGCTCCACTCGTGTCAATTCAGACAAGTGCTCCGCTAGAAATGGTGTGTCTTGATTTTTGGTCGGTCGACGTGTTGGTGGTCACTGACCATTTCACAAAGTTTGCCTGCGCTTATGTGTGTCCAAACCAAACTGCAGAAGCAGTTGCGCGTGTCTTGTGGAATAAGTTTTTCTGCATTTATGGGTTCCCGAGTCGCATTCATTCCGACAGAGGCACTAACTTTGAGAGTTCTTTGATGGGTGAACTGTTGAGATTGTCTGGTGTGAGAAAATCGCACACCACTCCATATCATCCCATGGGGAATGGACAAACGGAAAGATTTAACCGTACCCTGGGTGATATGATCCGTTCTCTTCCTCCGAGATCTAAAGTTAAGTGGCCGCAGTTGTTGAACACTCCTACTTTCGCGTACAATTGTACAAGACATTGGGTATCCACCGTTTTTCTTGATGTTCGGACGAACACCGAGATTACCAGTAGATGTCCTGTTTGAAAGTGTCATCTTGGATAACGAGACCGTTGATGTCCACAAGTATGTTCAGTCACTTCAGAAAGACTTGAGGGAAG
Organism: Barbus barbus; assembly: GCF_936440315.1. NCBI lineage: Eukaryota > Metazoa > Chordata > Actinopteri > Cypriniformes > Cyprinidae > Barbus > Barbus barbus. The sequence continues at coordinate 45,742,540 of NC_136731.1, forward strand.
CAACGTCTGTTGCTCAGGAATATGCCAAACGCCAACAGTCTAAACAAGCTGAGTATTATAACCGTAAAGGAAAAGGGCATTCTCTTGAGATGGGTGACAGAGTACTTCTTGCGAATAAGGGGGAACGTGGAAAAAGGAAGTTAGCGGACCGATGGGAGAGGGTGGTATATGTTGTTGTGGGCAAAAGTGACACTTTAAACACGTATAAGATAAGAAACCCTGGGACAGGTCAAATCAGATGAGTGTAAGAGAATCAATTGTTCAAGATGGTTTTAGGTCCAGATTTGGGAGACTCATTAAACCAGTTAACAGACTTATACAGTCTATGTCTACACAGAGAGTACATGCAATTCTTGAAGTTTAAAGTGTTGAATGAATATTAAGTGTTGATAAATTGTTGCAATTTTATTTTTTATTTTTTTTCTCTTTTCTTGTAGTTTTTGTTGACTACATATTGTGGATGATGTACATTTATGGGTACGCTTGTTGTTGTCATATATTGAACTATGTAAAAGGCATGGTTTTCTATAGGTACTTTGGGGATTAGCTACCCCTGGATTACCTTAATCTCGGAAGATATAGTTGAGAACTGAGCAGATCTAATGTGATCTCAGAATAAGTGACATTGTTATTTGCTGAAACTTTGTATGAAATTCATAATCTGGTGTAAAACAGTGGGGGTGGATGTAGCAGGGTTATGTTGTTACACCAGATTATAAATTTTTTGTCATTTGCTTTATTTTATTTTTAATTATTATTTGTTAGGGGTATTTTATTTTGAAAGAAGCTTGTGTGCTCTTATTAAAGGTAACCGTCACAGTATGTACGTCTGCTGACGTCATACGTAGGTGAGAGGTTCAAATCACAGTGCAATCAGAGTTCGTCCTCTTTCCTGCAATGTCACTAGAGAGGAGAGGCAAAAGAGAAAGTCTGGCAGATAACAGTGCTTGTCTGTTTGTGTGTTTTACTGCACAGAGAGGAGAGAAAAGAGAGAGCGAAGGCGCTGCAATTAAATCACCTTTGGCACAACCAGATTTGTGTAGAAAATCTTTTATTATTAACATCAAAATAACACAACGCAGAAGAACAACCGCTACATTGGCTTTATGTTGAAAGCGGATTAACGCGTTTGACGCATGCGCGTTATAAATGGAAGTTCAAACAAAAACAGATTTAAACAGATAGCACGCATACATCACAGAGACGTGTTATCAGAGCGTTTGCTCATCTGCAATACATATATCCTATCTTTGAGATGTTTATGATTTAGAAAGGGTTTAAATCTGAATTTTACAGACGTCTGTCAGATGATTGTACACCGCAGATGCTCTCCAGACCTTTATCAGACGTCTGTGTGCTATCTGGGGTACCCTTCTGTAAACTTCTGTGTGTGTTTAATACGCAGATGGTGTGGGCTTCTGTGACAGGATGGAAGTGAAGTGAAGTGAATCCAGATCAGGCGTGGCGAGTGTGAACGGGCCGCAGAGACGAGGACTGCAGGTACTGTGCTGATCTGATGCCATGATTCTGAAACACCTTTAAGTCATGTTTGGCACGCACTTCACTGGATTCCAGAGATTGGTGAAGCAGAAATCTCCACAGATCTCGTCCTTCAGCAGCCATGTTTGATTCGGTCTGGCGTTCTTTTTGTAATTCAGTGTGGTAAAGTATACTAAAACGTATTGTAATAAAGGAAAGAAAGCATATTTGACAACTATAACCCCCCCCCCCCCCCCCCTCTCTCTCTCTCTCTGTAAAACAACAGAATAAGTAATGATAATAAGAACAAAAACAATAGCAGTAGATGAAACAGCCAAGAACATTGTTTTGATCAGATGATAGTAACCAGCAGAAAGATTGTGAGGGGGTTTCCGTTTGTGGTGGGCTAGAATTTCCCCTCATTCCCTCTTTCAGGAGGTTAAATATGCTCTGTGAATAATTTACTGTGGTGTATTTTCTCATATTCTGTGTCTCAGTCAGTGATTCTGTGACTGGGAGCACAGACGTGCCAGTTTACTTTCATTTCCCCAAAGTGGCTTTCATAATGTGGTTTAGTCTGAAATAGGTTTGTTCAGCAGGACTGAAACTGATGTTTGTGAGCTTTACGGTGGATCAGGATGTGTAGAGAGTGAATATATGTGATTAACAGAGACCTGCCTAACTCATGAAAGTGTTCATCTGTAAACTCTGTCCTGTCTGTCTGATATTATGGACCCACAGATAACATCCAGTGATCGTGTTTTCTGTAATCAGTGAGGTCTGGCTTTTACCTCCTACACCACTTTCAGAGTTTGAATATTCAGTCGATAAAACCCTTTGCTTTTCATTTGGGTGTTTTTCAGTTGAAATATGTGGTGAGATCAGATTTGCAGTAATTCAGTAAAACTCAGACTCCTCTAGAGAGTAACCTTCACACCAATGTGTCGATGAACCTGATGTTCATTTATAAAGACGATGTCTGTGTTCCAGTACACTTTTAGACAATCACTAGTGAACGTCCCTAAGCACTTCCCCTCCGCTGCTGTTTCACTTTTTCAGTTTACAGGGACAGACCCTCAACCCCTCGATTTATCCCCACCACAAACAACTCTATTGTTACGTGTCTGTTTCTGTTTAGTTCTCTTTTGCCCTTATTGTTGGTTTTTAATAAAGACTCAGAGTACTCATTTTTAGTCAAACGCACAGAACAAAAAGTGCGTTCTCCTTTACTGCGTGTTCAGACAAAACGTATACAGCTCTTCTTCAATGCTAGCTAACAGAATACAAAAAATATGCCCAGAGCTCCCCCCAGTGGTCACACCATCAAAACCCAAAAAAAAGAAAATTCACATTAGAGGCAGCTTAGTAACTTTAACAGCTTTAACTGAAATACACAAAAGTCAATAACCATTCTAGTAAGAGTGACATTTTCCAACACTTATTTGGTTCTTCCTGTTCTTGTTTCCTGTCATTAGTTAATCATCGTTCATCCTCATCACCTGTGTTATATTAATTATCTCGTTTGGGCGATCCCTTTATAAGTCCTGAGTTCTCCCCTTGTCTTTTGTCAGATCTCGAATTGAGTTAAAGTAATGTAAAGTGTGTTGATGCTATTTAATAAAGAATACTCCTTTTCGTTTACTCCTTCGTGCGCTCATTCCTACAACACCATACGCATAACAGAAGATCTGACCGAACAGAAGATGAGGAGGCGGCTGGTTTTGGTTCCCTGCAAGGGATATCCTGGGATCTTCCGCCCGCGGCGATGATGATGCTGCCGCCTGCGATGACGAGGATTCCGCCCTCGATGATGATTATTCCGCCGTCCGAGGCGAAGATGGTTCCGCCCGTGGCGATGATGATTCCACCACCCGCGATAAGCCCGCCGCTGTTCGCGGCCAACCCTAGCCCGCCACCTGAGAATGTGGCAAGCCCGCTGCCTGAGAATATGGCAAGCCTGCCGGTTCTTGCCCTGGAGCTCCTGGATTTGGCGATTACCCCCTGAATTCTCGGCTCCTGTCCTCTCCCCAGAGCCCGCTCCTCGACAGCGCCCTCCTGTGCCTGCTCCACGCCAGCACTTCCCTGTGCCCGCTCTTAATAAGCATTCCCCAGTGCTCGTTTCTCCAGAGCCAGTTCCTCCAGTGCCCGCTTCTCCAGGGCCAGTCTCTCCAGTGCCCGATTCTCCTGGGCCAGTCCCTCCTGTGTTTATGCTAACAGAGCGCCCCCAGGAAATAGCGCTTCACGAGTGCCCCCATGAATTAGCTCTGCCTGAGTGCCCTCCAGTGCCTGCTGCTCGCAAGTGCCCTCCAGTGCCTGCTCCTCGCAAGTGCCCTCCAGTGCCTGCTCCTCGCAAGTGCCCTCCAGTGCCTGATCCTCACAAATTCCCTCCGTCCAGCTCTCCTGCGTCTCCACTGGTTCCGTCCAGCTCTCCTAGGTCTCCACTGGTTCCGTCCAGCTCCGCCCTTCAAGAGCGCCCCCAAGAGTCTGCGCTGTCCGAGTGTCCCCAAGAGTCCACGCCGTCCGAGTGCCCCCAAGTGCCCGCTCCTCCAGAGCGCCCCACAGAGCCCACTCCTCCTCAATGGTTCCCAGAGGGTAACTTCCCCAATAAAATTTTGTGGGGGGGGGGCCATATAGCCACGGCCTGGGCAAAAGAGAACTAAACAGAAACAGACACGTAACAGTTATCGCCCCCCTCCCGGAAGGTGCGTCCCGCACCGTAACAGTCACATCGGGGAGGGAGGGAGGGCGGGCGCCCTGGAGGCTGGAGCACACACTAATACAGCTCTAATACACCTACTCTAATACACCTCTAATGCACCTCCTCTAATACAGCTCTTATACAGCTCTAATACAGCTACTTTAATACACCTCTAATACAGCTCTAATACAGCTCTAATACACCTCTAATACAGCTCTAATACACCTACTCTAATACACCTCTAATACAGCTCTAATACACCTCTAATACACCTACTCTAATACAGCTCTAATACACCTACTCTAATACACCTCTAATACAGCTCTAATACACCTACTCTAAGTTTCAAGTTTACTTTATTTATATAGCACATTTAAAACAGCCACGAGACTGACCAAAGTGCTTTTTCCAAGAACTGCAAGCAAACAGATTAAAACAAAGAACCCGAATAAAACACTACCAGAAAAATTATAATAGGCAGGAATATAAACCTAATAAGCCAAGGAAAACAGATGGGTTTTTAAAAGAGACTTAAAAATGGTCAAACTCGGGGCCATTCGAATTTCCACTGGCAGGTCATTCCAGAGATGAGGACCAATTACCGAGAAGGCACGGTCACCTCTACGTTTAAGTCTGGAATGTGGAATTAAAATAAGATTCTGGTCACCAGATCTTAAGCTTCTTGAGGGGATATACTGATGCAACAGTTCAGATAGGTAGCCCGGTGCTTGATTGTGCAAAGATTTAAAAACAAAATTTACTGTAGAAATTTGTTTGTCGAATTTTAATGAGTCATCCATGATAACGCCCAGATTCCGTACCTGCAGGGACCTAAAAGCCGATAGGGATCCCAAGTCACAATTAAATGCTTTCATATGTTCTGAAGGGCCAAAAACAATTACTTCAGTTTTCTCCTTATTTAAGGATAAAAAAAATTGAGATAACCAGGATTTAACCTCATCTAAACAGGATGAAAGAGCAGTCATGGCCAGTGGATCATTTTTTCTAAAAGGTAAATAGATTTGAGTATCATCGGCATAAAAGTGAAAGGACACCCCATGTTTTCTAAAGATAGATCCCAGAGGTAGCATATATAATGAAAATAGAGAGGGGGCCAAAATCGAGCCTTGCGGAAGGCCTCAGGGGAGAGAAGCAGTGGAAGATAAAAATTCTCCTAACCTAACCACAAATTTCCTGTCAGATAAAAATGACTGGAACCACTTTAGAACTGTGCCAGAGAGACCCACCCAAGATTTCAGTCTATTAATTAATACAGAATGGTTAATGGTGTCGAAAGCAGCTGATAGATCTAAGAGAACGAGGACCACAGAGTCACCCGTATCAGTTGCTAAATAAATGTCGTTTAACACTCTCAGAAGGGCAGATTCAGTACTGTGGGCAGCCTTAAAACCAGATTGAAAGTGCTCAAACAGAGAATTTACAGCAAGGAAAGATTGAAGTTGAAGAAACACAATCTTTTCCAAAACCTTGGAAATAAATGGTAAAACAGAGATAGGGCGATAATTTTTTAAAACTGACAAATCGAGTGAAGGCTTCTTGAGGAGAGGTGTGACAGTTGCCACTTTCAGATAAGCAGGAACCACCCCAGTTAAAAGACACTTATTTAAAAAGGACATTAGACCCGGTCCAACCGAGTCAACAATTTGCTTTAAATACCTAGGGTGGATAACATCATATGAAGAAAAGGAAGGTTTCAACTTGGCAAGTGAGTGACTGAAGGGAGACAGATTCAAAGACATCCTAGGATACAGACAACTGTGGGGGGAGAGGCAGCTCAATAGGGGGAGTATGAGTTACCAATCCTAGTTTAACTACTTTATCCTTAAAAAACCTTGAAGCTTTCAGAAAGAGCAACAGAGGCAACAGACATAGTATTGACTGGGGGATTAACAACAGAATTGATAACGGAAAACAAGACTTTAGGTCTAGACTGATTATGTAATATTAAATTTGAAAAATAGGTTGCCTTAGCCGATTTGGCAGCTCTCTGATAAGCCAATAAACTGTCTTTGAACAACTGTAGTGAGATGTATAGATTGTCCTTCTTCCATTTACGCTCAGCCTTTCTACAAGCTTGCCTTAGCAGCCGAGTCTCAGTGGTATGCCACAGTTCAGATTTATCTTTGTGCTTAAGAGGTTTTAGAGGAACAGTCTCATTCAATACATCAAGCCAGACGTATTGAATGAGTTCAAGATGGCGCCGGTGTACGTGGCATGCCGTCTGGCCTCTCTGCTGTTTGTTTTTCTATCCGTGTCGAACTGTTACTCCCCTCTGGTCTATGATCGCCTGTTACTTCTGGATATTAAAGACTCAGTTGTGACTACCTATACCTCAGAGTTAGCAAGGTCTGTGGTTAAATCACAATCGTGTTCTCCAAACATTATCTCGGATATTCCAGATCATCTGCGCAGATGGCTTCCTGATATTTCCCGGAGAAAGCGTCGCAGGAGACCCGGAAAGCGCGGAGGGGTTGCTGTCAAATTGAAAGTGGAGTTACGCACGGGCCGTGTTTCCAGCTTTTTCCGTATGACGCGGACCTTAGGCTGTGCTATCTGGCGTTCACTGGATCATCCTGCTCGCTGGCTTCGACCCACTCACATGGATTCTTCATTTACGACCTCTCGCTACTCTCCTCTCTGTTCGCCGCGGTGGAGTTAATCTTCAGAATCTTCACTCTCTGAACAGAGCCTCTGCTCCCATCATCTCTCCACCGCCTTCTAGGATGGCTCTGATTAATGCTCGGTCGCTTTTTAATAAGACGATTTTACTAAATGACTTTTTCATTACTCATACCTTGGATTTTATGTTCATCACAGAAACTTGGATTAAGGTTGGTGATCTGAGCCCTTTCTCTGACCTGGTTCCAGCGGACTGCACATTTTTTAATTTGCCCCGCTCTTCTGGCTGCGGGGGCGGTCTAGCGGTAATTTTAAAAAACAGTTTTAGTAGCCACTGTAGCTCTGTTCCATCTGCTGCTTACAGTAGCTTTGAAGTACAATTGTTGCGACTGGAATGGAATGATCTGGTTTTGTTAGCCCTGGTGTATCGGCCTCCTCACCTAGTTAAAGAATTTACTGCCTTTATGAGTGATTGTATAACAAAGTATGATAATGTTCTTCTACTAGGCGATTTTAATATACATGTGTGTTGTCAGTCCAAACCTCTGGAAATGGAATTTCTCAGTTTGATTGATTCATTCAGTATGGTTCAGTGGGTGAAAGATCCTACACCTATACACGGACATACTTTGGACTTGGTTCGCTCTTAGGGTTTTTCTATTACTGATGTTCAGGTTTTTGACACTTTGCTCTCAGATCATATTTCTGTATTATTTACGTTGCCTTTCTCTCAGCTAAGTTCTAATATTACTCCTACTGTACAAATAATTCGTTCATTTTCTTCTCACTTTTGTGATGACTTCACAAACTCCTTTAACGAGGTGTGCTTGTCTCTGTCCTTGGAGTCATCTTTACCTGACGTGGATGCTGAACGGCATCTTAGTCTGTTTTATAATGCTTGCTCAGAGGTTCTGAATACCACTGCTCCTCTTAAACCCAAGAAGTCAAAACCTACAACAGATCCATGGCTCAATGATAACATCCACTCTCTGAGGCAAGCTTGTAGAAGAGCTGAACGAAAATGGAAAAAGGACAAATTGCTAATTTCATATGAAATGCTTAAAGACGATCTTGCTTCTTTTCAGAAAGCAGTGAGATCTGCTAAGTCTAAGTATTTTTCAAATTGAATTGCAAAGAATCACCATAGCTCTAAAGCTATATTTGCTGTTATAAATTCTGTGTTAAATCCTCCTGCAAATGTGATTTCAAATCCCTCAGTGTCATTATGTGAAGGTTTCTCAAGGTTTTTCTGTGATAAGATTACTACTCTGAGATCTCAGCTACAACCTCTTGCTAATGTTTCACCTGAATGTTGTTACTCTTCAGCTATATGGAGTGATTTTGATCCAGTTGCTCTTCAGTCTCTCAAAGAAACCATCGACCATTTGAAACCGTCTTTCTGCTCTCTTGATGTTCTCCCTCTGTTACGGTTGGGTATCCAAGGAAGCCCAGGAAGACAATGCAGATCCGAAGTAAATGGACTTTAATAACAGAAAGGAGACCAATCGTACCAATATCAAATAACCCAACATAACCACAATAGGAACGTAACTTTAAGACTAGACAGGGACAAAGACTAAACTAAACTGAATGCTTATATAGGAACTAGAACAAAGGAGCTAACTAGATAATTGATTAAACACAGATGATGAGGATGATAGATAATAAACTAATGACTGGGAAAACCAAATATGGGCAAAACAGGGAACTAAACAGAAACCAAACCGTTACAGTTATCGCCCCACTCCCGGAAGGTGCGTCCCGCACCGTAACAGTAACATCGGGGAGGGGGGGCGGGCGCCCTGGAGGCTAGAGCTGGACCAGGACAGGGAGGAGACAAGGGAAGCCTCCAGGGCAAATCAGGAGACTCAGGAGACCATGGCGGACCTGGAGACCCGGGAGGCCATGGCGGATCCAGCGATACGGGATGCCATGGCGGATCAGGGAACCTGGAAAGCCATGGCGGATCAGGGGGCTTGGGCGGCCATGGCGGATCAGGGAGCTCAGTGTCCTTGGCCCGGCCACACAGGCAGAGACTATATGGGCCCCCCCCCCAAATTGTTTTTGGGATGTTCCCCTCTAGGGGCCACACTGGAGGAGCGGGCTCTGTGGGAAGCTCAGGAGTCGTCGACTCAGTGGGAAGCTCTGGAGGAGCGGACTCTTTGGGGCGCTCTTGCAGCGCGGACTCTTGGTGGCGCACGGGAGGCGCGGAGCTGGACAGAACCAGCGGAGACGAAGGAGAGCTGGACGGGACCAGCGGAGACGCAGGAGGGCGCTCTTGCAGCGCGGATTCAAAGGGCACTCTTGCAGCGCGGACTCTCGGAGGTGCTCTGACAGCGCGAATTCTCGGGGGTGCTCTGGTAGTGCGACTTCTCGGGGGTACTCTGGGAGTGAGGATCCGTACGGGACCAGTGGGGACGCAGGAGAGCTGGGCGGGACCAGCGGAGATGCAGGAGGGTACTTGCGAGGAGCAGGCACTGGAGGGCACTGGCAAGAAGCAGGCACTGGAGGGCACTTGCGAGGAGCAGGTACTGGAGGGCGCTTGCGAGGCGCAGGCATTGGAGGGCACTGGCGAGGAGCAGGCACTGGAGAGAGTACGTGAGCCGAGAACTCCAGGGGCAGAGCCTCATCCAGTAGCCCCCGGTCTTGTGTCGGCAGAACTATCTTTGCCGCGGGCGGAATCATCATCGCCTCGGACTGCGGAAACTTCATTGCCGCGGGCGGAACCATCATCGGCGCGGGCGGAATCATCATCGCCACGGACGGCGGCACCATCTTCGCCACAGGCGGAATCCTCTTCGCCGCGGGCAGAATCATCTTCGCCCTAGACGGCGGTATTATCTTTGCCGCGGGCGTCGGAACCTTATGGTTGGGCAGGCGGGAGGAGTCGTTGGAGAGGTATGTGGAGGATCCCGGCGTGGAATGAGCTGGGGAGACGCAGTGCGTTCCTGCTGGAGCGGAATGATGGAGGAATCTCCTCGACTTCTTCGTCGAGTCCGTTAAGGAAGAAGATCAGGTTTATGAGCTCGATCAGGGAAAAATTACCTTGGGGAAGATCGCAGCGTAAAACCTCGTCATTCAACCCCAGCAGGAAACGCGCACCCAGAGCTGCGTCGTGCCAGCTCACCCGCTTGATGAGCTCGAGAAAAACCTCCACATATCGCGCCAAACTCAGGCCGCCCTGCCATAGCCTGCACAGCGCGACTTCAGCTGGAGTCATGACTTCGATGATCTCCGGCGTTTGTCTGGTCTTCTGTAACGGTCTCGTCTTCTGTTACGGTTGGGTATCCAAGGAAGGCCAGGAAGACAATGCAGATCCAAAGTAAATAGACTTTAATAACAGAAAGGAGACCAATCGTACCAATATCAAATAACCCAACATAACCACAATAGGAACGTAACTTTAAGACGAGACAGGGACAAAGACTAAACTGAATGCTTATATAGGAACTAGAACAAAGGAGCTAACTAGATAATTGATTAAACACAGGTGATGAGGATGATAGATAATAAACTAATGACTGGGAAAACCAAATATGGGCAAAACAGGGAACTAAACAGAAACCAAACCGTTACACCCTCCACGTATTTTAAATCAAATTTTCGACTCGATTGGTCCCAGTCTGGTGTCTTTTCTGGATAAATGTCTAATTTCAGGGACTATACCTGATAGCCTCAAAGAAGCTACCGTGACACCTCTTCTTAAGAAATCTTCTCTTGATACTAGTAATTTTAGTTTTCGACCCATCTCAAATCTTCCGTTTATTACAAAAGCACTGGAGAAAACTGTGTTTTTTCAGTTACAGTCCTTCCTTAGTGCAAATCATATTTTTGAAACCTTCCAGTCTGGTTTTAAGCCTCTGCATAGCACAGAGTCTGCTTTATTACAAGTCCTAAATGATATCTTATTAGCGACTGACTCTGGTGACTCTGTTCTCCTAATTCTGTTAGACTTGACCTCGGCTTTTGATACAGTTGATCATAAAATTATTTTATCTCGACTAGAATATTTTTGGGCATCCAGGGAACTGTTCTTAGCTGGTTCAAATCATATTTAACAAATAGAAGTTTCACTGTCAGAGTGGGAAATTTCTCTTCATTGCCTGCTAAACTTTCCTGTGGAGTGCCGCAGGGTTATATTCTTGCACCAATTCTTTTTTCTTTGTATTTACTTCCTCTGGGCTCTATTTTCAGAAAGCATGGTGTATCATTTCACTGCTATGCAGATGATACCCAAATTTATCTACCTCTGAAACTAAATAAACATGCTGCTCTGGAATCTCTTTTTGCCTGCCTGGATGAAGTGAAAACATGGTTTTATCATAATTTTCTATTTCTGAATGAATCAAAGACCGAGGTTATAGTCTTCGGCCCTAGTGAAAATTCAGGGAGCAGAAGTGTTGATTTGGACTACCTTGCTCCTTTTACTTCTTCCTGTATTAAGAACCTAGGTGTTTTCTGGGATCAGAGTCTTAAATCAGAATCAGAATCAGAAAGAGCTTTATTGCCAAGTGTGTTTGCACACACAAGGAATTTGTCTTGGTGTTATGAGCTTCCAGTACAGAAAGTACAAACAATTTGATAAACAAATAAATGCGGTTATTAGTTCCTGTTTTTTTTCAGCTACGCCTTCTTTCTAAAATTAAATAGTTTCTTTCTGTGAAAACTTTAGAGATTGCTATGCATGCGCTCACCTGGATTACTGCAACTCTCTCTATCTCAGCATTTCTAAATCTTCCATCGCTCGTCTTCAATTAGTTCAAAACGCTGCTGCTAAATTCCTCAAAGGACAACGTAAATTTGATTCTGTTACTCCTATTCTGAAATTGTTACATTGGTTACCTGTGCATTTTAGAACTGAGTTCAAAATTCTTCTCTATGTTTTTAAATCTATAAATAATCTGGCACCGAGCTATTTATCTGACCAACTTTATCTTTACAACCCTACTCGAAGTCTGAGGTCTGGTGATCAAAGACTTCTCTCTGTCCCCAGGTCTCGGTTAAAGCATAGAGGGGATAGAGCCTTTGCGGTTGCTGGCCCTATGTTGTGGAACAGCCTTCCAGCCTATATCAGATCGGCACAATCTTTAACGGTTTTTAAATCATCTCTTAAAACCTATCTTTTTTCTTTGGCTTTTAATTCACTGTGAATTTATGGTATGAATCTGTGGGCTATCTTGTGTTTTATGTCTTTGTTTGTGCAGCACTTTGGTCAACTGTGCTTGCTGTTTTTAAATGTGCTATATAAATAAAACAAACTTGAAACTTGATTCAACAAACTCAGATGTTCATCCGCATCCAAGTCCGCTAACAGAGAGTATAGCAAGTTTCAAAGAATTTCATAAAACAGCAGAACACATAAATGTCACAGTTGACCCAATGACTGTCGCTCACGTAGATGAGGTCACCCTAATCATGGCACTGTGACCCTACACTCTTACATATAAAGGTGCCTGTCAAAGGTTCTTTAAAGAACTATCTCTTTCTTACCTTTTTTATAATCTGAAGAACCTTCTTTCGCCACAAAGAAGCTTTTGTGAAACAGAAAGGTTCTTCAGATGTTAAAGGATCTTTATGGAACGATTTAGACAGACAAGGTTCTTCTATGGCATCGTGAAGCACCTGCAGGAACAGAATAGACTTCAGCATGGAAAGAAGGATATTCCATTCTTGCAATAATGGAAGACAAACCACATTCTATATATTTATTATTACTATAGACATAGAAGAAATAATGAAATAATATGATTATTAAGGATATGATAGATCGGCATCCACTCACACTTTCAGTGTGTCGTAGTATATTTACCAAGGTTTTTAAAACGTACATGTCTCTAAATGTGAAAACGGCACTATTTTACATCCTTATTCGGGAAAAATGATGACACACACTGGACCGTGACAGGTTTATAGAAGTTTCTTTAATGTGTTTCAGTAAAAAACGAACATGAAACATGCAGATTATAATCGTACAACAAGACAGTGACAGAATCGTAACAGCAGTGAGTTTTCTAATGTAACAGAGTCGCGCAGAATTCAGAACCGAAGGAATGACTTTCTCTACGATGCATAGCATTAATGCAGTAAAATCAAAAGTCTAAACAGACCATATATTGAACCTTAACATGTTTATGAGAGATTTGTGCTGACAGATGAAATTACGCATTACAAGCAAGCTCAGTTTGGATTTCTGTGCAGTTCGTTTGACCTTAATTTGACTTGAATCAGAATTCTGCATCCTGGCCTCAGTTTAGACTGGAGTTGGAATTTTGGAGCCATTCGGTTCAGTTCTAGATGAGTACGACTCACAGATGTGATTCCCTTGACCCTTGAGTGAAGAAAGCTTTGATCTGTCCTTCAGACAGACGAGTGGAGCTCAGTAGACAGATGGCGATACGTAGTAAGGCTATTATAGAGCACAGAGCGGCACACCAGCACCAGAGAGAGACAGAGGGTTATATGAGCTGAGCGTCTGGAGGAGGGAGCAGGACTGAGGGCGAGGAGGTGAGCAGCACGTATGCTGGAAGAGACGCCTGGGGGGGAGAGATGTGTCTTCTGAGGACTGCGCTGCAGATCAGAGCCAGCGTCTGAGGACCAACACACGGAGACGGTCAGAACACACACACGTGATTGAGTGTGAGAGAGCGGATACAGAGATCCAGACTCACCATGATTCCTGCTGTCCCCAGAAACCCTCCCAGAACCAGCGGAGCGTGAGAATCGAAGATGTTCTTGATCACGCCGGGACAGCTCTACACAGACACACAAGAGAGAGATAAGAATTTGAAAACATGTTTTAAGAATGTTAAAACACTTATAAGAATGTTAAAACGTTCATAAGAATGCTAAAATGTTTTAGGAATGTTAAAACGCATATATAAGAATATTAAAACATGTTTTAAGAATGTTAAAACCCTCATCAAAACAAATTAAAACAAAAGAATAATAAGGATTATGTCTCATCTCTTTGCGGAGATGTGAAAGGTTAGTTTCCTTAAACTAGTTTGTCATGCATTTCTTTATTTCAACACATTTACAGGTAAATCCTAGTATTTTAAATTTGCGATTAATCGTGATCGATCACAGTCCTGGACTGTGACTAACGCGATTACATTTTTTAATCGATTGACAGCACTAGTTAAAACATGTTTTCAGAATGTTAAAATATATCTAACTATAAGAATGTTTTCAGTCACTGGTAGTTTTAAGTTTACTGTAGAAATAATAAGAGCAGGCCAACAGGAAGTGACTCACAGCATAGGTGAACTGCTGCAGGACGTTGCCTTCTGGACAGGTGTCTCGCACAAAAATCTCAATCGGTCCGCCGATGCCGCAGCAGTTGAACTGAAACACAAACACACACCTGATAGACCACATGTGTGAACAGAGCTGTACATGTAATCTGGATTATGTAATCAGATTACACAAATTAGGTACTTCTAATTGGATTAAATTACATTTTAAAATACTTGTAATCAGACTACAGTTACTTTTTTTATTGATTACATGATTACATCCCTAGGGAAAAAGTAATATATTTAAAATACATTTATTTCATACTAAGTATAGTTCAAATCTATTAACATATTAACTGACATATTGCTCAAACTTACTGATATAAAAATTATAATTAAACTTTATTGGAGTACTACATGTACACAAAGCACATTTCTTAATATTAAGCCTAAAATGTGTTTTAATGTCACTACTGATGAGGATTGTATGATCTTTGAATATTAATGCAAGATATTTAAAGTGTAGCAACAGTTCTACTTGAGCACAATCAAATATACTTGAGTACATCTTTAGTTGGACTTCAGCACTACTTCCGTACAGTAATAACTGTATAATAAACTGTTGTTCCACTTTACTATATTAAAAGTACAATTGCAAGGCATTTTTGTTAAGTACATAAATATGTAAATGCATTTGTACTATACTTAGCACAACATAAATATATTTCAAATACATTTTGGTATATTTATTTCTCACTAGGGATATTATTCACACAATAGCAATAAATTATTCAGAATTGATTGATTCTCCATAATTGCTCTTTGTCATCTTTTAAATGCTCTTTTCTAAAATAGCCTACCGCTTATATACTGTCAGAAAGTCTATGGTTTTGTGGACATTTACACAGAGATCAGTCATTACAGCATTTGAGCACTGGATTTACAAAAATCATTTCAGTTAACAAATGCATAGAGTAGCTCTGTTATCGAGATGAAAGGATAGTACAACAAAGATATCGCTTTCCGCTAATGTTTTATTGTGAATATGAGGCAACAACATGAATATGAGCTGAAATGCTGTATCAGATGCAGGTAATAACACTCGCTGAGTCAATCTCTCTCTCATAATACTCTTCTACACATAATATAGCTTTTAATATAGTAATACAATGAGCTTTCAGTGAAGCAACTCAACGTTGCTTCGTCACTAGTTCTAAAGTGACCTTTTGGGATTAGTAACGGAAGTATGGGCTCAGCCGTTAAACTGTCAACTGCATTTTAATTTGATTGATGTTATTTTAAAATTATTTACTTTGTTTACATTTTTATGATAATTTATTTCTCTTTGTATTTTTATATCAATATGCTACAAGATTATCCTACTTAAATCAATGTGGTAAGCGAGTTAGGGACAAAAATTAATCTAAAAGTAGTCTGATTACATTACCTAAAATGGGTAATGTGTGTGTGTGTGTGTGTGTCTCTTACAGCGTTGTGGAATAATTTGAGGGTGACGGCTTGACCTGCACTCCTAGTGTTGAGATACTGAGCGTAGATGGTCTTATAGAAGGTCACCAACTCATCTGACACCTACAACACAACATACACACATTAAAACCAGCACTATTACACAGACACCTGTGTGTGTGTGTGTGTGTGTGTGTGTGTTTTACCCGGTCGCTCCACATGAAGGCCATCACACCAGCTGTGATTTCAATGATGATCAGAAAGGTCAGCAGGCCAGAAAACTAAATATCAGAAACACAAAACGTTTAGAAACCTAATTCTACAGTGGTGGCCCAAATGATTAGAACACTAGTATCTTCAGCAGCTAAAAATGGTTTTAAGTCAGATATTTCTATCTTTTGCTGTAGTGTGTCAGTAGGAAATATCAGTTTTTGCCATTAATTGTAATAATGCAGTGAGATGTTAGTGCTCCACACAGAGATCTGATCTGATCATCATCCAGTCTGTCTGGAATGACATGAAGAAACAGAACCAGCTTTGCAGGAGGTCTTGGAGACACAGTTCTTCTGGATTTAGTCTGTCTCAGTGTGTTCTGTTTCTTCTTTAATGGCAATTAATCAATTAATGGCTAAATGAATGTTTGGAAATGTAAACTGATATTTCGTACTGACACACTACAGCAGAAGATAGAAAGAACTGACTTCAAACCATTTTTAGCTGGTGTTGTAATAATTTTGGCCACCGCTGTAAACCTAGTTGATCTAGTTTGCAAATAACACTCTCTTGTAATTCTGAAACAGAAATATTTCCTCAGATATGCAACAAAGGAAAAAAGTTGTATTGTAGTGTTGAATTGAGCAGTGACATTAGAGGAAGTTTGTGTTTTACAGGTTTAGGAAAAACATGTATTTTGTTGTTTTGATTCTTCACAGAAGCTGTAGTTTGTGCTGTGAGTGTTAGTGATGTTCCTCACCACACAGAGAGCTGATTTACTGTTATTACAGGCGCCACAGTCACCGATCACGGCCACCAGCAGCATCAGGACCCCGGTGACCACCAGCACTATCACTCCTGAAGGACACACACGGTTAGATATCAGCTGCTTCAGCAGGAGTCCCAGAGAAACAGCAGCAGAACTCACCGATGTTGAACTGAGCTGTGTTCAGATCGATGTCGAAGAACCCTCGGGTCTCTGCACCGAACCGGAGCCACATTCCCAGAGCCACCAGAACCAAGCCCAGCAGCTGAAACACATTCAGCACAGCCTTCAGCAAATGAACCATGGCTTTGCCTTTACACTACTGTGCAAGGGAAACAGGTCAGTTTAGCTGAAAGGGAATCATTCATGATTTGATAGGGAATTTGGACAGATCACTGAATTCACTGAACCATACAACATCAACTCTGGATATTAAACGCCAAAATATAGAGACAACACTATTAATAAGCACAGTAACACGATCGGCAGCATAAAACACAAGATACTTCTCTTTTCAATATAGTCAAGGCTTTATTGGATAAATCTAAGACATGTAAACTAATCTAACACATAAACAAACTAATACATTCACATAAGTTGCAGAAAGAGAGAAAGTGAGGAAAGAATGAGTTTAAGAGAATGAAAATGTGAAATGCCAAGCAATATGTGCATTAGGGGTGGGAATCTTTTACCATCTCACGATTCAATTCGATTCCGATTCTCGAGGCCACGATTCGATTCAAAATCGATTTTCGATTCAAAAAGATTTTCGATTCAAAATTATTCGATTTTATTCATAATGATTTCTAATCGGGTTTCTGATCATGATCTACTCTCATCTGCTTTGCTATACAGAATGACAAACGGAGACATTAAAGTGTCTTTTTTACATTTATTAAGTTAAATTCTCAGGGAAGTGCCTTTTATCAAAAACATTGTCTGGTTCTCAATTGCAACTCATTAGTAGCTAGCTATAAAATAAGTTGGAACAAAAATAAAGTGCTTCTTCATAATACAAAATGGTTGAAAATAGATGCATTTCCCAGGAAAGTTGCAGTTTACCACAAATATCATGTAGAACACAACCGGAGAAGACAAAAAAACACGGTTATCGTCAATACCGGTATATCGCAACACCCCTATGTGGAACCCAAAGAGGTTAAAAGGTCTCATAAGGAATTTCAATCTAGTTCTTGTCCTCTAGGTGGGAGAAGCCATTTCTATCATGGATTTACATGTGATGGTCATGCTGTGCATCTCCTTGACCATCAATCTTGGTTACTTGCCCCAAATTTGACAGTCTCCTTCCTGATTTGGGATTATCAATAAGTGTTCTTTTGTGTTAATGTTGTAAGCTGCTCTGTGAAAGAGTTGGTTGGTTTCAGACTGCTGGCGCTAGGATGTGATTTACCAACATCCTGTTGTCTTGGGTCTCTTTGTGAAATTCGGCTATTACTATTTAAAACTGCTGTTTACTCTGTGAATATCTGTTAAACTGTAATTCATTTCTGTGATCAAAAATAAATTGTGTCCAGGGTCACATATTATATTATTATTGCTTTTTATATTATTTTTCCATTGTTGTTTAGTCATATAACTGTGTGTTTCAAGGGCTGTTTGTCTTCATGAATAAGAGATAAGAGGGAATGTTTATGGAAACTCAAGGTTTCTGGGATGTTGTTTTGAAGCAGTTTTGGTATAACACTAGTTGTTTGATCTGTATTCGTCAGATGAAGTCTGAGCACTGAGACATACACAACTAAGACTATTCCATAAACACTGCTCCTCTTTAATCATCATCACTTCGTCTCCTGCTTCTGCTCTTCTCTGGCTATTGCCTCAGTCTACTTCTTGGCTGATTGAAGACTGTTAATAGAGTTTTGGGTATTCTGGGTAAGACAAGACCTCCTGTTAACAGGGTTTGGGTATTAACTACTTCGCTGACGAGCTGTTCAGTTACCAGACAAAATGGATATTTCCTGACAGGATCTGGCGTCTGGGGGTGGATCTTAATTATCTGCAGGCATGATTGAACACATAATGTTGCTACACTAACCTTAGTTTAATCATGCATTTGTAGTAAAACTGCATGTGGTTACACAAATGGTAATCAATGCGCCAAAAAAAACATAGTTGCTACACTTTTACTACAGTAAAACCATGGCTACTAAACTTTTACTGCAGTATAACCATAGTTACTACACTTTTACTGCAGTATAACTATAGTTACTACACTTTTACTGCAGAAAAACTATAGTTACTACACTTTTACTGCAGTATAACTATAGTTACCACACTTTTACTGCAGTATAACTATAGTTACTACACTTTTACTGCAGAAAAACTATAGTTACTACACTTTTACTGCAGTATAACATCTCGGTTACGTATGTAACCATGGTTCCCCGAGTAGGGAACGAGATGCTGCGATGACGTCATCGCTTTGGGAACACCCTCGGTGTGACGAATGTCTGAAGCCCTTATACCATCACGCCAATTTATTGGCCAAATAGCGCATGGCAACGCCCCTACGCATACGTACCGTATGCTATATCAGCGTTCCGCGCGCTATTTCATCAGATTTCCAAATGACGAAGGAAGCGCTATCAAGGTACGGAACGGCCCTCATCGCAGCATCTCGTTCCCTACTCGGGGAACCATGGTTACATACGTAACCGAGATGTTCCCCTTCCTAGGTTCACTCAATGCTGCGATGACGTCATCGCTTTGGGAACGCTATACCATAACGCCTGACGTACCTTAGATAGCTGGAGACCAAGGAAGCGTCTGCTCAAGCGGATAAGACCCGGGAGCCAGGAGCCATCCTCACATCCAAACTGTAGAACTTGATGAAAGTGCTAGGAGAGGACCAACCTGCCGCAGCACAAACATCCTCTATTGACGATCCTCTCAGAAGGGCCTGAGAAGAAGCCACTGCTCTTGTGGAGTGAGCACGTAATCCCAGAGGCGAAGTCAAGCCACGCGCCTCGTAGGCAAGCGAGATAGCCTCAACTATCCAGTGTGACATTCGCTGTTTGGTGACAGCGGAGCCTTTGCTCTTACCACCAAAACACACAAACAGCTGGTCAGATCCACGCCAATGAGCTGTGCGGTCTACATAGATTCTTAATGCCCTCACCGGACAAAGATCCATGTTACCTGACCCCGCGTCAGCATGGGAGAAGCCTCCAAAACCACTTGTTGGAAACGAAATGGATTCGAAGCAACCTTAGGAATATAGTCCGGCCTGGGTCGCAATAAAACCTTCACTAGCCCTGGGGCGAAGTCCATACACGAAGGGCTGATAGATAGAGCCTGTAAGTCCCCTACTCTTTTGAGGGAGGATAAAGCCAGCAAAAGAACGGTCTTGAGAGTCAACAACTTGACTGCCACAGACTCCAATGGCTCAAAAGGATGGCCCGATAGGCCTTCCAAAACTACTGAAAGATCCCAAGAAGGTACTCGCGTTGGGCGGAAAGGCCTAAGCCGTCTCGCACCCTGCATAAAGCGTGATACCAAAAGATGACGACCCACTGAAACACCTCCTACAAGTGCATGTCCCGCGGATATGGCCGCTACATACACTTTGAGAGTAGCGGGGGTCACTCCTTCAGAAAAACGACTCTGAAGAAACTCCAGCACTGAACCAATGGGGCAATGAACTGGATCCAGGGCACGTTGTCTACACCACGAAGTAAAGAGTCTCCACTTGAAAGCATATAAGCGTCTCGTGGAGGGAGCTCTAGAATTAATAATAGTGTCAGTAGTCTCAGCTGAGAGACCAGAACACACTAACGCATTCCGCTCAGGGGCCACACCCATAGCTTCCATAAATCCGGCCGAGGGTGCCAAATCTTGCCCCGAGCTTGAGTCAACAGATCGTGTCTGAGGGGAACCTCCCAAGGAGGGCCGACCGACAGACTGACCAGATCTGAAAACCACGACTGGGTAGGCCACCACGGAGCCACCAACAACAGGCGCTCCACTCTGTCCAATCGTATCCTGAGTAGAACTACTGGGAGCAGCCGGACAGGGGGAAAAGCGTACAGACTGGTTCTGGGCCATTCGTGGGCCAAAGCATCCAGACCCAGAGGTGATGGGGGAGACAGGGAAAACCAGAGCGGGCAGTGCGTAGTCATGCTCGAAGCAAATAGATCCACTTCCGCTCGTCCGAACTTCTGCCATATGAGATTCACCACTTGAGGGTGAAGTCTCCATTCCCCGTCGTTCAGTCTCTGCCTCGAGAGCAGGTCTGCTCCTGAGTTCAGGTGACCTGGGATATGGACTGCTCTGACTGACAGGAATTTGGTCCGAGCCCAAAGAAGAACACACCTCGCCAGCCTGTACAGGGGGCGAGAATGTAATCCCCCTTGACGATTCAGGTATGAAACTACGGTCATGTTGTCCGTCCTGACCAACACATGACAGCCTGTCAACTGTGGTAAGAACCGCCTGAGAGCCAGGAAGACTGCTAGTAATTCCAAACGATTTATGTGCCAACTCCGCTGCTCCTCTGACCAGAGTCCCCGGACTGGGCACCCTTGATGGACCGCCCCCCAGCCCGTCAGTGACGCGTCTGTCGTGATAGTCTTGCGACGAGGACACGTTCCCATCTGGACTCCTTTCTGAAGGAAATGGGGTCTTTTCCACGGTTTTAGAGAACGAAAACCTCTGCGTGTCACCGTAATTCTGCGTAACGGATGACAATGAGGTGAAATGTCCTGGCTCTTGGTCCACCACTGAAACGGTCGCATATGGAGCAGGCCCAGCTGGACTACAGGGGACGCTGCCGCCATCAGACCCAACAACCTGAGACACAAGCCTACATGGACTAGACGTCCCGTCTTGAAATGACTGAGACAGGTCTGTAATGACTGCACACGTGCGGGAGACAGACGTGCCTGCATCGTGCGAGAATCCATGTCTACCCCCAAAAACGTTGTTTGCTGGCGAGGCAGCAGAACACTCTTTCGTGGGTTCGTTCGTAGCCCCAGACTCCGTAGATGATCGAGCACCGAGTCTCGATGTCTCAGTGCCTGATCCTGGGATTGAGCTAATATAAGCCAATCGTCTAAGTAGTTCAAAATTCGGACGCCCCGGAGCCGTAACGGGGCCAGGGCTGCGTCCATACATTTTGTAAATGTTCGGGGGGCCAGAGCCAGTCCAAACGGAAGAACACAGTACTGGTAAGCTTTGCCCTCGAAAGCGAACCTGAGGAACTTCCTGTGTCTCTTGACGATCTGGATGTGAAAGTAGGCATCCTTTAGATCGATGGTCACAAACCAATCTCGGGGTTGGATCTGAGACAAAATGGACTTTACTGTTAGCATCTTGAACTTGCTCACTCTGAGCGCAAGATTCAAACGACGCAAGTCCAGAATTGGACGCAAACCACCATCTTTTTTGGGAACAGCAAAATACCGGCTGTAAAAACCCGACTCCATCTGAGTGGGGTGTAATTCCTCTATAGCCCCTTTCTCCAGGAGTAACACGATTTCCTGACGTAACACCGCGGCCTGCCCAGGACGTACAGTCGTGGGAAGAATCCCGCTGAAAGGGGGCTCGCATGGCCCTTGGGCTTTTGCTCGAACTCTGAAGGCTGTGGCGCGCAGAGTGTCTGAGGAGGTGCTCGCCTTGAGGACCCAGTCTAAAACCGCCCGAGGCGCAGAAAGCGGCGGAACAGTTGAGATCTGAGTCGGGAGGCCACATTGAGAGAGGCGGATACGCTTGTGCGGTCCAACCAAACTCTCCGAAGGAGGGCCTGGCCTCCGAAGACGAGCGAAGGAATCAGGAGCTGCTACTAGGAGCCTGAGAACGAGAGGCCATGGCAGTCGAGCTCAGGTCTATCCGTTTGCGCTGACGTGGGCGAATGGGTGGACGAGACCTAGGAGTATAACCATAGTTACTACACTTTTACTGCAGTATAACCATAGTTACTACACTTTTACTGCAGAAAAACTATAGTTACTACACTTTTACTGCAGTATAACCATAGTTACTACACTTTTACTGCAGTATAACCATAGTTACTACACTTTTACTGCAGTATAACCATAGTTACTACACTTTTACTGCAGTATAACCATAGTTACTACACTTTTACTGCAGTATAACCATAGTTACTACACTTTTACTGCAGTATAACCATAGTTACTACACTTTTACTGCAGTATAACCATAGTTACTACACTTTTACTGCAGAAAAACCATAGTTACTACACTTTTACTGCAGTATAACTATAGTTACTACACGTTTACTGCAGTATAACCATAGTTACTACACTTTTACTGCAGTATAACCATAGTTACTACACTTTTACTGCAGAAAAACCATAGTTACTACACTTTTACTGCAGTATAACCATAGTTACTACACTTTTACTGCAGTATAACCATAGTTACTACACTTTTACTGCAGTATAACCATAGTTACTACACTTTTACTGCAGTATAACCATAGTTACTACACTTTTACTGCAGTATAACCATAGTTACTACACTTTTACTGCAGTATAACCATAGTTACTACACTTTTACTGCAGAAAAACTATAGTTACTACACTTTTACTGCAGTATAACCATAGTTACTACACTTTTACTGCAGAAAAACCATAGTTACTACAATTTTACTGCAGTATAACCATAGTTACTACACTTTTACTGCAGTATAACTATAGTTACTACACTTTTACTGCAGAAAAACCATAGTTACTACACTTTTACTGCAGAAAAACCATAGTTACTACACTTTTACTGCAGAAAAACTATAGTTACTACACTTTTACTGCAGAAAAACCATAGTTACTACACTTTTACTGCAGTATAACCATAGTTACTACACTTTTACTGCAGAAAAACCATAGTTACTACACTTTTACTGCAGAAAAACTATAGTTACTACACTTTTACTGCAGAAAAACCATAGTTACTACACTTTTACTGCAGTATAACCATAGTTACTACACTTTTACTGCAGAAAAACCATAGTTACTACACTTTTACTATAGTAAAAGCATGGTTAATTGGAAAGAACAGCAGTCATGCTCACACTTTGTCTTCACTGCGCTTTAAGCGAATGAGCTGCAAGCGAAGCTAGCGCTTAATCTCCATTTCCAAACGCGTTTCTGTCATGTATATCCCTCTCTTTCATCTGAGGAGAGGAGTGTAAATATATACTCACAGCGAACAGGATGTTGAAGAGGATCAGGAAACACTTGCAGATCTGCGCGCAGCCGTCCATCGCAACAAATCTCTAATGCACTAAACAATAATAACTTTCATAAAAACAATAACAAAACTTGTATTATCTTTAAATCACTTCTATTTAAAGCGTAGAATTCGACAAGCATGACACTGAATGGCCGGAATAGAGATAAATAAACGTGCCTTGTTCAGTAATACAGAGACTGCGTCCTTCTTCTCCGCGGGTCCGCGCTGCTGTGCTCGTGCACGTCCTCACGCACGCGCCCAGCGCTCCTGCTGCGCTGATTGGTGCGCCGCGCGAGTGACGTCACCGGAGCCACCAGGTTTCTGTAGTGCAGAAATGAAAGCGGATATAATTGAAGGCTCCAGCAGTTTTACAAATGCTTTGCAGGAGATGTTTCTGGAGAGAATTCAGTCATTAAATCTGCCTCTAATACCTAAACCCCAAACAATACGCCTCTCTGCTCAACCATTATTAAATATTAGCTTGGATCAAAGATAAATCACAGATTCCAGTCTGCTCTTATAAATAAATATGAATGTGCTGGCTTACATTTTTTAGATTTTGCCTCTTTAAATAATACTTTTAAGATAAATTGGTTAAAGGAGTATTTAACAAATCCTGATTAATTTAGGAATATTCTTCCTAATATTGTTTTCTCTAAGGTGGGAGGTCTTCCTTTCTTATTATTATGTAATTACGATATCACTAAATTGCCCCTTAAATTATCAAATTTTCATAAACTAGTGCTTTTGGTGTGGCATCTGATTTATAAACATAATTTTAGTCTTCACACATTATTTTATTTGGAATAATGGTGACATTCTTTATAAAAGTAAATCTTTGTTTTTCCCAAATTGGGTCAATAATAATATTATTCTAGTTTCTCAGTTATAGCATTGCTAAGTTTTCATTATCCAGATTAAACTGGTCATATTCCAGCGTGCATTATTATGAAGGAAAAGCATCACTAAAGGAAGAAAAGGCTTGTGAAACCAAAACTACTGCGCATGCGCACATCAATACAGCATAATGTTTGTCACACCGAACAACAATAATTCATATTTTTGCATTATTGTAAGGTTTAGGGTTAGGGTTGGGGTAGGTGTAGATGTTAATAAAACACAATCTAATAGGTAGAAAATGAATGTAATTGTTGGAGCTGTGTAACAGTCTTCAGCCTGCTACGAGTTGAGTGTAGCTACAGTTTTAATCCTCACTGGTAGGGGCAGCATTAACTTCGGTTGAGCGTGGATAAATGTAGTAGCTGAATAGAAGAACAGGAGATAGATACCTGTTTGGTCTGTGTGCCAGTGTGCCTAGTAGCAGCGTTAGAGCTCAGTTGGGGAAGGCCCTTGTTGAGAAACACGTTTGTTTCATTCTCCACTGTGAGTATGGGTATTTAGTTGCCTTCATTTATTTATGAAAGAGTTATTTTGATCAGTCATTTGTATAAAATAAAACTATTAGGTATTGTTGCCTGTGTTTAATTGGTAATAAGATAGGATAATAATTTGAGTGCTTTTCTGTTTGTAGAAGGGTCTTTGTCTACGTTATGCTTGATACGTATGACAGCGTTGTGGATTGAATTGGAATTTTGGTTGGTGGTGTTGACAAGGATTAAAGTCGACCTGATGGGTTCTCTTCCATGGAGAGGCGTTAAGGACTGCTTTGATCCTCCACAATACGAATTATATATAATTGTGATTCAAGGACAAGGTTTACTTCAGTCGATGTCTCCGCTGGACTCCTCCAGTGTCTAACAGAAGTGCAGATAAGACTTTTACACACACAAGGACTTGATTTATAGTTTGATCAAGATGGGCCACTATTTGATTACAGATGAACAAGTGAGGTATACTGATATTATCACTGTTGTGTTTGGAGTCAAATGTGTATTGTTTCTCTATTATCATTTCTACTGAAGGGTACCAGAAGTAAAAACAAAAAGAAAAACAAGAAGTTGTGTGGCTGCCTTATTTTATTAAGCAGAATTAATCATCGTTTATGTTGGAAACCCACCCAAAATCAGATATATAACTATCATTGGTTTAAATATTAATCTGATTTGTTATAGCTGTATCCCTTCTAGCCACAGCCAAAAAAAGCGACAGGATCTGTCTGCAGACTACAGCTGTATCCGAAATCGCCCCTATACCCTCAGATAGTGCACTATTTGAGGGGACAGCCATTTTAAGTGGTGTTCGAAACCATAGTGGATGTTCTCGAGTGCACTCGTTCAATCCCACAATGCACCGCAAAACGAGTGTACAAGCGATGTACACTCAACGGCTAGAGAATCCCCAGAATGCACTGCGAGAGTCGCGCGCCGAATGAATTCCCGCGTCTCACCAGAAGATGGCGCCCGCAGCTGAATCATCCATTCATTAATTTTAGAAGCGCTCGTCCACGGCGTAATACAACACAGGTACAAATTAATTGTAAATTGACTATTAGAGTTTATACATAATTTCCGTGACTGAGTTCTAGATAAATCCTTCAATCTTACTATTGGAGCTGCCCGTATCAAATTATTATTAAACAGGAAGCAAACTATGCAAAAGCGGCAGTGCTTCCGGTGCACTTAGTGTCCGAATTCACTCACTCGTTTTCATTCACTCCTTCAAGTGAACTGTATGAGTGCACTACTGTAGGGACTAGTGAATGAGGGTATAGGGGGCGAGTTCGGAGACAGCCGCAGAGCTCCACTCGAGCGGAAATACGTCACCTCCACGAGCGACGCGTCCGCCATGTTGGTCCGGGCAAGACTTTTAAAACAGTTCAACTTTTTCATTTATTTTGTTAAAGCTTTCGTTTTGTAATATTTATTAATTGTTATATACACATGTATAAACGGTGCTTTGCATATAATGTCACGTCTTTGTACATAATGTTGATATTTTCTGTACTTTTATCTTTAGTACCTTGCCATTATTAATAATAATAATAATAATAAACTAAGCTTTTACGGTTTATGACACGACAGCGCTGTCTTTATTTTATTTTTTTGCCCCAGAAATTTGCCCTACAGACATAAAATCATAGCAGTGGGTTTAAAATACACATTTTGAGGTCCTCTGCCTTTTGTTCATGTTTGTTTTTTAACTTTACATATTTCAACTACCAATGCAACATTCCATACATTTTAGAAAGTAAACACTATGTTTGTGATATTTAGCAGTGACCATTAAATGAAACATTATTTGTATTTTAAGCTAAATAACAACATATACAAATCAAACAGTAAAATAATGACTAATATCCACAATTTAACCATTTTAATGGAGAAAAAAAAACACCATCTTACATTACATTGAAAACACATGAACTGCAAGTATCCGTCATTGTTACAGTAAAGACACACTGTGAGCGCACACACACTCTTTGCCTGTACCAAGACCTCCATCGTCTGTAAAGCAATCCCAGCTACAGTAGCCAGGGCGGTCATCTGAGGAGTAAAACCCCAAAAGCACTCCCCTGGTAGTCTGTGTAAAGCTGGCTGCTCTGTAGGAGACTGCACCTAGAGATGGTGTACGGCTTTCTGTACATTTGATAGTGTCTCTTTGAATATCTTTTCCAATTCACTACACCTGTTCAGAATCAAAACACAGTTATCACAGCACATCGAGTCACAATTCAGACAATAAATGAACATCTTTAACTGTCAAAAGTTTCATGTTGGAAATGGAAGAGAGTAAGATTACCCACAAAAACCAAGAGGGGGCAACCACACTTGTTTCTTGAACTCACTATCAAGCCAGCTGAAGTGTGCTTCCTGTTGAAAATGCTCCTGGCTGACAATGTTGTTAAATCTCTGGTATGTCAGAGCCAGACTGAGGATTGCAGAGCAGCCATCTTCTAGAACTACAAAGATACTCTGGAGAATGTCATCTGGGAACTGTAGATATGAAACATGATTTACCGGTAATATGCAGTCAGGTCAAGCCATTTTCATCAACATTAAAGTGATTATTAACACATGCCTGCAAAATGTCAGTGGTCACTGCACCATCCTGTGGAACCCTTGCAATCTTTGCTGGGAGTGTATTACCTTCAAAAAGTCAAACATAAACAAACTGATTGTTTAGGAAACGGCTTCATATATATATACATGCTACTGTAACAGACGTAGGCAAGTAAGTGCTGGTGCGTGTAAACCTCACTCCCCTGATCTCAAAAAGAGGCGCTCTGGCGACTGACGCTAGAGGCCTTTAGAGCGCCCGCCTCCCGCGCCGGACACTGCAGTTCGAATGGAGTAGAACCGGTTACACTACTTTTCACCAAAATATTACCAAAGTGCTGTGTCTCCTTTTCCTAGGGACATGAAAGAGAGGTGGCAGACTTCCTTCCCCATCTTCCTGCCTTCCTGTGTAAAGTGTGCAAATCTCCTACCATGTCTGTAATTGACATTGACCAAATATGTTTATCATGCTTTCCCACTTTGATAGTAGTATCTATTAAATGTACTGCTTTTCATTTGACGAACCGTACCCCTCAATCTCAAGGTTCTCCAGCAAAACCTTGCACCACCACCTCCTCAGATATGGTATGTCATCCTGAACATGAGAACAGGTGTAAGGTCATTCAAAACAGTTAACATTACACATTTGTATGTTAACACGAAGACTTCACTTACAATGGTGAAATCAAATGCTGCATCCATAGTTATGTACCAGGCATACTGTAAAAGCAGAAAGGCTGTTATTTTGCCATGTCTGTGTATGAGCAAAAATTCACAAAGATGAATAAAAATGAGGTGCTCAGTAATAGCGTTAATGGGCATAATGGACATGGTGTGGACATCAATAAACATCCTGAAAATGAGCTTGGCAACTCACCATAACCATGAATACTCCACAGTCAATCCCAAAATGTCGTAGGGGTAGTCCCTGTTTGAAGAAAGAACACCCATTATGAAGAATGTACAATGATGGTCAACCTTATACATGTTGTTCTTGTATATTTTCATTGTACTGTAAATGAATATTACCTCAACATCCAAGCCTGACTGTTCTTCCCATGGCCCAGGAATGAGCTGTTCTGCAACAGCCCTGATAAAAATCAAGACAGCGCTACGAGGAATATTTACTATTTAAATACACAGAGTATGATTAAGCTGGGGAACACAAACAATGCAGAACATTCAGTGTTTGGTTGTATAATGTATAATTCCATCGTGTTTATTCATCCTTTTGTGTGTAATTTCATCCAAGCCCTGTGCGTTCTGCTTGCAATGCACGTTATGACAGCGTCAGTTTGCCATTGTAGCGATGATAAAATAAAATTACCTGAGTTAAAGTTTGAAGAACTCACAGCGATGCCATTTTTAATTATTCAAGTGGTTCCTGTTCGCGAGTGGAGCTCCACTGGCACACGGTCTGCAGCCAGACCCCTCTCAAAAAAAACTGAGAAATGCGTTTCAAGCACGTGCATTAAAAACAGCAAACAAAAACAGGCTTAAATAGGTCTGAGTGTTTCTGCGGATGATGTGCGTGTTATTTGAGAGCTGAAGTGTTTGTGTGTGTGTTTCTGTGACAGGACAGGTCTGTAAGTGATGTGAATCCGGATCAGTCGGACTGAAGCCAGTGTGAACGGGCCAGAGATGATGCTGACAGAGAAAAACCCGTAAGTCCAGCACATATTTGACATGCAGGTCAGGACAGTCTATCTCCACAGATGTGTTTGTTTCTGTCTGGCCTTCTTTTTGTTCTTCAGTGTTTTTGATTATAATTCTGGTAAGCTACACTACCAGTTAAAAGTGTTTGAACAGTAAGATTTTTAATGTTTTTTAACGTAGTCTCTTCTGCTCACCAAGCCTGCATTTATTTGAGCAAAAATACAGCAAAAACAGTAATTGTCAGGGTTCTGTCGTGTCTGTCATGTTCCCTTATTTGGTTTGTATCCTGTCCTTGTTAAATGTTATCATTAGTTAATTGTTGTCCAGCTGTGTTTGTCTCGTTATCTATGATTATCCCCTGTATATTAGTCCTGTCTGTTCAGTTAGATTTGGTCTGGTCTACTCGTTACTCCCCGGTGTTGGATGTCTGTGTCTTGCCCTGCCTTGATGTCTCCAGTAAAGGACTATTATTTGAAGTTATATCCTCGTCTGCGTGTTCCTGTGTCCTCCCTCGTGTGTGCACCGTGACAGTAATATTGTGAAATATTTGTACTATTTAAAATAACAGCATTTATCTGAAATAGAAACATTTTGTTACATTATAAATGTCTTTATCATAACTTTTGATCAAAAAAAATAAAAATAAATTATATATATATATATAATTATACCCCCCAAAAAATGATACTGACTCCAATCTTTTGAATGGTGGAATGTATAATGTTAATGTAAGGTTATTATTTCAGATAAATGCTGGTCTTTGGATCTTTCTATTCATCAAAGAATCCTGAAAAAAATTTACTTGACTGTTTTAAATATTGATATTAATAATCAGAAATATTTATTGAGCTGCAAATCAGCATATTAGAATGATTTCTGAAGCTCATGTGACTCTGAAGCCTGGAGTAATGATGCTGGAAATACAGCTTTGATCACCCCTCTGTAGACAGCAGTGCAACTGCGATGTTCCCAGGTCCAGAAACGTAGCAAGGACATCTGTAAAATAGTCCATGTGGCATCAGGGGTTCAACTGGAGTTTTACAAAGCTATGAGAATACTTTTTGTGCACAAAGAAAACAATTATAACATAATTTATTGAGCAGTTCTTCTCCCTGAGTTACCGTCTTCCGCCACTTTGGAGAGTACTCCAGGGGCCGGATTCACAAAAATCTTCTTAAGAAATAAATTAAGAAAGTTCTTAAGATAAATTCTGAGAAGTTCGTAAGAATTTTCTTAAGTGCAATTCTTGAAAAAATCTTAAGTTCTCAAATTTGTTCTTAAGAACATCTTATTTTTTTTCTTAACAAAAACAACAATAAAATAAAAAATAAGCAACAACAAATGAATTACCGCTACATTTGAATTGTATCACTTTATTATCCTGTTTTAAAGTAGCAGCCACAGTGGACTGTATTAGTGGACTAATGTAGGGAATATGAATGAGGGTATAGGGTATGATTTCACATACAGCCAGAGTATTTTACTATAGGGAGACCCCAGCTGTGTGTATATATCAATGATGACAGGAAATATAACACATTTTTCATCATCTGCATCTGTCATGTAATAATTTTCATGAAGCCTTAACTTCAACTGCACACACACATAAAGATTCTTTAAAATATGCCAATGAAAGTACTTCTGGCATCCTTCGTGTGTGTGTGTGTGTGTGTGTGTGTGTGTGTGTTTTTGTGACAAATGAGGACATAAATGTGTATAATGACACAGGTATGACAGGTATTTCAAGGTGAAGGTGACTTTTCAGGACATTACCTCATGTCCCCACTTTTAAAAACACTTATAAATCATACAGAGTGAGTTTTTTGGGGGAACGTAGAAATGCAAAAAGTCTCCTGTGAGGCTAAGTTTAGGTGTAGGGTTGGTGTAGAGCAATAGCACATACCGTTTGTTCAGTATAAAAACCATTACGCCTATGAGATGAACCCACT
The DNA here is from genome assembly GCF_936440315.1 of Barbus barbus. NCBI lineage: Eukaryota > Metazoa > Chordata > Actinopteri > Cypriniformes > Cyprinidae > Barbus > Barbus barbus. The sequence goes on from NC_136731.1 coordinate 45,773,808, forward strand.
TTTCACAAAAACAAACGTGTGTGTGGTCACTCCTCATATGTGATGGTGGTGGGGTGTGTGTGTGTTTGTGTTTGTGTGTGTTTGTGTGTGTGTGTGTGTGTGTGTGTGTCACTCCTCATATGTGATGTTGGTGGGGTGTGTGTGTGTTTGTGTTTGTGTGTGTTTGTGTGTGTGTGTGTCACTTCTCATATGTGATGTTGGTGGGGTGTGTGTGTGTTTGTGTGTGTTTGTGTGTGTTTGTGTGTGTGTGTGTGTGTGTGTGTTTGTTTGTGTGTGTGTGTGTGTTTGTGTGTGTGTGTGTGTGTGTGTCACTCCTCATATGTGATGTTGGTGGGGTGTGTGTGTGTTTGTGTTTGTGTGTGTTTGTGTGTGTGTGTGTCACTTCTCATATGTGATGTTGGTGGGGTGTGTGTGTGTTTGTGTGTGTTTGTGTGTGTGTGTGTGTTTGTGTGTGTGTGTGTGTGTGTGTGTGTTTGTGTGTGTGTGTGTGTGTGTGTGTCACTCCTCATATGTGATGTTGGTGGTGGAGGGTCGAGGGATGCTGTAGTCTCTCTCTGCACTGATCTCCTGAAACATGAAACACACCGCGGGTTAATCACATGACAGTGACATCATCAGCCGCTCAGGATCTGATTGGATGATGAGTATGGGGCGAATTTTGTCCCAATATTCATCAAACAAATCCAGTGTTTTGCAGATCTGCTTATATTATATCTGCTAATATAAAACTCTATTTGAGAGAAAATGCAGAGGTATGGACAAATATATGTATTGTGTGTTACAACTGTGAGACTCATTTGCCTTTTTATGAGGAAACTTGGCTTGATTTTCTCACACGTGTAGCAGGTGTGTAAGAAAGGATTTTGTGATTCCACTTGCCATGACCATATTTGGCGTTTCCTGCCGCCATGCTGACTTGGGGGGTTGGCGCACTTTGCTGCTTCCCAGTCTGTATGAGAAGTCACAGCGGTAGGTCGCACACGTTTTTGCAGGGATTCAATTAAGGCCTTATTTCATGTAACAGATGAATTCACATGATTATATTTGTATGATTGTGATTTAAATCCCTCTGTGATGCACACTCAGGTGTTTCGTTGATTTATTATTATTTTTGTATTATGTGTAATATTCTCTCTTTCTCAGCGTCGTGCATTGCTGCCGCACGCTGGTTTATATGCTGCACGAGTCCTCATGCATGTTCGTTTGTGTTATCCAGGTACATGTTTTATTGTTATGTTCTCAAAATGAGTTTTTGTGAAAGTATATGGCCCCAGTCTGTATGAGAAGTCACAGCGCGTCGTGCATTGCTGCCGCACGCTGGTTTATATGCTGCACGAGTCCTCATGCATGTTCGTTTGTGTTATCCAGAATAAACGAGAACATGAAGGCAAGAATTCCTGTATTTCGTCCTTGATTTCTACACAACGCAGAAAACACACCGCTACAACTGGTGCCGTGACAGTGGCTTCGCTCTTCGTGGGAATGATGCAACACGCGAGTGGAGGCGTGACCGGGGTGATAGGCCAACAAGTGCATCGCAGAAACGTGATTGAGTGGATGAGAGGTTCGCCATTTTAGAAAATGAACTGTGAACTGAGATATTCCTGATTCGTTAAAACTTCTGGTATATTTAGTGGACTGAAATATTTTGATTCTTGAATTGAATTCATTTTTCAAAGGACTTTAAATTCTATTTTGAAGTGTGAGTACTTAAATTCTGAATTACATTGTAGATAAAAAAAAAAAAAAAAAAAAGTCAATTGCAAGAAATATTGTGACTTGAATAGTTGATTCTGATATGGAGGGTTCTAATAGTCAGAGCGGTATGGGACGAGGGAGAGGGGTACTGAGGTTTGCCCATGCAAAGATGGATAGAGCTGATCAAATTGGTCCACTTTTCTCAACCCCTATTCACACAAGAAGTGTTGATGTGCAGACACCTACTGTGTCTCAGTCTCGTGCAGTCTCTGATGATTCTGTGCATTTATCTGATTTAAACGCTGTACCCGTGAGCCTGATTAATGACATTGTGAAACAGATAGGCAGTAGCATTGGCCAGAACATTGTTACCTGTCTTGAATCAGGGGGTTTTGGCCAAAACAAACAAAGTGACTCAACTTTCAATATGAGTGAACTGTCAAAAGTTAGCTTGATTGTTAAGCATGATATTAAAGAACCTCCATATTTCAGAGGTGATAGGGAGGAGAAGATTTCTGTGGATGAATGGGTGGAAACAGTAGCAGTGTATTTGAGAAAACGTGAAGTGCCGCTGAAGGACCAAGCTGATGAAGTGCTGACTAAGTTACAGGGCAGAGCACGTGATGTGGTGAAGGTTGGACTGAGAAGTAACCCATTGATCGACCTTAGTAAGGGTCCAAAGCCAGTTTTTGACCTGCTCAAACAACATTGTAGTGATGCAGTGTATTCGTGCATGCCTTTGGCAGATTTTTACGCCACTTTGCCTTTGCAAAATGAGAAACCTTTCGACTACTGGATTAGGCTGCACAATGCTATTGACATTGCTGGGGAAGGACTGAAGAGACAGGGTAAAACTCTAGATGACCCCTTTCGTGAAGTTACTGTAATGTTCATCCGGAACTGTCCCGATCCAGAACTGTCTCTTATATTTAAGTGTAAGCCGCTGCATGAATGGACTGCAGCTGATGTGCAGGTTAGACTGGATGAGTATCAAAGGGAGGATAAGTTTCAACAACGCAAGTCTAATGCATATGTGAATGGCATCGCATGTCATGCTCAGTCAACAGACGTTTTGTGTTCTCACAGTCGTGGTTTAGAGACAGCTGCTGTTGGGGTACCTCCACCCTACGTGACTGAGCAGTCTACTCAGGATCAGTCCTTGAGTCGAATCATCAGTCTTTTGGAACAAGTTTTGGATCAAGGATCTTGTCAGCAGACAACAAGAGTGTTCAGACCTCAGCATAAAAGAAGGAGTGTTGTGCCTAAACAAAATGCGGCATGCGAATTATGTGGTGATGCAAGTCATGATACTATTTCACACTGTCGAATAAACCGTCTGTGCTTTAACTGTCATGCCTCTGGCCACAGAGCATCAGCTTGCTCTGCAGGGACTGCCAACAAACCACAAGTTCAACAGGGTAGTCCTGACTCTGATGAGCTGGGAAACTAGATGGCCCACATGAGGAGGGGACTAGTGGAGGGCCAAGTGTAATGTCCCCTGACAGTGAGGATATTGACTGGGAATCTGTTTATTCTGACTTTTGCAGTAATGTTGATGACAAGACGAGAGTGATTTTTCAAAATGTGCAAAGACTTAACACCAATGATGACTTGTTCTTTACTGATGTCTTGGTACAGGATATTTTGCTTCGAGGAATGCTCGACAGTGGGTCTATGGCCTGTACTATTAGTTGTCAAGCCCTGTCCAAACTCATTGAAGCAAAAGTACTTTCCTCAGGGGATGTAGCCCCAACAATGCTCACACTGATTGGCTGTGGTGGTCAAAGAACAAGCCCACTGGGAGTATGTGACGTCCAGATGAAAGTATTCAACTGCTCCTTCTCTGTACCTGCCTTAATTGTTGATGGGCAGAATGCTGACCTAATTTTGGGAAGTAATGTCATAAAACATCTCATTCATGACATGAAAGTATCCAGTGATTTCTGGGGGAAGGTATTTGACTCACGAGGCAAAGATCCTGATACAAGTGCTTTGATGCAACTCTTGAGCAATGTTGAGTCATGGAAAGGAGCGGATCCCCCTACAAAAGTAGGCACTGTAAAACTGAAGCATGCTGTCACTTTGGAGCCCATGAAAGAACATATAGTGTGGGGAAAGTTGTTCAGTGACAAAACCCTTTCTGCGGGCAGTACAGTCGTTGTGGAGCCTAGCACAGCGCGCACTGCACCAAGAAATGTGTTAGTGGGCAGGATAGTAGTGTCTTTATGGGGGGATGGCAGCACTCCAGTTAAAGTTATCAACCCTTCGAACAAGCCTATCTGTCTAAGACGAAACTGCAAGCTAGCTGATGTTTACACCTGCATGGCGCTTGAAGACTTTGATGTTGACTGTCTTGACATGTCAGTTCAACAGCTGAAAGATCAGCAGTGTAATGAAGTGAACACTGAAGGACTGGAAAATTGCAGCAGTAAACTGTGCGGAATGGAGAGACTACACTGCATGCTGCATGGTCTTGCTAGCTCATCGCTGTCTAGCCTGGGGCTCCAAGATATCGACACTGACTCAAACTCTTTGACACCTTACTGGAGAGGGAAGTTGGTTGATCTGTTGGTTAAGTATGAGTCAATATTTTCACGTCATGGACTAGACTGTGGCAAGGCAAAAGGCTTTGTTCATAGAATCTGCCTAAGTGATACTAAACCTTTCAGACTCCCATACAGAAGATTGTCACCCTCACACTATGAGAAACTGCGTGAGGCCCTGGATGACATGGAAGAGCGTGACATAATCAGAAAGTCAGCGAGTGATTATGCGTCACCTCTGGTGCTAGTCTGGAAGAGGAATGGTGATCTGAGGCTGTGCACGGACTTCCGCTGGTTAAATGCACGCACCGTTAAAGATGCACACCCTCTTCCACACCAAGCGGATGCACTTGCAGCTTTGGGTGGTAACGCATTCTTTTCCACAATGGACTTAACATCGGGTTATTATAATGTGGAGGTGCATGAGGATGACAAGAGATTCACTGCTTTCACTACGCCATTTGGTCTCTACGAGTATAACAGGCTTCCTCAGGGGCTATGCAATAGCCCTGCGACGTTCATGAGGATGATGATGAATATATTTGGTGATCAGAACTTCACAAGCATGCTGTGTTACCTTGATGACATCCTCGTTTTCGCCCCTGATGAACAGCTTGCTTTGGAACGATTAGAGATGGTTTTCCAGAGACTTCAGGCTCACAATTTGAAACTGTCTCAAAAGAAATGTCATTTCATGAAACCTTCCGTCAAGTTCCTTGGACACATCGTGAGTAGTGAGGGTGTTGCTACAGACCCTGAAAAGGTCAGAGCTATTGTTGACATCACTGAACAGGATCTTATGGAAGATGGTTCTGATGTTCCGTCACAGACAAAAATAAGGTCATTCTTGGGCATGGTGGTTTTCTACCAGCAGTATATCGAAGGCTGTTCTCGCATTGGCAGACCCCTCTTTGCATTGACATCAGGCATGAGGAAACCGAGGCATGCCAAAGGCCAGAAGCGTACAACGGCAGGCAGAAAGCTTACATCATTGGACTGGACACAGGAATGTAGAGATGCCTTTTATGCCCTGAAACAAGCTTTGCTGAAAAGGGTTGTTTTGGCTCACCCAGATTTTGATAAACCCTTTCTGCTGTCTGTTGACGCTTCTAGTAATGGACTTGGGGCGGTGCTTTCTCAGGTGGCCGAGGATGAAGTCGCTCGCCCCATAGCCTTTGCTAGCAAGTCATTAAATTATGCCCAATCAAAATATCCAGCACATAGGTTGGAGTTTTTTGCCCTCAAATGGGCAGTCTGTGAGAAATTTAGTCACTGGCTCAGGGGTCAGCGGTTCTCTGTGTGGACGGACAATAACCCTCTGACCTACATTCTTACGAAGCCCAAGTTGGATGCGTGCGAACAAAGATGGGTCGCAAAGCTTGCTCCATATAATTTTGACATCAAATACATTCCTGGGCCTAAGAATGTAGTTGCAGATGCCCTTAGCCGTGAACCGTTTGTGCGACCCAGTGTGTTCCATCGACTTACCAGAGTGCCCTATGGTGCTCTTTTGGAGGAGTCTCAAGTGGTGAACCCAGAGAAGGTCCAAGATGTGTTCCGCTGGTCATGTCACCCTTTCGAGAATCAAGCACAAGACAAGCCCAGTTCGGATTTTGAAGTAAATCATGTTGCTTTCCATAAGAACTCTTTTGTCACTCAGGAGGATGTTTCGGCCATTTTAAACTGCAGTAGGCAACAGGACAATCATGTTCGACCATATGCTTACCTGCTGCCGCAGTTAATTGAGTCAATAATTCCAACTCAGCTATTGGAGCATCCAGTACTGTCAAGGCAGGAGCTGATGGAATTACAACATGCTGATCCTGTTCTGAGCAGAGTGTTTCATTTTGTGGAGCGCAAGCGTAGGCCATCTAGGCGGGAGCGGAGCAAGGAATCGCCTAGTGTACTTCGGTTTCTGAGACACTGGAACAAACTGTCAGTGAGGGTAGGCTTATTATACCGTGTATCCAAGGATGTCATCACAAAGAATAAGCCTTTTCAGTTTATTGTACCGTCTGCCCTTCGAAATAAAGTGCTTAAGGGAGTACATGATGAAGCTGGACACCAGGGTCAACGCAGGACGCTTTACCTCACCAGACGTCGGTTCTACTGGCAAGGGATGGAAAAAGAGGTGAAAGAGTATGTTCGATGTTGCAGAAGATGTGTTGTCAGTAAGTCACCAGAGCCTGACGCAAGAGCTCCGCTTGAGAGTATCAGGACATCAAGACCTCTTGAGCTGGTTTGCGTAGATTTTTGGTCTGCCGAAGACTCATCTAATAAGTCTCTAGATGTCTTGGTCGTGACAGACCATTTTACCAAGCTTTCACAGGCTTACCTCTGTCCTAACCAATCAGCGAAGGCGGTTGCGAAACAGCTGTGGGACAACTTTTTCTGCATCTATGGTTTTCCGGAGCGAGTACATTCAGATCAAGGTGCCTGTTTTGAAAGCAGATTAATTTCTGAAATGCTTCAGCTTGCTGGTGTTCAGAAATCCCATACAACTCCTTACCACCCTATGGGTAACGGCGCAGTGGAGAGATTCAACCGCACACTGGGCAACATGATTCGTGCTCTACCACCTAAAGCTAAGCACAGATGGCCTCAGATGTTGAAGTCGCTCACCTTCTGTTATAATGCAACAATTCATGAGACAACTGGTTTTCCTCCATTCCAGCTGATGTTTGGAAGAACTCCTAGGTTGCCCATCGACATGCTGTTTGACTCTGCACTGCTTGATGAACAGGTGGTTGACTATAATCAATATGTGCAGTCTTTCAGAGAAGATCTTTCACAGGCTATGAAACTGGCCCAATGCTCTGCTTCAAAACAACAGCAGAGGCAAGCAAACCTGTACAATAAGAAGCTCAAAGGTGCTCCAGTGAACGTTGGCGACAGAGTACTCCTGGCCAATAAGGGAGAGCGTGGCAAGAAGAAAACTGCTGATAGATGGGAGAGTCATATCTACATTGTGACCGGAATGAACAGTGAAGTTCATACCTTCAGAATCAGAAACGATGTGACTGGTACTGAGAAAGTTGTTCATAGAAATCTCATTATGCCAGTGAACTTCCTGCCTCTACGAAACGAAGTGTCCGATGTTGAAACTTGTGAGAGTGTCGCTTCAAGCAGATCAAGTCTGTCTGTGAATGAAAACGTAGAGCTGAGTTTACCTGTCGATGAATTGGACGGAAGAACTGTGTCGTGGGTGTCTGAGCTCCCAGTTTCCCAAGATGCTGGCCCATCTGAGTCTGATTCTGTCCAGTTAAGTGTAGATGACCAGCCTCCTTCCCTGACTGTACCACATGATGCAGACAACAGTAGACTGACAATTAAGACTGCCTGCAGGTCTTTGACTTCTGACGAATCTGGCGATGACAAGAACATGGTTCAGGCTGATGGTGTACATACTGATGCTTTAGCCACTGACCATTTGCAGCAATGTCCCAAAGCACCTTGCGGTCAGGGTGGGTCACTGACAGTCAGAACCAGATGTGGGAGGGTGGTTAAACCAGTCATTAGACTGATTCAGAATATGCATCAGAAGGTTTTGTCTGGGTTGTAGTGATTCGGTGTATCAAAATTATTATCTTTTGAGGATTAAATTTGTGATACGTTTCAAATATCTGTGATTTATGGTACCTCTTGAGGAAGAGTATTTCAGGGTGATCCAAAAGTGGATAAGATCTTATGGAATGCTGTGCAAAAATGATCACTGAATGTATGTAATGTGTAACAGGCATGTTATTCCTGTGGGTGTTTAGAGGATTTGCAACCCTCTTACATTTCTAATTCTGAAAAGAATGGTCTTACGACTGGAGTATTTAGTGTTTCATGTGACATACAGTATTATCTTTTGGTACTATGGTACAGATTACCCCCCCCTTACTTCCCTTTTTGTTCTTTCAAAATTGGTTACATGTACCTGTTATTTTTTTCTTAGGGGACTTTGTAGCATTTTGATGTTTTATGCTGTACATTTTTTTTTGTTTTGTTTTGTCATGTGCAAGTTGAAGTCAGCAGGGGGGAATGTAGCAGGTGTGTAAGAAAGGATTTTGTGATTCCACTTGCCATGACCATATTTGGCGTTTCCTGCCGCCATGCTGACTTGGGGGGTTGGCGCACTTTGCTGCTTCCCAGTCTGTATGAGAAGTCACAGCGGTAGGTCGCACACGTTTTTGCAGGGATTCAATTAAGGCCTTATTTCATGTAACAGATGAATTCACATGATTATATTTGTATGATTGTGATTTAAATCCCTCTGTGATGCACACTCAGGTGTTTCGTTGATTTATTATTATTTTTGTATTATGTGTAATATTCTCTCTTTCTCAGCGTCGTGCATTGCTGCCGCACGCTGGTTTATATGCTGCACGAGTCCTCATGCATGTTCGTTTGTGTTATCCAGGTACATGTTTTATTGTTATGTTCTCAAAATGAGTTTTTGTGAAAGTATATGGCCCCAGTCTGTATGAGAAGTCACAGCGCGTCGTGCATTGCTGCCGCACGCTGGTTTATATGCTGCACGAGTCCTCATGCATGTTCGTTTGTGTTATCCAGAATAAACGAGAACATGAAGGCAAGAATTCCTGTATTTCGTCCTTGATTTCTACACAACGCAGAAAACACACCGCTACACACGCATGTGGGCAGATTTTCTCACAAATGCAATTGAGCAACTTTCTTTTACAAAAACAGCAGATGGCGCTGTCGGTCAATTTATGTTAGTCTCCCGAGACCTGGAATCAGAATCAGAATCAGAATGAGCTTTATTGGCCAGGTATGTTTACACATACAAGGAATTTGTTGTAGTGACAGAAGCTCCACAGTGCAACAGAAAGACAGCAACAGGACAGGACACAGGTAATGAAACAAAATAACAAGAAATAGCCAATAACCAATGTATACAACGCAGCAAAAAAAAAAAAAAAAAATACACAATATATTCTATAGACAACTATGTATATACAGGTCAAGTATGTGCAAATTAGAAATGAGAAAAATAAAATAAGTGAGTGTGGTGAATGGATAGTGTATTATAGTTGTGTGTTCCACGTTTATTGTTGAGTGTTCATGAGATGGATTGCCTGAGGGAAGAAACTGTTCCTGTGTCTGGTCGTTCTGGTGCTCAGAGCTCTGTAGCGTCGACCAGATGGTAACAGTTCAAAGAGGGAGTGTGCTGGATGTGAGGGGTCCAGAGTGATTTTACCAGCGTTTCTAGATCTGAGCAGCACATCTTCTTTAACACAGTTACATCTGTACACCACCTCTCATTGATGTAAAAGCACGTCCCGCCGCCGTGTGATTTCTCCGTTGATTCTGCGTCGCGATCTGCTCTGATCAGCTGGTAATTAGGCAGATGTAGCACGCTGTCCGGTATGTCGCCATTCAGCCAGGTTTCCGTGAAACACAGAGCAGCAGAGTTAGAAAAGTCTAATTTAAATATGAAAGATTTCCTTACAGGCCACTTTTAATTTTAAATGTTGTACAAGCCATGTATATTGCTATATATAAACATAAACATGATAATAAACAATGATATCCCTTATGAAAATTAAAGTTAGTTTTACTATAGTAAAAGTGTGTTAACCATGTTTTTTTTGCAGGTTACCATTTCTATATATAGGCAGCTTTATTACAAATCCCACGGCATTTATTTAGTAAAACCATGGTTAATTTTCGTAAGGGATATTAATGTTTAGATTATATTTTGGTACATTTATATAGCTGAATCACAATAAAGCTCACCTGAACTTAAACTAGTTTGATTATAGTAGTCTATAATTAGATTAGTCTACTCCTTTCAGTAGGTTGTCTGTGTGTAGTTTTATACTTGTTTAAACTTTTACTGCAGAGGTAGCCTACAGCATTTCTCTCCACTGTAGGCTATGTCTCAACATATATAGCAGAATGAAAATAAATCTTACTTGACCTAACATAAAAATAAAATTCAAAACACTTTCATTTTTGGTACACAATATTGTCGTTATTTAATCCTTAACTGCTTATATAAGTGATATTCAAAAGGCGGGCCGCATCTGCACCCCGGCATCCATCCGGACCACGAGTCATCACAGCAGCACTATTTTAAGAGAGCAGCGCGTCAAAACAGCGGAGCGGATCACATAACAAGCGCTCAGGAGCGTTTATGGCAAATATCTTTCACCGCTATATAGGCTACTCTAGTATTGTTTATCTAAAGTCTAACGCACTTTATTCAAGCCCTTTCAGCTCCGTGTGCTTTCTCTCTGTCTTCGGGCGCGGATGACGCGGTTATTTTAACAACAACAGAAACACAGAGAGCAGCAAAATTATAGATTATTTTCAGTAAAACACAGCAGAAAACAACAATGCTGCAAATATAGTTATTTTTCTTACTATATCTATATGGTCGAATTGTAAAAATAATTCAGGGGAGATGGTGTGGTCGGGGGGAGGGGGGTGTTCTGTGGCTAATTTGTGCACTTGCTTGGCCATTTTTAGTTGATAAACAGGAAAGTGGGTTCAAGCGCCAGCAGAAGGCAGTGTAATGAAATAGTCTTTAAGAGAAGCAGTCTATCAGCGGAAGTTTAAAATCAGCTCGTAAGTGTATTTACTTGTCTCAGTGTTTAGCGCATTTGCCGTTGCTAGGAAACACTTATTTTTGTTTACTGTGTTGAGAGGTGCTGAAACCGCGTTTGGTCTCGTACTGTATCGCGTATCTTGTCAGTGTGTGCACTTGCTTGGCCATTTTTAGTTGATAAACAGGAAAGTGGGTCCAGCTGAATTGAAATGGTGACTTGTTGGATTGGTATAAAAAAGGTTATTATACCGCGTCAGTCGTCGTGTGAAGCCCTCTTAGTGTGAAGACCATCGACTCTACCGTGCGACTCCACCGGGCAGGGACACTGGCAAGGGATAGTAGTATCGCTTTTTATTTTAGTTTTTTCATTTATATGTTTATTATTGAAATGTTGTTATATGCATGTGTCAATTTTATTTAATTTCTTTATTTTCTTAATTATGTGGGTATATAGTATTTATAGAGTTGTAACTTTTAGTTTTAGTTACTTTTTCTTATTTGTAAGTCGCTTTGGACAAAAGCGTCTGCTAAATGACAAAAGTAAGTAAGTAATTTTATACAATGATTACAAAATTTGTCTAATTTTTAAATAGGTTTATATTTAATGAAAAAAATTGCCTTATTAAATTAGCTGTTATAAGTTGTTGTTTTTTCCTTCTGGGGCCTGAAATAGAGGACTTTTGGTCAATATTGATAATTTAACAATATTTTGCTGAATGTGTTTTTGTGCTGGCACCTTGGCTGATTTAGGTCTGTGGTGTGTAAATAAATATGAATAATATAAATTGAATACCGCCAGTAGGTGGCAGCACATTTGTACATTTGTGCTCGCAGCCTTGCACACATGTGCTGATATACAGAAAAGTACATTGCTCATGCAATGAATATAAAAACTTAAAAACTCATACATTGGTATTTTTTGTTTCATTGCTGGAATTATGAGGGCATTCTAATTGTATTCTAATGGACTTCATCGCGCAGTGAATGCTTTTGGACTCTCAAGACATGTTTTTTTTTTCTTTCAAAGTTGGATGTCAGCTCTCCTATCGTCTCTCAGTCCCTCACAGTCACACAAGGCAAGGCAAGGCAAGGCAAGTTTATTTATATAGCACATTTCATACACAGTGGTAATTCAAAGTGCTTTTACATAAAAGAAAGTGAAATAGACATTAAAATCAATAAAAACATGGAAATAAAAATAATAAAAACAAGGAATTTTAAAATGATATAGAAAATGATTTAAAATAAATTTAAAGAAAATGATTAAACCTAAAATGTATAGCAGTCAGTTGGGACATATAGCACAGTGCTCATTCAACAAATGCACAGTTAAACAGATGAGTTTTGAGTCTGGATTTAAATGTGGCTAATGTTTTAGCACATCTGATCTCTTCTGGAAGCTGGTTCCAACTGCAGGCCGCATAATAGCTAAAAGCAGACTCCCCTTGTTTTGTGTGAACCCTTGGTATTTCTAACTGACTCGATCCTAATGATCTGAGTGGTCTGTTCGGTTTATATTCAGTGAGCATATCAGCAATATATTTAGGTCCTAGGCCATTGAGTGACTTATAAACAAGTAAAAGTACTTTAAAATCAATCCTAAATGTAACTGGAAGCCAGTGTAAGGACCTGAGGACTGGTGTGATATGCTCAGATTTTCTGGTTCTAGTCAGAATCCTGGCAGCAGAGTTCTGGATGAGCTGCAGCTGTCTAATGGTCTTCTTGGGAAGGCCGGTGAGGAGACCATTACAGTAATCCACCCTGCTGGTGATAAAGGCATGAACAAGTCTCTCCAAGTCTTGACTGGAAACAAAACATCTAATTCTTGCAATATTTTTGAGATGATAGTATGCTGATTTAGTTACTGCTTTGACATGACTACTGAAACTAAGGTCTGTCTCTAGAATCACCCCAAGATTTCTGACTTGATTTTTAGTTGTTTGACCCCTAGAGTCAAGGTATGCATTCACCTTGAGAACTTCATCTTTCTTTCCAAATGCAATGACTTCAGTTTTCTCCTTGTTTAACTGAAGAAAGTTCTGGCACATCCAACTGTTAATTTCATCAATGCATTGGCAGAGGGAGTCAATGGGGCTGTAGTCATTTGGAGATAAGGCTAGGTAAATCTGGGTATCATCAGCATAGCTGTGATAGGCAATTTGGTTCTTCCTCATTATCTGACTTAGTGGGAGCATATACAGGTTAAACAAGAGCGGTGCAAAAATTGAGCCTTGTGGGACTCCACATGTCATGGCCGTCCACTTAGACTTATGCTCTCCTATACTCACATAATAACCTCTCCCTTCTAAGTATGACCTGAACCATTTGAGTGCCATCCCAGAAAGCCCGACCCAGTTTTCCAGTCTCTCTAAAAGTATGTTATGATCTACAGTGTCAAACGCAGCACTAAGATCTAGTAGTACCAGCACTGATATTTTGCCAGAATCAGAATTGACGCGAATATCATTTATTATCTTAATGAGTGCTGTCTCTGTGCTGTGATGTGCTCGGAAACCAGATTGAAAATTGTCCAGGTATCCATTTGAGTTTAAGTAGTTGTTCAGCTGATTAAAAACTACCTTTTCAATAATCTTACCTATGAAAGGAAGATTTGATATGGGTCTATAGTTGCTCAACATGGTGTTATCAAGATTGCGCTTTTTCAGAAGGGGCTTAACAACTGCAGTTTTAAGGGAGTTTGGAAAAGTCCCAGAAAGAAGTGAGGCGTTCACCACTTCTAAGAGATCAGCTTCTAAACAGTTAAGCACATTTTTGAAAAAGGATGTGGGAAGTGTGTCAAGATAGCAGGTTGAAGATTTAAGGTGCTGTACTATTTCTTCCAAAATTTTGTTGTCAATTTCTTTAAAAACACACACAGTCACTTCTTTTATAAATTGCGGTCGAATCTGTGTGACCTCTGCATAACTTGAGGATGTGCCAATCTCCTTTCTGATATTATTGATCTTCTCAGAAAAGAAGGAAGCAAACTCATTGCATTTGCTGTCGGAGAGCATTTCACTGGGAATCTGACTTGGGGGGTTTGTCAGTCTCTCAACAGTCGCAAAAAGAGTGCGAGTGTTGTTTAAGTTACTGTTTATAAGGTTTGAAAAGAAAGTCTGTCTAGCTGTGGCTAGTTCCACATTGAAAGCATGAAGGCTGTCTTTATAGATGCTATAGTGGATTTCCAGTTTCGTCTTCCGCCACATCCGCTCAGCTTTTCTGCATTGTCTTTTCATGCTCTGAACTGCTGTTGATTTTCTCCAAATTGATTTCTGTTTCCCCGTCTTCTTGCTGACCTTTATCGGGGCAATATCATCAATAACATTCTTAACTTTTGAGTTAAATGACTCCAGGAGAAGATCAACAGAGTCTGCAGAAATGCTTGGTGTTAATGATATTGCCTCCATAAATAGCGCACCAGTGTTCTCGTTAATGCATCTCTTTCTGATAGAGACAGATCTAGAGTCAGTGGTGACTGAGATCAATATATCAAAGAAAATACAGAAGTGATCAGATAGTGCTACATCCTTAATTACAATGGATGAGATGTTTAGACCTCTACTGATGAGTAAATCTAGAGTGTGTCCACGATTGTGTGTGGGTCCGTGCAATAGAAAATGCAAAAAAAATCCCCTGCAATAGCAAAACAGTCAAACTCTTAAGGAAATCATTGATAATAGTTCAGTGAAATCATCAACAAAGGCTGGAGTATATTTTGGAGGCCTGTAAATAATGATAAACAGGGTGCGTGGAGCACCTTTCAGCACAATACCTAGGTGTTCAAAAGACAAATACTGACCAAATGACATTTGCTTGCACTGATAAACATCTTTAAACAGAGCAGCTACACCTCCACCTCTCCTAACAGTCCTGCAGACACTTATAAAATTAAAGTTAGGAGGGGCTGTTTCAGTGAGGACTGTTGAACTGCAGCTGTCTTCTAACCAGGTTTCATTTAGAAACATAAAATCCAGGTTGTTTGTGGTTATTAAACCGTTGATCAGAAATTATTTATTTTTAAGTGAGCAAATATTTAAAAATGCTAACTTGATGGAATTACATTTTGTCTCTACAGCAATCTTAGATTGATGCATTATAGGCCGCAGGTTAGATGGGTCAGCCGTACGGCTTGAGAAGGCCTTAGACTTTCTATCGCGTGATAAAACAGAAATAGGCTTGCTGGGTTCCCGCTTTTTCTGTAAACATTTGTGAATGTTGTGGCTAATATAGCGGGGACCCGACACATATCACTGAGAGCTGTTATCAGTTGTTTTTGGTTCACCTACACCAGATGGAGAGGGGTTTGGGCCAGAGAGCTCTCGCAGGAGGAGGAGGGTGAGCTGGGCCTGCAGTCTTTGGTGGTTGTGGGGACCGCCGTTTTTTAGTTGATATCTGGGGGCTTGCAGCGAAAGAGTGGGAGAGTTTGGTCCCAACATACACCAGTTCCTCCATTTTCTGTGAGAAGCTTAGAAGTGGGGATGCTGGAGAGAGGGAAAGTGTGTCTGGTGAGCAGGGCTCTGGCTCTGGTGTTTCCGCTGGCTGTGAGATGTCGTTCTGGCTTCCCTGGCTGTTTTCCAGAAAGTCGTCCTTGGGTGCTGAGTCTTGGAGCTGTTGTAATACGTCACAGTCTGCATGTGATGAGCTCTGTGGGCAGGGCTCAGCTGGGATGTCCATGAGCAGTGCTTGTTGTGGCTGCGTGGTGTTATCAGCTGAAGGATGACGGAGGGAGAAATAGATATTGTCCTTAAGCACTCTTGCACCGAGTCTGTTTAGGTGGAGGCCATCCAGTTTAAACAGTTGTCTGTGGCCCCAGAAAAGATTGAAGTTGTCGATGAAGTTGACTCCTTTTATACTGCAGGTCCTTTGTAGCCATGTATTCAGCCCAAGCAACCGTGAGAACATGTTAGTTCCCCTTGCTGGGAGTGGTCCACTGATGAACGACTGAACTTCAAGACTTTGAAGCGTTTCAAAGAGTTCACTGAAATCCTTCTTAAGGAGTTCTGACTGCTCCTTCCGAATATCATTCTTCCCCACATGGATGATGACTCGATTTGCAGTCTTGTGCTTCATCAGAATGTTCCGAAGTTCTTTGTTCACATCAGAGACGGTTGCTTGAGGAAAGCAGTATGTAGTTGTAGTCCTGCTGCTGATGTTTCTGATAATAGAGTCGCCCACTATCAGAGTCCTGGGCTCGGCTGCGCTCTGAGCTGAAAGCCGCTGTCTGCTCGACCTTGAGCGCCTGTTAGTAGCGATGTTAGCTGTTGGCTGATTCGATCCGTGTTTAGGCACATTTGCGGATTCCTCACCCACATTCATTAATGCTTCAAATCTGTTCTTAAGATGTATTGGGGGTGGTAGGATACCAGTGTTTACAAGTCTTGTCATAGCCGTATGTGGGGTAGAGGATGCTACGGCAGCAATACGAGATACTCCTGATAATCTGATGTCTCGATTGCCTTTGGGTCTCGCTCCCTGTTTGTGCCATCGATTTGTCTGTCGATCTGTTTTGGCTTTTTCCTCTACATGTATAAGCTGTTGAGATTCACAGGACTTACCGGCTGTATGCTGAAGGGGTCCGTGATGACCATCTGCTGTGTGTTCCACCTGATTTGGAAGTCCAGCAAGTAACTTTGTTTCAAGAACCACAATCCTTTGTAGAAGTCTGTGACAGTTTCTGCAGCAAGTAGATTCCACGGGAGGCATTTTCTCTCGTCTGTTTGGATGTAGACACCTGTGTTTTTCCGTCTCTGGAATGTAAACTGCTGGGAAAGAATCTTAATTTTCCCCAAAAAATGTGTTGTCTGAGCACTGTGCTGATCTGCTGAAGTTAAAATCTTAGAGAGATCTGAGAAAAGTGCAAAAATAGGGAGCAAAGCGGAGAGCAAGTGCAAGAGCGTCCGAACAGTAGCAAAGCCGGAAGAGAAGTGTAAAGGCAAGTAGAGTCATAAAGAAAAAAATCCTGAGCAAAGGAGTCTTTAAAGCTGTAGCCTATGCATGGCATGAAGAAACCAAATAGACCGCAAATGGTCTTGAATTTAAGTAATTTCATCTCCGTCACCTCTAACATCCAGCTGATCATCCTTAGTCTGCTGAAGATGAAGCTCAACGCCCCCGATGAAGGCGTTTCAACAGCTGTGAATGATAAATACAGACTCGAACAGTAAAATACACCCAAATTATTAATAAAAACATAGAATATACAGCGAAATATGAATGAAAGCATTCAGGACGTTCCGTGCTCAGCATCATTATAAACAGATATGCATAATATTTGCTAGCAGACAATTCAGATAATTAAGGAAAGATACCATAATCACAGATGTATAAATATTAACAAAAGTACTTAAAGTAGACTGTATAAACATCATTTTTCAAAATAATAAATCTTTAAAATATTGAAAATGTTTGTAAAACAGAACAATGACCAATTATAACAACATGTGAACATATTTCACGCAAAAATGTAAATTCTGTCATTAACTTGCCTTCATGTCGCTCCAAACCCATAAGACCCTTTTGTGTAGAACACAAATTAAGATATTTTTAACAGATGCCTTGTGTACGCAAAAAACAGCAACAACAAAAATATTATGTTTTTATTCACAAATTATGTATATCCAACGCATTTTCACAAAAGCAGCATGAGATGACCAGTTCTCACGCCAGCACAACACTGATGCATCATGGTGCTCTCGTGAACGTGTTATTTTGTAAATAAAAATGCAATGTTTTTTGTGCACACAAAACATTCACATCACTTCATAAATTGAGGTTAAACAACTGGGGCCTGTACCATGATGGTGGCTAAACAACCTCAGGGTTACAGGATTAGTTTTGAGTTGACAAAACCAAACCAGTTCAATCCGGCTTTGTTGGTACTATGAAGCTGATCATCAACTTTCTCTGTCAACTCCTGCTTGATCCTGAGTTAATGGAGCACGTGCACATGAATGTGTGACATCAGTAATGAGCAGCCAATCACATGCCTTGAAACTGTGATTCACTTCTCATGAGAGTCAGTGCGATTCACTACCAAAGATTAAAAAATTGAACAAGATGAAGAATTTAAACACATTTACACAGCAAGATGAAACAATCGATCCATGAAATTTATTCTTTATTGGAATCAAAAGAATTATGAACCACAGAAACCACCAACACTAGGCAAAACAATATGAGAGAAGAGAAATATGCAATTACTTAAGGGGAATTGTACTTATTTTTCGCATAAATATGCTTGTAACCAATTGATTTAATATTTACATTTACATTTTTAAATTTTTATTAATTTAGCTGACGCTTTTATCCAAAGCGACTTACAATTCCTATATATGTCAGAGGTCGCACGCCTCTGGAGCAACTAGGGGTTAAGTGTCTTGCTCAGGGACACATTGGTGTCTCACAGTGGATTCGAACCCGGGTCTCTCACACCAAAGGCATGTGTCTTATTCACTGCGCCATCACCACTCCTACTACAATTAATATACAATTAAGTACAATTAATATATAATTGTACTTGTAATCACTTATCTATAATGCAAATATGCTAATTAGAATATTACATGGCCAAAACATGTATCAGGCACCAGTATTCCTGGTCTAGGAGGAATACAAAGGAGTAATGGTCATTTTAAGGACCTGACAGCAGCCATTTTGAAAATGGGGCCTTTCTTGGAGTCAAATTTTGGTAAACTTTTAGTATGTTTTTAAGTACATCTGATACTACTGTAAACCACTGAGAAACCTTTTGTTAGAATTTTTTTGGGGTCAAGCCATATTTGTAGCTGACTACCAGCATAGTTCAAAGATTCTGTGTTTTCCGAAAACATAGTTCAAACGAACGTTCGCAATCAGCGTCACAAACTTACGTGGTTGGAACTACAGCTCTCGACCTGTGGTTACAAGCATAGTTTCTTGTTAGTAAGATATGTGGGCATAAATAAATATGCTCTTGGGCACAAAAAGCAAGCTAACATGCAGTACTATCTGTATCGTCCATTCTATGTAAATATAAATGCATTTTAACTATGTGTTTTTGCGCGTCCATTGTAAGCACTGTTTTTGAAGAGTGCGCATGTGCATAAATGCCTGCGGGAAGCCCAGAGTATGACGTAAGAGGGAACCCGCAATTAATCAAACATCAAATAAAGCAAAATGACAGGGAACAAAAAGCAGTAAATTAGTCAGTAGGTGCCATGTTCAATATAGTAGCATCTTAGAGATCTCTAATCAGTTAAATAGCTTAAGTTATTCCTCCACCACATGTGTGTGACGTCATTAACAATGGCCCTATGTTGTTGAACTAATGTGGTTTAAACGACGGAGATGCGATTGTGTTCGGGAAACAGTCATGACTAGCTAGTTCATTTCCAAAACAATGCATAGTACTATGGTGGTTAATCAGCGCGTTACGTCGTTGTTCGGGAAACGCACCCCAGGCTGAGACAGTGATTCTATGAACCGTGACAGTGAATCAGTATATCGTGTACACAAACGTAAGCACAAAAAAACATGCAAAATCACACTTTTGATTATCTGCGCCATCAGGGGTGGTGATGGCGCAGTGGATAAGACACATGCCTTTGGTGTGAGAGACCCGGGTTCGAATCCACTGTGAGACACCAATGTGTCCCTGAGCAAGACACTTAACCCCTAGTTGCTCCAGAGGCGTGCGACCTCTGACATATATAGCAATTGTAAGTCGCTTTGGATAAAAGCGTCAGCTAAATGAATAAATGTAAATATCTACAAACTAAAAACCCGTTACAATATATTTTTGTATGTTTTTGTTTTATAATTGTTGTAGGTTCCATTTACTAATATCATAATTAAAAACAGTGATGTTTGAGGATCAGACTTACCTTAGTTTTTAATACAGATTACCAAATTCACACTATAAACACTAGTAAATAGTAACTGTTGCAAATAGAAAACATAGCAAAAAAGTTGTCTATTACAGTTTTTTTGGATTGCTTACACACTAAAATTAAAAGTAGTACACTATTAGCAAAACCTTACACTCAAGAAGCAAAACATCAGCCCATATTTGCACAACTATAAGCACATTGTCAACCTCACACTTGTTGCAAAACTCTACACACAGTGATTTGCAAAACACTAAACACACTTAACACACATTACACACAAAAATCTATCATGAAGTCACTTCCTTGCAATACCAAAGCACTGACTGTCAAATTACCGCACCGTCCAACCAATTGGTTCAACACAGTCATCAGGTGTGCAAACACTTGTTTGCTTAATTGTAGACACACCAATCAGGTGTATAAGCACTATAAAAAGCAGCAGGTGAGTTCATCGGTCTTCAAGCACAATGGAAAGAGTCAGAGAAAGAGTAAGACGACGACGAGGAGGAGGACGAGAAGGAGAAGGAGGAGGAAGGGGAGGAAGAGGAATCAACAGAGGAAGAGATGGAGGCCATGCTGGAGGTAGAGGTAGAGGAAGAGGAAGACAAGAAGGTGCTCAAAGAGGACCGAATCTGACAAATGAGATCCGCACAACACTGGTTGACCACGTTGTCATCCACGGCCTGACGCTGAGGGAGGCTGGACTGCGAGTACAGCCAAATCTAAGCCGATACACAGTGGCAAGTGTGATAAGAACATTTCGACTGGAAAATAGATATTGTAAAAATATCACCATATCAAAAACATCTGCACGGTTTCAGTAACTGCTTACAGTACGGTATTCTATGCAGTATCAGCACTTCTGTTACCTTTTCCTGTGAAATTACTGTATTATTGTATACTGTTTTTTTTCTACATAGGATTGAGGGTCAGGAACGACAAGGGGGAAGGCCTCCTATGTTCACAGAACAGTAAGAGAGGGAGATAGTAAACATGGTTTGGGCCAACAATGCTATAACACTCAATCAGCTCCAAGCTAACATTGTCAATAACCATGCCAGTTTCAACGATATCCATCAGGTCTCAACTTCAACACTGGCACGCATCCTAAAAAAAAACATATTCAAATGAAGCAAATTTATCGAGTGCCTTTCGAGCGCAATTCCGAAACGACTGCGGCATGATTATGCAGAGGTATGTATTCACTTTAGCAGTGTGATCTTGCATACTGTCTCATAATCTTTTACTATACTGTAATATGTATACTAGATCTACACTGAACTACACAATTTTGCCTGACACTGTTCTTCAGGGAGTTTTACGAATGGATGGAGAGGAGATCCAGCATGAGTTCATTTACGTAGATGAGGCTGGGTTCAACCTGACGAGAACACGAAGGAGGGGAAGAAACCTCATTGGCCACAGGGCTATAGTCAATGTCCCAGGGCAACGTGGGGGTAATATAACCCTCTGTGCAGCCATTACACAGAATGGGGTCCTCCACCGCCATGCCCATATGGGCCCTTACAACACAGCACTCATACTT
>NC_136731.1:45800020-45910020 GCF_936440315.1 Barbus barbus
GGAAATATAGGATTATGGGATTACGACACTCGAACTAGAACTGGAACATTAAAAATTTCAGACCATACCCTTCAGCTGTTACCTCTGGTGTTCCTCAAGGCTCTGTTTTGGGCCCTCTTTTATTTATAATTTACTTATTACGTCTCGGTTATAGTTTTAGGAAATATGGCATTAGTTTTAAATGCTATGAGAAAGAAAAACCCAGCTCTATTTGTCTTCTCAGCCAAATTCTACTCTTCTTTCTTCCTCTCTTTTGGATTGTTTAGAAGAGATTAAATCTTGGTTTTTCGCGTAACTTTCTCTAGCTGAATATTGACAGAACAGAGGTTCTTCTTGTTGGCACTAAATCTAATTTGTCAAAATACAATAGTTTTTACTTTCTATTGATAACTCTATAATCTCCTCATCTTCTCAGGTTAAGAGTCTGGGTGTCGTTCTTGATAAAACTTTGTCTTTAGAAAAGCATGTGAACAATATTACTCGGTCTGTGTACTTACATCTACGGAACATCAGCCGTCTTCATCCATTTCTCACGTCCAATTCCACAGCTATTCTTATGCTCTAGTTACCTTCATAAACTTCAGTTGGTCCAGAACTCAGCTGCCTGTATAATTACTAGAACCTCCTCCATCGAGCATATCTCTCCAGTTATTTGCCATCTACACTGGTTTCCTGCTAAATACAGAGTAGAGTACAAGATTCTGCTTCTCATTTTTAAAGCTCTTCATAATCTTGCTCCCTCTGATTTGCTTCATATTTACACCTGAAGTTTACTCTTAGATCATCTTCATCCGTTTCCCTCATTGTACCTTCTGTTCGTTTAGCCTCTATGAGGTCCAGGGCGTTTAGCTGTGCTGCTCCTCATCTCTGGAATTATCTTCCACATTCTATACAAGAAAAGGATTGTCTGACTACTTTCAAATAATGTTTTAAAACTTATTTGTTTAGATTAGCTTTCTCTGATCAATTTTAAATGATCTAATGTTAAACAGCTGTTGTTGTCTTGATTTTTATGATTATCACTCAACTGTATGGAGTCCTTGACTGTTTCGAAAGGCGCCTTTAAATAAAATGTATTATTATTGTTATTATTCGATTATCGCTTGTCATCTTGCACTGATCGCTGTCACTGCAGTCTCTTTCCGCTCATGTAATTAATGTCGTCTGCATATATTGATTTATCCTGTAAACACCCCAGTGTGATAACACACAGTCTGTCAATCATAATCACCAAATAAAGCCCTTCAGGAAGAAAGCAAGCGAGATTCCTGACGGCTCAGACATCGATCAGATTATCATCTCACAATAACCCACGTCAAACACTGTTTTTCATGTTCCCTCATTAAGACCGTTAATCTCATTAACACAACAGACTCATGAGATTTCCTTTATCTGCCATCTGTCTGTCTGTGGATCAGACGCTGGTGTTTCTCGCTTCATGAGATGCTGTTTAGAAGTTCAGAGAATCATACCGTCATCTTGAATATTTAACACCAGTTTTCCTGATTTAACACCAAAGCGGAGAAAACTGTGACACTTTAGAATACTGTTCCATAATTAATGAATAACTACACAAGAACACGTGAGTAACGCAATATTAGCACTCTAGTAACTACTAGTAACTAACAAGAAACTCTGATTAATGAATTAGTAAGAGATAGTGCTTAGTCGAATGTGGTAGTTCATTATTAGCTAATCAGTAACTATTATTTTTTCATACCTCCCTAAGAACTACTAAGAACTACTGTATACAGGTTCATAATTAATATGAATAATACATAATGTTTAATTAATTCTAAAGTAAAGGTCATGGTAACCCACTAGTAATGACTCAAGTATTACCAAATTCTTCAGAAGGAATTATTAATTATTTGGATCAGTATTCTAAAGTGAAGATTGTGATAACTCTCTAGTAATTACTGAAGCGATTGTAAACGTTTGAGGTTTTTGTAAGGTTTTGGTTAGTAATTCATTTTGTTAGATTTGGTAACACTTAAATCATTACTAGTGGGTTAGCGTGATCTTCACTTTAGAATACTGATCCAAATAATTAGCAGTTTCTTCAGAAGTATGTAGTAACACTTGAGTCATTACTATCCAAAACCTCACATATATCTCAAAAGCTTAAAATGACGTCAGTCAGTATTAGGGAGTTACGATGCTTTTCACTTTAGAATACTGATCCAAGTAATTAGTAGTTCCTTTTAGAAGGATTTGATCATTCTTGAGTGATTACTAGTGGGTTACCATGATCTTCATTTTAGAATTAGTTATACATTATGCATAATTCACATTAATTATGAACCTGTATACAGTAGTTCTTAGTAGTTCTCCAGGATATATATAAAAAATAGTAGTTATTGATTAGCTAATAGTGAACTACCAGTTTCAACTGAGCGCTATTACTTACTAAATCAATAATCATAGTTTCTTGTGGGTAATAGTAGTTACTACAATGTTAATAGTGCATTAGTCACTTGTTCCTGTGTAGTTATTTATTAACAAAGGATCTGTATTCTAAAGTGTTACCGAGAAAACTAACCTACGTAAAACAAACACCATCAAACACTCAGACTAGATGCAACAGAGCTAACAGATGATCAGTCTTTTGTGAACTACAGATCTGAGCGAGAGGAAGAGCAGTGAAGTGAGTGTATTTACCTGTGTTTATGGTCCGTGAGTGTGTGTGTCTCTCTCCGTCTGTCTCTGGAATGAGTTTCTCCGTCTCTACTGCTCTCTTATAGTCTCACTGAAGGTCAGAGAGCAGCTTGCGGCTCCCGTTAGGGAAACACTAATGGACTTAATGCTCTTTAGACTTCATCAGGTGTGTGTGTGTGTGTGTGTGTGTGCACATTTAATCTCAAGGTTACGGTCTCGTTTCCAGAACATGTGAGAAGATGCAGCTTTTCACAAACACACAAACCCAAGAAAACAGAATAATGTTTCAGCAAACCCTTCATAGATCACTCGAGTGTTAGACTCAGGTGTTAGACTCCACTGTGTTTAACACATCCCAACACTGTAAAGTCACTTTTATTATGTGTGTTCACAAAACACGTGTGTTCAAAGCAGCTTTACCGAGAATCTTGGTGTTATGCCTATAATGCCTGTGTTTCACTATTATAGTGTTATTGCTGGATGATGTGACCATATACTCTATCAGACGAAAGGGTTTGATCAGTAGGATTTTTAATGTTTTTTAAAGAAGTCTCCTCTGCTAACCAAGCCTGCATTTATTTGATACAAAGTACTGCAAAAGCAGTAATATTGTGAAATATGGTAAGGCTTTAGAATACAGCCTGCAATGTACCACGTAATTAAACAGAATTTACAGCGTACCTATTTGTAACTATAGAGTACCTCCACAGTACCTACTCATACGTATAAGGGAACAATATACAACGTTTGAGGAATACGGGGGTAATAACCTGCAGAATTATAAAGCATTTATACTGTAAGTATTTTATAACTGAAGGGTACTTATTCTGAAATTACATGTATGTAGAGTCTGCGATTTTCCACGTCAGCATAAATTAAAGCTGAACATACATGTAGGTAAATGAAAACTATTGGGGAATAAGGGGATAATGATTTGGAAAATTCAAAGTATTTATACTGTCAGTATTTCATAAGTAATGCGTAACTATTCTAAGATTATGTGGTATGCATGACATACTGTTTGGCAACAATATTATGATTTAGAACAAGTTGCCTTATTGTAATAACATAAAATATATGATGCAGTATATTTTACACTACATAGCGGGTACTTATTGTATTATTACAACTTATATCTTACATGACATCGATACAAATAGTAGGCCTATACTATAGTATAACTTAGTAATTATAGCAAATTTAAAAACCACCATAGTCGAGATTACTAAAGTATGAGGAAATTTAGTTTCTGCTATGATTTGCTTTAAAAATTGATATGAAAATGTACCTGATAAAAGAGCATTGCATATGGTCATCTCAGCAGCAAATCATGTCTGTTGATGTGCAGTAGTGGAAAACTAGATTACCTGTTTCCAGCTGCTCCCAGGCTGTAGCATATAAATATACATCATAATACACATGTACATTTACCGAATTTATGTTTTTTTGATAGCTGTAGTGCTGTTGGTGCACTTGAGCATGTGAGTATGTGGTTTGAGGCAAGTAGAATAAAATGTACTACAACATTTTCCTTAACTACTATGCAAACATACACCCTTGATACGTGTAGTTACTGTGTAAGTGTAACATTAAACAATTTTAGTTATGCTACAACTTGCAACCACTTATACAAAATACAAAGAACAATAAACACACACACACACACAAACTCATGTTCTACATTTATTTTTTAATAGGCATATTATCCATTTTTCTTTTCAGCTGTGGGCAGGAGTCAACATATTTCTGGAGATATTTTGCATATGCTTGCGAAGTTGTCCCTGTAGTATATGAGGGAGCAGAAAAGTCCTCCCCCTCTGATGCAGTTTTCACCTGTGATCACAATTAGAGAAAAATACATTGCAAAAAAAACAAAACTAAAAAAACTGTTAATGCATGTCAAGTGTGCATAATGTAAAGAAGTGTTGCACAAAGCTTATATTTAACCAAATATATAAAAAAGGACTTCTGTGAAGACCCTGTGTCACAGCAATGTTTCAAGAAAAATCAGTAAGAGTTGCCAACACTGTGATACGGTAAAGCAATAAATAGTAAAATAACAAAGGACTACAAAAGTACACAGGTATCTGGAAAATAAATTCAAGAACATAATAGTATAACAAAATAGAGAATATGAGACAGTCAGTAGGTGACACTCCACTCTGATGGGCTACAACTCAACTTAACCCCTGGGTATACCCTGTACCTTACGAAAAATGTTTAACTATGTTTATACCATAGTTAAAAAAAGAAACATTGTTACTATAGTTAAAGCATGGGTACCACAAAACAGCCATGATTGTGCTACAAAACCTGTGGCTAAAACCTCTTCAGCCCTGTTTGCATATTTTAGCATTTTTTTTATTCTAAAAAAAGTGTCCTACCTACAAACTGTAACAGCACGGCCAGGCTCTCCACCCAGACAACTACCACGCACCTGCACCCCATCACCATCATCACCCAGAACCACATAAATGCACTCACCTCCAGTCACTCAGTGTCCGATTCCAACGTGGACTCCAAATCCTGCATACCAAGATCGATGAGTATTGTCTCCTACTCTTTACCTGTTGTACTTACCTCCTGTTCTCCGTCCCGTTGTCTCCCTGTGTCCAGATTGTTCCTCTCCGTGGTCAGTTTCTCTGTCACCCCGATCCTCATCGGATGCTCTGCTCCTTGTTCCTGGAAAGCACAAAGACAACACTCAGTTCCTTCGCCATTGGCATTCAAAGACCTCTTCAAGGCAGACACTCACCTCTCATCACCAGCCGCACTCATCCACTGCACAATCTCTACAAATAAAGTCACTGTGTGTTACACTTACCCTTGTGTCCGGCAGCTTCTCTAACACAAACATCAGAATCAGAATCAGAAAGAGCTTTATTGCCAAGTGTGTTTGCACACACAAGGAATTTGTCTTGGTGTTACGAGCTTCCAGTACAGAAAGTACAAACATAGTGCAGACAACATATAATTAAGGTGATAAAGAACACTAATGAAGAGAATATACAATAATTAAGAATAACAATAGTAATAAAAATAAAAATATACAGAAAAGAGACATGACCATAGACAGAACTGTGAATGTGCATGTGTCCTATGTACAGATGAAGGTTTGATGAGTTATGTACAGATGTGCAGTACCGGGGTGTGTTATGTGTTGTTCAGGTGGGATACGGCCTGGGGGAAAAAACTGTTCTTGTGTCTGGCTGTTCTGGTGCTCAGTGATCTGTAGCGCCGGCCAGAGGGCAACAGTACAAAGAGAGAGTGAGCTGGGTGTGAGGGGTCCAGAGTGACTTTCTTAGCCCTTTTCCTCACTCTAGAGGTGTAAAGTTCTTGGAGGCTGGGCAGAGGGGCACCGATAATTCTCTCAGCAGTCCTAACTGTCCGTTGTAGTCTTCTGATGTCTGTTTTGGTAGCTGAACCAAACCAAACAGTTATAGAAGAACATAGGACAGACTCGATGATTGCAGAGTAGAACTGTTTCAGCAGCTCCTGAGGCAGGTTGAACTTCCTTAGCTGGCGGAGGAAATACAGCCTCTGCTGGGCCTTTTTCGCAATAGAGTCAATGTGATTGTCCCACTTCAGGTCCTGGGAGATGGTGGTGCCCAGGAATCTGAATGACTCTACTGAAGTCACAGTGCTGATCATGATGGTGAGTGGGGGGAGATCAGGGGGGTTTCTCCTGAAGTCCACTATCATCTCCACAGTTTTGAGCGTGTTCAGCTCCAGGTTGTTAAGACTGCACCAGACAGCCAGCTGCTCAACTTCCTGTCTGTAAGCAGACTCGTCACCGTCCTTGATGAGGCCTATGACTGTAGTGTCGTCCGCAAACTTCAGGAGCTTGACAGAGGGGTCCTTTGATGTGCAGTCATTCGTGTAGAGGGAGAAGAACAGTGGGGAGAGAACGCAACCCTGAGGGGCGCCAGTGCTGATGGTGAGAGTCCTGGATGTGAGTTTGCCCAGCCTCACTAGCTGCTGCCTGTCTGTCAGGAAGCTGGTGATCCACTGACAGATGGAGGAGGGCACAGAGAGCTGTCTCAGTTTGTCTGAGAGAAGGTCAGGTATGATGGTATTGAAGGCCGAGCTGAAGTCCACAAATAAGATCCTTGCATAATTCCCAGGTTTGTCGAGGTGTTGCAGGATATAATGCAGTCCCATATTGACAGTGTCATCCACAGACCTGTTTGCTCTATAGGCAAACTGAAGAGGATCCAGCAAGGGTCTAGTGATGTCCTTCAGGTAGGCCAGGACCAGTCTCTCAAGTGACTTCATGACCACAGACGTGAGTGCGACAGGTCTGTAGTCATTAAGTCCAGTGACTTTGGGCTTTTTGGGGACGGGAATGATGGTGGAGCGTTTGAAGCAGCAGGGAACTTCACACAGCTCCAGAGATCTGTTGAAGATTTGTGTAAAGATGGGGGCCAATTGGTCAGCACAGACTTTTAGACAGGCAGGTGAAATACCGTCTGGTCCTGAAGCTTTCCTAGATTTCTGTTTTCTGAAGACCCGGTTCACATCCTCTACACAGACTTTAAACGCAGGTAGAATGGTGGGGGGTGGAGTAAGGGGGGTTGCAGGGGGTGAAGGAGAATGTGTGAAGTGCAGATCAGAGCGGGTGCTGGGTGTCAGTCTGGCCTTTTCAAATCTGCAGTAAAACACATTGAGATCGTCAGCCAGTTGTTGATTCTCCACAGACTGTGGGGGTGGTGTCTTGTACATGGTGATGTTCCTCAGACCAGTCCATACCGACGCCGGATCGTTGGCTGAAAGTTCTTTTTTCAACTTCTCAGAGTAGTTCTTTTTAGCCACTCTGATCTCCTTTGTTAGTCTGTTCCTGGCCTGGTTATACAAGATTTTATCCCCACTTCTGTAAGCGTCCTCTTTGGCCTGACGAAGCTGTTTGAGTTTCACAGTAAACCACGGTTTATCATTATTGAATGATAAGAATGTCCTGGTGGAGATGCATATATCCTCACAGAAACTGATATATGATGTTACAGTCTCTGTGAGTTCATCCAGATCGGTGGCAGCGGCTTCAAAAACACTCCAATCAGTGAGGTCAAAACAAGCTTTTAAATCTTGCTCTGCTTCATTAGTCCATCTCTTAACAGTTCTTAATAGAGGCTTAGAAGATTTGAGTTTTTGCCTATAGGTCAGTATGAGATGAACCAAACAGTGATCAGAGAGCCCCAGAGCTGCCCGTGGGACAGAGTGATATGCATCTTTAATTATTGTGTAACAATGATCCAATATATTACTGTCTCTGGTGGGACATGTAACGTGCTGTCTGTATTTTGGCAGTTCGCGGGAGAGATTTGCTTTATTAAAATCTCCAAGAATGATTAAAAAAGAGTCCGGGTACCTTTGCTCTGTTTCAGATATTTGTTCGGCCAGCTGTTGCATCGCGGCGCTCACGCACGCGTCCGGAGGCACGTACACATTCACGAGAATGAAGGAGGAAAACTCCCGGGGTGAATAGAACGGCTTACAGTTTATGAAGAAGGCCTCCAAATTAGGAGAACACATCTTCTTCAGAGTTGTTACATCTGAACACCAACCTTCATTTATGTAGAAACATAGTCCACCACCTCTCGTTTTCCCCGTTAGCTCCGTGATGCGGTCTGATCTGAACAGCTGATATCCCGGCAAATGAAGCATGTAATCCGGGATGTTTTCACTCAGCCAGGTTTCAGTGAAGCACAATGCAGCAGAGTTTGAAAAGTCCTTATTTGTGTGGGTGAGGAGAAGTAGTTCATCCATTTTGTTAGGAAGGGATCGGAGATTCGCTAGATGAATGCTTGGGAGCGCAGTTCGGAAGCCGCGATCGCGGAGTTTAACCAGCGCGCCGGCGCGCTTCCCTCTTTTCCGTCTGAGCGCGCGTTTGACTAGGACCGCTGCCCATCCGACCAAAACATCCAACAAAGCGTCTGAATAATCAAAAACCGGAAAAAAAATGTCCGGTGTGTGTTGCCTTATGTCCAGTAGTTCGTCTCTGGTAAAACTGACAGTAAAAGAATGACTAAACACAGAACAAACAAACAAAAACAACAAAAGTACGGGAGCGTTCCACACCACAGCAGCCATACTCGGCGCCATCACAGCAGGATATCACAGCACACATCACAGCAGCGGCTACATACACAAACATTAGAGAACATTTATAAAAAATAGTCTCTAAGTACAGAAAACCCGGTCCCACTTTATATTTTATATATACATTTTATATATATATATATATATATATATATATATATATATCTTTCCATTATTTGCCACCCATTTTATCTGCCCTGGGAGTTTTCATCGATCATTGTTACTGCTGTGTACATTCCACCACAGGCAGATACCGGTTTGGCTTTGTCTAAGCTTCCCGATGTGCCCAGCGGCTACATTAACAAACATCCTGACGCTGCCTTTATCATCGCGGGAGACTTTAACAAAGCTAGCCTCAGACAGGTCATGCCAGACTTTCATCAACATGTATCCTGTCCAACTAGAGGTCCAAATACACTGGATCACTGCTACACTCAGTTTAAGAATGCCTACAAAGCCCGCTCACTACCGGCTTTTGGCAAATCGGACCATGCCGCCATTTTCCTCACACCGGAATATAAACAAAGGCTTGTTCAGGATCCCCCGGTGCAGAGAGTAGTGACGCTCATTTCCAGCTCAATGACTCTCGACGGATGTGGCAGGGACTGAGGACCATCTGTGCCTTCGGAAACAAATCCTCCGCTGAGGTGAGAGCAAATCCATTGCTGGCCGACGAGTTAAACGTCTTCTACGGCCGCTTCAATTGCAATGGTGGCGGCGCGACTCTGCCGTCCAGCGCGTCAGGAAGCAGCAGGCAGAGCAGCGATGATCCTGTAATCACCGTGTCAGAGGATGAGGTTCGGAGGGCGAAGAAAGTGAATGTCAGGAAAGCAGCCGGACCTGATGGGATACCCGGCCATGTTCTGAGGTCCTGTGCTGACAGCTCGCTGGTTTGTTCACTTCCATCTTTAATGAGTCCCTTGCTACCTCCGTGGTTCCCACCTCATTCAACAAATCTGTTATTATCCCTGTGCCTAAGAACAATAAACCCTCTTGCCTGAATGATTATCGCCCAGTTGCCCTCACATCAATAGTCATGAAGGTTTTTGAAAGACTTGTAATGAGCCACATCTGCTCCTCCATACCCATTACTTTGGACCTTCTTCAGTTAGCCTATCGCCCCAATAGATCTACTGACGATGCCATCTCTCACGTCCTCCACTCTTCCCTCACACACTTAGACAGCAACAATGGGAATTATGTAAGGCTGCTATTCATTGACTATAGCTCAGCTTTCAATACTATAGTCCCCATCAAGCTGGCTTCTATACTCACAGACCTTGGCCTAAATACCTCACTCTGTGACTGGATTCAAGACTTCCTCACCGGCAGACTTCAAGTGGTGAAAAATGGCCAGTTCACCTCAAACTCCATCACTCTGAACGTAGGAGCCCCACAGGACTGTGTCCTGAGTCCCCTGCTCTACTCTCTCTACACGCATGACTGCGTGTCCTCTCACAGCTCCACATCTATCATCAAATTCGCTGATGATACTGTGGTTCTGGGCCTCATCTCCAACAATGATGAGACCGCATACTTGGATGAGGTAGAGAGACTCACATCATGGTGCCAGGACAACTGTCTCTCTCTGAAAGTGAGCAAAACTAAAGAGCTGATCATGGACTTTAGCAATCCTGAAAACTTTCTATTCAGGGACCATAGAAAGTGTATTGACTCAGTGCATCTCAGTGTGGTATGGAAACAGCTCCAATCAGGACTGCAAAGCACTACATAGAGTTGTGCGCTTAGCTGAGCGCATCTCAGGGTCTGCTCTCCCCTCTCTGCAGGACATCTACCTCAAACGCTGCAAAAATAGAGCTGTTAAAATCATCAAGGACTCAAATCACCCTGGTAACCAACTATTCACTTTGCTTCCACCTGGTAAGCGCTTCTGTAGCCTGATGGCAAAAACTGAGAGACTTAGGAGGAGCTTCTTCCCCCAGGCCATCAGGCTCCTAAACTCTAACTCTGTGTCATAACATCACATGACTCCATGTAAATATCACCATATCAATAAGCTAATCATAATTTTTCTCTACCTCATATTGCTGCTACTTAAATACCCTGTACAACTTTTTTGCACATTCCTCTTTATTACTATTTAAGTCAACAACATACTGACCTGCACATTTATATTTATATTTTTTAGCTTTTATTTTATTCTTTTATATTTTCTACTTTTCTTAATATTTGTATTCTATATAATTGCACTGTCCTTGGAGCGGACCTGACTTACATTTCACGAGGAGTCAGTGACGTTAGGATCCATGTGCAGCTTTATTAAAACAGAATGCAAGTCAAACAGGCAGAGTTCAATCACGGGCTTCAAACACAACGTAGATAAGGCAGAATCAAAGTCAGGGCAGGCGGCAAACACACAGGATAATCAAATGACAAGGCAGATTGAATCAGAATAGGCAGGCGGCAGAGAATCAGAGTCCAGTAAACAGTCCAGGTCATACACGGGGAATCACACACGGAATAAACGCTCGGAAATGTTTGCATGACAAGACAAGACTTCGCAATGAGGAAGCTGGGAAAACAGTTTAAGTAGTTGAGAGTCAATGGGAAACACCTGTGAGTGAAATCAGCCACAGGTACGGGGCATGTGGGAAATGAAGTCCAATGATGGTTAGTACTCAGGTGACGGTACCCTCTGGTTGTGAGCGGAGGGAGCCACAGAGGCTGAATTCGTGACAGTATAATTGTGTATGTGACAAATAAAAATCTTGATATTAACTGGCTCCTCTAAGTACTATGTACTTGCATCAAAAAATAAATACAATGTACTTATTGCGTTTATATTGTATTGCAAATCACTTTTTCTGGTATTGAAAGTGAAAGTGACGTGACATGTGGCCAAGTATGGTAAGTAATGGAATTTGTGCTCTGCATTTAACCCATCCAAAGTGCACACACACACACACACACCGTGAACACACAGCCATTTATGTTGCGGCGCCCGGGGAGCAGTTGGGGGTTCGGTGCCTTGCTCAAGGGCACCTCAGTCGTGGTATTGAGGGTGGAGCGAGCGCTGGACATTCACTCCCCCACCTACAATCCCTGCCGGACCTGAGACTCGAACCCACAACCTTTGGGTTACAAGCCCGACTCTCTATCCATTAGGCCACGACTGCCCCCATTAGGCGAGGTGGGATACGGGTGAGGTTAGTGACAGGTTTGATGCTATGGGTAGGTTTAAGGGTGGGTTAAGGAGTAAGGGATGGTTCAACAGTGTAATTATAAATGCAATTACAGAAATTAATTACAGATGTAATTATATGCAGGTATTATGTAGTACAATGTAAAAAAAATTATGTACACAACGTGCATATTACCAAATGATTAATTTAAATGTTAAGGCCACTCAATATAAAGGGGACTGAAACCCCTCTAAATTTTAAACCATGGTGTTTTAGTGTATTTGTTCATAATTTTATGACAAACACAAATGAAATAATTTCCTGACAAGTTACTCACCCGTATGTCATCCAAGATGTTCATGTCTTTCTTTCTTCAGATGAAAAGTTTTTTTGAGGAAAACATTCCAGGATTGGGTCAGTACTTCTGACCCAGTACTTCATTACCTCAAAGTGACGATGTTACTGATCATTTTCTTGTATCGTGCATGCTGCGTATTACTGATATTAATTATATGGCTCCGCGTTATCGTCCGGGCAGAACTATTGTTCCAGCCACCAAAGACAGATTCACAAATAACCTGCCGGATTTATCTCAACTGCTCTGTGTACCCATAAATACGCATGAACTAGACGAAATGACTAGCAACATGGGCACTATCTTCTCTAACACATTAGAAGCTGTTGCCCCCCTCAAATTGAAAAAGGTTAGAGAAAAACGTACTGCGCCATGGTACAACAGTTATACCCATTCTCTCAAGAAAGAAACTCGAGCACAATCTTGATCTAATCTTGAGCACAAATGGAGAAAAACTAACTTGGAAGTTTCTAGAATTGTGTGGAAAAACAGTATGTCCAGCTATAGACAGGCTCTAAAAGCTGCCAGGGTAGAGCATATCCGCGAACTCATAGATAATAACCAAAACAATCCAAGGTTCTTATTTAGCACAGTGGCTAGATTAACAAATAAACAGACACCGACCAATCTAAATATTCCCTCACAGTTTAATAGTAGGGCTGTAGTACTCGAGTCCGGTCTCGAGACGTTTTTCTGTCGTCTCGGACTTGTCTTGGACTCGTTGGTATTTGGACTCGGACTTGTCTCGGACTTGGTCTTTGGACTCGCCAAATGTTCTAGTTGGTCTCGACCGAGTCCAGCTATATGCGCTTTTTTTTTTCTCTTTCAAAACAAAACCATTAATCTGGCTCGCTTGTTCGGAAAATGGGAAATGTAATTGGTTTAATTTACAATCCATCTAGAACGGGCATTGCCATTGGTCGCCTGGTAAATGCACGGCTGCGTCATACGCCTGGCTCTGAGTGTGCGCGCTGCACAGTTTTTATTTTGGCCACAGACACAATGTCGGCGATTTGCATAATACGGTTTGGTTTTACAAAGTTCGTTGGAGTTTTCCCTCTCTTCCACTTGACTTTCCTTTGCTTTTATATAGCTTATAAATGCCCGTGCGCAATTTACTTTCACCGCATATCAGCGCACATGATTAACCGCTCTCTTGTGATGCTCTCTATGCCATTCACACAGAATGTGCTTTTGTGTTGACAAAGATGCGACGCGGGCAGTGGAATAGGAAAAAATGCAAGAAGATTGGAGTTAAACATCTTTAATAACTAGAGCGCCGCATTTTTAGAAAGCCGTTTCATGCACGAGACACTGCAAGAGATGCGAGCACAACAGTCAAACACAGAAAAAACTATGGAAAAGCAGCCTAATCAAATAAAAAACCTGTGAAGACTACTACTGTATGTCTGATATTTCATGTTTGCATCAGGGTGACAGGCTGAAAACCACTGTTCATTGTTTTTACAGAGCATTTATAGTTAATAATAGCACTCTAGGTGTTATACCTTCAGTCATTTTGAATTTGAATTACTTGAGAATTTTTAAAGCATTTTTCTTGTATTATTTCTGAACATATAATATGCATAAGGAAAGTTTGTACAAGATGTAGTTGTAGTTCATGCATCTTTTCTGCAAAGATATTTAGTGATTTGTTTAAAGGTCCCATGGCATGAAAATTTCACTTTATGAGGTTTTTTAACATTAATATGAGTTCCCCTAGCCTGACTATGGTCCCCCAGTGGCTAGAAATGGCGATAGGTGTAAACCGAGCCCTGGGTATCCTGCTTTGCCTTTGAGAAAATGAAAGCTCAGATGGCCCGATCTGGAATCTTCCCCTTATGTCGTCATACGGGGAAAGGTTACCTCCCCTTTCTCTGCTTTGCCGCCCATGATAAAATGAGCTACGACCGTGCGAGGCGAGTGCAATATTTATTTTTCTCGAGAGACATCATGGCTTGCAAACGAGCGAAGCACTGTTTTGCGTCTGAGTAATAAACTGCGCATATTAACAGACAAATTATGTTCATATTTAAAAGTCCAAACAGTCAGTAAGCGACAAGTGCTTGGAAACGCTGTTTTGTAAATGATTTATTGATGAGTCTGCTGCTTTAAGGCAAACTGAAAGCGTTGCTTCTCTGATGCTCGCTGCTCAGAACAGATGCCGAGAGAGGCGACACTGCGCCGGGAGAGAGACCTCACGCTCGCGGGGCAGTACTGGAAACATCTTACAACTGAATGATAAGGTTTTTTTGTTTTGTTTGTTTTAACCCTTTGGGGCCGGCTGTATCGCAGGCGATACGAACTCGGTTTTGTTAAGATAAGTGCAAAAGACACTAAAAATACTCTGTTGATTTTGGTCACACAAATAAGTGTTATACATCAATCGAAACTGTTAAGTGTCTACTTTTTTTGTGCACACTCACGATTACAACAAAACTTTGTGGTTTTGGGGAAAAAAGAAAACAAACAGGATGCGCTCTCTGTCTTCTCCTTCTCCGCGATCTGTTTATAGTAACGCGTCACTAAAATGAAGTGTAACTCAGCAAATACTCAACACAGAAACATGAGAGTTATCTCTAATGTTCTGTGATGAAGTAATCCGTATGAAACCGACACGATGTTCAGTCTGTCCAGTCTAACTCATTATTTCTAATGAGATCCCGCCCCCTCGTGTTCACATGTAAATAACCACGTGACCCGTGCGCGCTTGGAGACGCCCAACAACAAACAAACAGTCACGAGACTCTGTTCATCTCTGCTACTGTTCGTTTCTGGAAGAAGACGCATTGAGTAAAGGCTGGATTTACCTCAGAATAAGAGGAGAGTTCATCCAGAATACATCGATCGATCTGATGAGTAAGTAATGCTTGTTTTTTGCATTAGTTAGCGTGTTATTGTGACAAACCTGAACGCGTTTAGTTGGGTTTTTCCCAAACGACAACATGATGAATGCTACGCATCTAAGAATGTAATGTTTAATGTTCACAAATAGATTTAATATCGTGCTAAACAATAACAATTAGTTTCTCAGATATAAAATATCATTTTTTTAATGGTACAAAGTACATCCTTTTGTAGTTCACAGCACAAGTGAGTCTATGGCTGCAGAATCATAACAGCTTCTATAAAATCATGCATACTAGACTATATAACTGCAAAATCATAGTTGTTTTTCTCCCAAACTGTAATTCCAGACTACAGTGTTTGAATATGATGGACAATTCATTGTATTTAAATTTCTTACGGCACGATGATGTTTTCATGCTCTATATAAAACAATAAATGTAATATGAGAGTATATTGTAACATGATGAATGCTACGAGTCTAAGTATGTTTGCAACATGTTTATTATTAATAGTCTTCTCTGTTCAAAAATAGATTTAAATAACGTGCTAAACAATAATAAATAGTTTCTCAGATATAAAATATTTTTTATAGTACAAATTACATCCTTTTGTGGTTCACAGCATACATGAGTCTATGGCTGCAGAATCATAACAGCTTCTATAAAATCATGCATACTAGACTATATGACTACAAAATCATAGTTGTTTTTTTTTTTTTTTTTTTCCCCAAACTGTTGTTTTCATGCTCTATATAAAACAATAAAAGTAATATGAGAGTACATTGTAACATGATGAATGCTACGAGTCTAAGTATGTTTACAACATGTTTATTATTAATAGCCTACTCTGTTCAAAAATAGATTTTAATAACGTACTAAACAATAATAATTAGTTTCTCAGATATAAAATGTCTTTTTTTGTGTACGATAGTACAAAGCATGCATGAGTCTATGCTCACAAATGTTAATTGTTTTTGGTTGTTTGTATTTTATTGAATCAGGTGCCTGAACCACAGATGAATCCTGATGACTTTCTTCAAGATGTTTTCCTCTGAGGTAGCTGTACCAACATCAGATGGTCAACTACACTGATATTCTATGGTAAAACAAGATCCTTGACTACTGATTGTTTTTTTTCGTCTTGAATCCATGGAAATAAGTAAATGTCAGGTACTTGTTTCACTTGTTGAACAGAATCTGTTGCAGGAATGACTCAAAGTCTGTTCACATCTCTGATTAGATCAGTGTGCACAATAATGTGTCTTTGACCTTCATTATGTGTTGATGGCACAGTGGATAAGACACATGCCTTTGGTGTGAGAGACCCGGGTTCGAATCCACTGTGAGACACCAATGTGTCCCTGAGCAAGACACTTAACCCCTAGTTGCTCCAGAGGCGTGCGACCTCTGACATATATAGCAATTGTAAGTCGCTTTGGATAAAAGCGTCAGCTAAATGAATAAATGTAAATGTAATGTAAATGCATTATGTATGTTTTGATTATACTGTGTTGTAAATAAAATACAAATAATTTAAAAACCCCATTTTTTCAGTCTCCTCACACTCTCTTACCTGCCTCAGTCACACTGATGGCCCATTAGCAGCCTTTAGGGGAGGGCCCTTTGTCTCTCACGGCCATATCACCCTGCAGCCCAAGACTGGTTGCCCACTGAAGCTAAGCAGGGTTGAGCCTGGTCAGTACCTGGATGGGAGACCTCCTGGGAAAACTAGGTTGCTGTTGGAAGAGGTGTTAGTGAGGCCACTGCTCACCCTGTGGTCTGTGTGGGTCCTAACACCCCAGTATAGTGCAGCTCATCCAGAACGCTGCTGCCAGGATTCTGACTAGAACCAGAAAATCTGAGCATATCACACCAGTCCTCAGGTCCTTACACTGGCTTCCAGTTACATTTAGGATTGATTTTAAAGTACTTTTACTCGTTTATAAGTCACTCAATGGCCTAGGACCTAAATATATTGCTGATATGCTCACTGAATATAAACCAAACAGACCACTCAGATCATTAGGATCGAGTCAGTTAGAAATACCAAGGGTTCACACAAAACAAGGGGAGTCTGCTTTTAGCTATTATGCGGCCCGCAGTTGGAACCAGCTTCCAGAAGAGATCAGATGTGCTAAAACATTAGCCACATTTAAATCAAGACTCAAAACTCATCTGTTTAACTGTGCATTTGTTGAATGAGCACTGTGCTATATGTCCGAACTGACTGCAATACATTTTATGTATAATAATTTTCTTTAAATTTATTTTAAATCATTTTATTCCTTGTTTTTATTATTTTTATTTCCATGTTTTTATGTCTATTTCACTTTCTTTTATGTAAAGCACTTTGAATTACCACTGTGTATGAAATGTGCTATATAAATAAACTTGCCTTGCCTATAGTGATGGGGACACTATACTGAAAAAAGCACCGTCTTTCGGATGAGACGCTAAACCGAGGTCCTGACTCTCTGTGGTCACTACAAATCCCATGACACTTCTCGTAAAGAGTAGGGGTGTAACCCCGGTTTCCTGGCCAAATTCCCTCCACTGGCCCTTATCAATCATGGCCTCCTAGTAATCCCCATCCACTTGATTGGCTCTATCTCTCTCTCCTCTCCACCTGTAGCTGGTATGTGGTGAGAGCACTGGCGCCATTGTGCTGTGGCTGCCGTCGCATCATCCAAGTGGATGCTGCACACTGGTGGTGGTAGAGGAGAGCCCCACATGATTGTAAAGCGTTTTGGGTGTACAACAATACACAATAAAAAAGCGCTGTATAAATGCATCATTCATTCATTCAAAATCACTTAATATTCAAGGCTATTACCACTCCCTCGCATATTGGCTTTCGATCACAAAACATGTCTTTAAAAATTTAAATCAATATATTGTTTTCTGTGAAAGAGTAAGCTGAATGATTTTCACATAATTGTGAAGTAAATATTGTAGCCTAGAAGACTGATTACACAAAAGTCTTATTCAGGATGATTTAGTGTGGCTTTTATGGCCTTATTTCAGCTACATTTTTTTTCCCAAAACTTACTAACCACGCATAATATTTTTTTTTTAACAAATGTAAACATGTACATCCACCTTGGTCACATGTTATTGTAGCATAGTTTGTGCTGAATACAAAAAAAATACATGTTGGTCAATAGTATATTATAAGTAGGTGAAATAAGCACAAATATCAGGGCATGTCAACACATCTCAAGGGCCCCAAAATTACCTCAGACCCCAGAGGGTTAAGTCGCTAGGTTTGTTAGTATGTACCCGTTATGGGAAAAAAAGCCGCCTAAAGGGTCTGAAAGTTACTAAATATTGTTCTAAAGTCGCTCTCGTGTGTGTGAGACGCGGGAGCTGATGGCAGCGGGCGGTGGATATTGTAAAGTCAGGAGGAAAACATCTTGAAGAAAGTCATCAGGATTCATCTGTGGTTCAGGTACCTGATTCAATAAAATACAAACAACCAAAAAAAATAAACATTTGTGAGCATAGACTCATGCATGCTTTGTACTATCGTACACAAAAAAAGACATTTTATATCTGAGAAACTAATTATTATTGTTTAGTACGTTATTAAAATCTATTTATAAATAAAAATAAAAGTTATAAATTTACCAAATAAAACTTCTAAACTATCTAAGCTAATAGATTGTGTAAAAAAATGTAAAAGATTGGATGACCAATAATTTCCTCCTATTAAATTCAGATAAGACAGAGATATTACTTATTGGACCAAAAAACAGTACACAGAATCTCTTGGATTACAATTTGCAACTAGACGGATGCACTGTCACGTCCTCTAAAGTCAAAAATCTGGGTGTTATATTAGACAGCAACTTGTCCTTTGAAAATCATATTTCCCATGTTACAAAAACAGCATTCTTCCATCTTAGAAACATTGCCAAGCTTCAAAACATGCTACCTGTTTCTGATGCAGAAAAGCTAGTTCATGCATTCATGACCTCTAGACTGGACTATTGTAATGCACTGCTAGCTGGTTGTCCTGCATCTTCAATAAACAAGCTACAGATAGTCCAAAATGCAGCGGCTAGAGTTCTTACCAGGTCAAGAAAATATGATCATATTACCCCAATTTTACAGTCTCTGCACTGGCTACCTATTCAGTTCTGTATCATTTACAAAATATTATTACTTGCCTATAAGGCCCTAAATGGTTTAGCTCCTGCGTACCTAACTTGTCTTCTACCACGCTACAATCCAACCGGCTCCCTAAGATCGCAAAACTCTGGACTTTTGGTAGTACCTAGGATAGCAAAGTCCACTAAAGGAGGTATAGCTTTTTCACATTTGGCTCCCAAACTCTGGAATAGCCTTCCTGATAACGTTCGGGGTTCAGACACACTCTCTCTGTTTAAATCTAGATTAAAGACACATCTCTTTAGCCAAGCATTCACATAATGCATTTTATAATCTTGTACTGCAGTTATATCTGATCAAATGTACATTTATTTGTATTCTTTAGCTTGGGTTGAACAAATAATTTTTGCTTAGATGGAACAGCAGCTATGCTAATTATGTCTCTATTTGTTTCTCTGTTTCTGCCACGGGATTAACATCCCGTGGTAACTAGGAATGACAGAAGCTTCAATCTGGATCCAACCCTTAAATGATCTGAGATGACTGAACACCTGAGAAAAGATAATGCCAACCCCTCAGAGGACTTCGGAGGATGCCAATGCTCAGACAACATACAGAATTACCAAATTTTGCCATAATTCAAACATATTAAGGTTCTGCAATATATAAATATATTGTGGAAACTTAAATTCCTGTAGAGCTGCTTTGCAACGATTTGTATCGTAAAAAGCGCTATACAAATAAACTTGAATTGAATTGATGTTGGTGGGTATCGGCCAGGTTCGGATTGCATCCACCTTCCCCTCGTCCATTCGGATGCCACCACAGTCAATGACATAGCCTAAGAACTGTACTGAGGGTTGATGGAATGAGCATTTCTCGGCTTTGAGGAACAGATGGAACTCCTTCAATCGCTTTAAGACCTCCGCAACGTGGTGGCGATGTTCGGCCAAGCTCCGGGAGTAGATGAGGATGTCATCGATGTATACTAAGATGAACCTGTGTAGAAACTCTCGGAGCACCTCATGCATACAATCCTGGAACACGGAGGGGCGTTGACAAGGCCATACGGCATAACTAAGCATTCATAGTGGCCGGTTGGTGTAACGAAGGCTGTCTTCCACTCGTCCCCCTCTCATATCCGGATGAAGTTATATGTGCTGCAGAGGTCTAGCTTCATGAATATGGTGGCACCACGAAGATGTTCCAGGGCCGCTGGGACGAGATGAAGGGGGTAGCGAAACTTAACTGTTATATTATTAAGTGCCCGGTAGTCGATGCAAGGATGCAAGCCTCCGTCCTTCTTGGCCACGAAGAAGAAACTCGAAGCAGCAGGGGAGGTGGAAGGGCGGATGTAACCTTGCTTAACCTGTTAACCTTCAACCCCATTTAGGGCCTCGCAGGTGAAAATAACCTACCTGAATTAAAATGGTAACAGTTTGTGACAAAGTGTGCTTACACAAACAAATTAGGTATCTTTGGAAAGAAGAGACTCTGGGCTTTACTATCTATCATCCAGAGTTGATAATGCTCAAAAAGATAAAAAGTTATAGACACTGACGTGCCTTGAAAAATATTTTTCCACACTGAATGTTTTTTTATTTCATATACAAATACATGAAATAAGTCCTGGAGCAATCCAGAAAAGTAATGGATCGAAAGCCATGTGTCTCATCAGTTCATATTTCAAATTTGAAGAAGATACCATGAAAAATGAGATTCCTGCAATATTTTTTCTGAAACTATTTATAGTCCCCCCCACCCCCCTGTTTGAGGAAAAATAACCACCAAATGGATTACAGAATTATACAAGCTATTTTAGTCATTATACATGTTCCTGCATAGTTTTTCAATTATAAAATAATAGACAGATTTATTTGAGCATTAAAAAATACAAAAATAATTATTTGAGTAATAAAAAAGGAAAAAAAATAGAAAAAAAATGCGTTGTATATAGTATGTATACTGAAGTATTCTTCGTTATTCGTTATTACAATGATAAATATCACTGCCAGACGTGAAGTGATATTGCCAGACATGGTCATAGAGTCAGTAAACACACGCTGATGTGCTTCCATTCAGATTATAATCAAACAGATGGGCCATATAATCAATAATAGC
This sequence comes from Barbus barbus, assembly GCF_936440315.1. Classification (NCBI taxonomy): domain Eukaryota; kingdom Metazoa; phylum Chordata; class Actinopteri; order Cypriniformes; family Cyprinidae; genus Barbus; species Barbus barbus. Next base: position 45,821,353 of record NC_136731.1, read on the forward strand.
TGATCAATGAATCACAATGATAGCCGTCATAGAGTCGCTAATAAACACGCTGATGTGCGTCCATACATATTATAATCATGCAGACACGGCCACATTCCCCACACAATACACACACACACATATAAAAAATGTAGAAGAAAAAAAAAACAGTTTTTTATGGATAAAGCAGATCGCTAAGTTATGCCCCGCTCAGATGACAGCGTGCGTCACAGAAGCGTCACTGCCGGCAGGAGGGAGCGCCAAATTCAAATAATCTATATTCCGCTTTTCTGAGACTTTTTTTTCCGTAGACGGTCTCATTATGTTTGTAAGACCGTATTCTACAACATCGTTTTGTTTTTTTTACCACCAAGACGCTGTTTTTGAGCGTAATTTATTCCATAACGGACGCGAACAATAACTCTCTGAAGAAATGAAACGTAAACAAAGGAATATTCATCCTTATTACAACGTTATTGTTTCGCTGGACTAAAAGTGCTCGCTGGGATGTTTTTCTGTGGACCCTTACCTCTCTAACTAAACTGGGATTTCAGCAGTGGACGCGTTTGTGGCTCGTTATTACAATGATAAAGGTACGTACGGCTTTTTTACTCTGCGTGTTTGGATGTGTACTGCTTACACAAATGTAGCAAATTTGTGCCACTCATTCCTTATAAGCTTTCCATCGAAAAACAGCGATCTGTCGTCGATGCTTGAGGCTTAGACCCTCAGAATGATATATAGTTTGTCAAGATTAACTTTGTCCCGTTTCATTTATTCTATTAGAAAACAATGACACATGCAAACAAAGAGCGTTCAGTGCGAGGTCGCTCTGGTGAAGGCTAACAGGTTAAGAGCCTCACTATTGTACTCCTCCATGGCCTTCTGTTCTGGAAGTGACAGAGGCTAAATTCTACCCTTGGGCACTGGCTCACCTGGCAGGAGATCAATCGCACAGTCCCATGGCCGATGAGGAGGTAATTTGGAGGCCTTCTTCAGGCTGAATACGTCAATGAAGGGGGCATAACATGATGGAATATCTACTGGCTATGGACGTGGAATTTACAGGGATCTTATTTACAGGGATAGCTAGATTGAGTGGTTGCGGGACTCTGGGAAAGCAATCGGGAAAACAGTGAATACCCCACTTCAGGACCTCCCTGGTGCGCCAATAGATGTGGGGTTCGTGTTGTACGAACCACGGGCGCCCGAGGACGATGTCAGTGTGCGCTCCCTCCAGAACCAATAGGGTGAAGCTCTCTTCATGCAATTGACCGAACCTTATGTGAACGGGACCAGCGCTATATCGGACTGTAGTTCGTCCTATGGGCTTTCCGATTATCGAGTGGATCTGGTAGATGGTTTGGTTGGCAACGGTCGAGAGATTGAGTTGGCGGCAGAGGTTCCCGGAGATGAAGTTGCCGGCAAAACCGGAATCAAGAAGGACTTGCACTGGAATGGAGATGTTAGAGGCAGTAAGCATGACTTCAACTGTGAGTGGCTTCATATTCTGATTGATGGGCTGAATGGCACTAACCAAGAGTTGAGGCGGACGAACGGGGCATGTCGATCTCATATGCCCACTTCTTCCACTGTATAAGCAGAGCCCTTCTTTCAGTCGCCTCTGCCGCTCGTAATCGGTTAAATGAGTTCGATCGGTTTGCATTGGTTCATGATTAGGTTCTGGAGGGAGACTTGCCTCTGGGTGGTGGAAGGGAGGAGAACAACGGGCTAAGGATGGCTGTTCAGCAAGACAGGATTGCATGCGTGTGGAGCAACGGATAGACTGTTGGATAAAACTCTCCAGACCACAGGAGTCATCCAAGCTGTCTAGCTGCAACCGCAATACGGATTCTAACCCTTGACGGTAAGTGGTGAGTAGGGCTCTCTCATTCCATCCGCTGGCCGCCTGATAGAGCTGATCGCTGATTGACGGATCGCCATCTACTCGCCCAAACACTTCGCGAAAGTGGGTGGTGAAGCTATCATATGATTGTGTTACTGGACCAGACTGAGAGAAAATAGTTTCTGCTCACTGTAGTGCTTTGCCGGAAAGGAGAGACACTATGAAGGCGATCTTAGATTTTTCAGAAGGATACAGATGCGGTTGCATGTCGATATTCAATGAGCATTGCAGAAGGAACCCGTTGCACTCCTCTGCCACACCAGAGAAGGGCGCTGGTCTGGCCATGGGACTGGAGATCATGGGCGCCGAAGAAGCAGCGGTTCCGTTGACAGGGGTGATCGGAGGTGCTGGTGGTGATGGGGCAAGAACTCGTCGGAGGTGATCCACGAGCTCCTGAAACGGATCGGGATTGCTCATCTGAACCTCCGGTGTTGGTCTGGTCTTCTGCTACGGAAGCAGACTTCAAACACAGGTTATCCAAAATAGGTAAGGTTTATTTATAGATGAGCAGTGGATAGAGATGCAAAGGTGAGTATATACTGCAGAGATCTTTGGATGAAGAGATGAGTGAATCACCGGACTGTGTTGTCTTTGACAGGAGCTTGTGGATAACGGGAGAACCACACACCTTACTCTGGGCAGGACAGCTGCATGGATGAAGATCCAGGATCCAGGACACGGATGGACACAACACTCGGAGGGAACACAAGAGGTAAGTACACAGGCAGGTAGGTAACAGGTAGGTAGCTGAGATAGCATACAGGAGTCCACGTCGTATGAACGAGACCGGACGTCTGAAAGTAGTGAGGTGTGTGGTTTTATGGTGTGCCTTGATGAGGTGCAGATTACGTGCAGGTGTGCTCATTAGAACTCAGGTGAAGGTGCTCGCTGTGATTGGCTGGTCTGAGAGCCTGGTCGATCTGTGACAGAGGTCATAAAAGCATGAATTAGCATTTCTGCATTTGACGTTGAGGGTATAGGTCGCAATTTAGATATGTTTTTTTAGATGGAAAACGCCGTTTTACAGATGCTAGAAACATGGCTTTCAAATGAAAGATTGCTATCAAACAGCACACCTATGTTCCTAACTGATGAAGAAGAATTGACAGAGCAGCTGTCAAGTGTTAGATAGTGTTCTAGGTTATTACATGTGGGGTTTTTAGGTCTGATAATTAACACCTCTGTTTTTTCAGAATTTAGCAGTACGAAATTACTCGTCATCCAGTTTTTTATATTGACTATGCATTCCGTTAATTTCTCAATTTGGTGTATTTCACAGGGCCACGATGAAATATAGAGCTAAATATCTTCAGCATAACAGTGAAAGCTAACACCATGTCTCCTGATAATATCTCCCAAGGGTAACATGTAAAGTGTGAAAAGTAACAGCCCTAGTACTGAGCCTTGAGGTACTCCATACTGGACTTGTGATCGATATGATACCTCTTCATTCACTGTTACGAATTGATGGTGGTCAGAGAAGTACGATTTGAACCATGCTAAGGCACTTCCACTAATGCCAACAAAGTTTTCTAGTCTTTTCTAAAGAATGTTGTTGTCGATATTGTTGAACGCAGCGCTAAGATCCGGTAGAACTAATAAAGAGATACAACCACGATCAGATGATAGAAGCAAGTCATTTGTAACTCTAATGAGAGCAGTCTCAGTATTATGATACGGTCTCTATCCTGACTGGAATTCCTCACAGATACAATTTTTCTCTAAGAAGGAATATAATTGTGAGGATATTACCTTTTCTAGTATCTTTGACAGAAAAGGGAGATTTGAGATCGGTCTGTAATTAACTAGATCTTTGGGGTCAAGTTGTGTTTTTTTTAATGAGAGGCTTAATTACTGTAACATAAAAAGCCCAACACGAAGGTAGGTGTAACAGAGGTGATGTTTATTATTACAGGATGAGTGGGGAGTGTAAATGGTGAGGTGAGTCGTGAACTTGAGATGTCTTGCAGGTGATGATTAATGCTTCTAAAGTGTCTTTTCGTGTCTTCAGGTTCTGGCCGAGGCGGTGATGTGGAACAGCGGGGTTATCCAAGGACACACAGGATGGTCTGGAGACGGGGAATACAACGAGGAAGAGAACAGGAGTTAAGTTTCAACAGGTAAGGAATGCAGAGGGAATACTCAACGTCTGGAGATTGTCAGGGAAGAGTCCACGTTGCGATAACGCGTAGGGAGAGGGTCCACGTTGCTGGAACGAGATCGGACACTGGGTGAATGGAGGTGAGTGCTTTTATGTGGTTGGACTGATGATGGTGGTGATGAGGTGCAGGTGCGGGTGATTACTAAGCAGGTGCAGGTGAAAGTGATTGTGATGACGCTGGAGACAGGCCATTCTGTGACATTACCTCCCCCTCCCGGAAGGCGCGTCCCGCGCCGTAACCATCCAACCGGGGAGGGGGGGGTGGGCACCCTGGATGTCGGTGGAGGACAGGGACACTGGGCTGGCATCCAGGGCGGATCAGGAGACTCGGGAGGCCATGGCGGGACTTGAGACTCCGGAGGCCATGGCGGGACTGGAGACTCGGGAGGCCGTGGCGGGACTGGAGACTCGGGAGGCCATGGCGGGACTGGAGACACGGGGAGCCATGGTGGATCAGGAGACACGGGAGGCCATGGCGGATCAGGGAGCCTTGTGGCCTTGGCCCTAGGCCCGGCCACGCAGGCCAGGGGATATATGGCCCCTCCAAAAAAAATTTTGGGGGGAATTTTCCCCTCTAGGGGCCACATTGGAGTATAGAGCACTCAGGAGGAGCGGACACTTGGGGACTCTCTGGAGGAGCGGGCTCTAGGGAGCGCTCTGGAGGAGCGGGCTCTAGGGAGCGCTCTGGAGGAGCGGGCTCTTGGAGGCGCTCTGGAGGAACGGACACTTTGGGGCGCTCTGGAGGAGCGGGCTCTGGGCGTGCTCTTGAAGCGCGAATTCTTGAGGGCGCTCGGGAGGCGCGGAGCTGGACGGGACCAGAGGAGATGCAGGAATGCTGGACGGGATCAGCGGAGACGAAGGAGAGCTGGACGGGACCAGCGGAGACGCAGGAGGGCGCTCTTGCAGCGCGGACTCTTGAGGGCGCTCTTGCAGCGCGGACTCCTGAGGGCGCTCTTGCAGCGCGGACTCCTGAGGGCGCTCTTGCAGCGCAGACACCTGAGGGCGCTCTTGCAGCGCGGACACTTGAGGGCGCTCTTGCAGCGCGGACACTTGAGGGCGCTCTTGCAGCGCGGACACTTGAGGGCGCTTGGGAGGCGCGGAGCTGGATGGAGCCAGCGGAGACGAAGGAGAGCTGGGCGGAACCAGCAGGGGCTCTGGAGAGCTGGCCGGGGCCAGCTGGGGCTCAGGAGAGCTGGACGGAACCAGCGGGAACTCAGGAGGGCTGGACGGAACCAGCGGGAACTCAGGAGGGCTGTTACGAGGATCCAGACTCTCAGGCGACCGTTGGCTTGGAGGACGGGAAACCTCCTCCACTGTAAAGGATGATCCTGCTTGTCTAAGCACAATGTCAATGTATTGCACCAGAGAACCAGGGAAGTCCGTGGCTGGTGCGTCGAGATACAGGAAATCATTGAGGCCACTCCAAGAAACTATCTTCAATGTTGCATCTTTCCACTGTACCTTATGGGCGAGCAAGAGGAACTCCTCAACATAGTCCTCGATGGGGCAGCCATCCTGCATGATCGTGAGGATAGCATCCTCTGGGTGCAAGGAGATGCTGTCCATATTACTGTTCGGTATTGGTCCGATCTTCTGTAACATAAAACGCCCAACACGAAGGTAGGTGTAACAGAGGTGATGTTTATTATTACAGGATGAGTGGGGAGTGTGAATGGTGAGGTGAGTCGTGAACTACTATTTAAGTCAAAAACATACTGACCTGCACATTTATATTTATATTTTTTATCTTATCTTATTTTATTTTATTTTATGTTTTGTACTTCTCCTTCTTAATATTTGTATTCTATATAATTGCACTGTCCTTGGAGCGGACCTGACCTACATTTCACTGCTGGTTATACCCTGTATAATTGTGTATGTGACAAATAAAAACTCTTGAATCTTGAACTTGAGATGTCTTGCAGGTGATGATTAGTGCTTCTAAAGTGTCTTTTCGTGTCTTCAGGTTCTGGCCGAGGCGGTGATGTGGAACACAGGGGAGCGGGGTTATCCAAGGACACACAGGACGGTCTGGAGACGGGGAAGACAACGAGGAAGAGAACAGGAGGTAAGTTTCAACAGGTAAGGAATGCAGAGGGAATACTTAACGTCTGGAGATTGTCGGGGAAGAGTCCACGTTGCGATAACGCGTAGGGAGAGGGTCCAAATTGCTGGAACAAGATAGGACACTGGGTGAATGGAGGTGAGTGCTTTTATGTGGTTGGACTGATGATGGTGGTGATGAGGTGCAGGTGCGGGTGATTAGTAAGCAGGTGCAGGTGAAAGTGATTGTGATGACGCTGGAGACAGGCCATTCTGTGACAATTACAGCCAATTTGAAGGTTTTGGGGACATATCCTAATGACAATGATGACTTAATAATAGCCAAAAGAGAATCTATGACTTCTGGAAGCAGCACTTTTAAAACTTTAGATGGAATATGGTCTAATATACATGTTGATGGTTTAGATGATTTAACAATTTTATACAATTCTTCCTCTCCTATAGTAGAGAATGAGTGGAATTGTTCCTCAGGGGATCTATAGTGCACTATCTGATGCGATACTGTAGCTGACGGCTGCATGATTACAATTTTATCTCTTATAGTATCGATCTTGGAAGTAAAGTAGTTCATAAAGTCATTGCTGCTGTGCTCTTGGGAAATGCCAACACCTGTTGATGATTTATTTTTCGCTAATCTAGTGACTGTATTGAATAAATACTGGTGGTTATGTTTATTTTCTTCTAGAAGAGACGAAAAGTAATCAGATCTAGCAGTTTTTAATGCTTTTCTGTAGGATAGTGTAACGCAGTGGCAGTGTCTTTAGGATCCATGTGCAGCTTTATTAATTCACAAGAATGGTCATACAAGGGGATCACGTGACCCTTCGACAGCGATGCAGGCTTAGTCTTTCGCTCTGCTCACTTTGCCATATTTTGTATAATCCTGTCAGTAAAATTTGAACCACTCTGCATTGGACCTGTCATGAGTGCTAAGGCAGACAAAGGGGATTGGAAAAGAGAGATTGAGTAATCGCCAATGAAGAAAAAATTCAGAGATTCCGCCATCTCCAGAGAAGACTTCGATGATGCTATTGCTAGCCGCATCGAACTAGCATTTAAAGAGCAGCAAAACACGTTGAATTCCGTTGTGAATTTGGCAGTAAGAGAGGCGATGGACTCTAGTCCAAGAACTCCAGCGGACTCTAGCGCACTGAAGTGTTTTTTCCCCCACTAGTTTAATGTTTATGAATGAATTTAACGTGAAAGAATATCATTAATCTTGACAAACTATATATCATTCTGAAGGTCTAAGCCTCAAGCATCGACGACAGATCGCTGTTTTTAGATGGAAAGCTTATAAGAAATGTATTTGCTACATTTGTGTAAGCTGTACACATCAAAACAGGCAGAATAAAAAAGCAGTACGTACCTTTATCATTGTAATAACGAGCCACAAACGCGTCCACTGCTGAAATCCCAGTTTAGTTAGAGAGGTAAGGGTCCACAGAACAACATCCCAGCGAGCACTTTTAGTCCAGCGAAACAATAACGTTGTAATAAGGATGAATATTCCTTTGTTTACATTTCACTTCTTCAGAGAGTTATTGTTCGCGTCCGTTATGGAATAAATTACGCTCAAAAACAGCGTCTTGGTGGTAAAAAAACAACATGGTGCTGTAGCATATAGTTTTACAAACAGAATGAGACCGTCCACGGAAAAAAAAGTCTCAGAAAAGCAGAATATAGTTTATTTGAATTTGGCGCTCTCTCCTGAAAGCGTGACGCACGCTGTGACGCAGCTGTCATCTGAGCTGAAAAAAAATTTTTTTTTTTTCTTCTACATTTTTTATATGTGTGTGTGTGTGTATTGTGTGGGGAATGTGGCCGTATCTGCATGATTATAATATGTATGGACGCACATCAGCGTGTTTATTACCGACTCTATGTCGGCTATCATTGTGATTCATTGATCAGCTATTATTGATTATATGGCCCATCTGTATGATTATCATCTGTATGGACGCACATCAGCGTGTGATTACTGACTGTATGACCATGTCTGCCAATATCACTTCATGTCTGGCAATCAGAATACTTCAGTATACATACTATATACAAAGCATTTTGTTCTATTTTTTTTCCTTTTTTATTACTCAAATAATTATTTTTGTATTTTTTAGTGCTCAAATAAATTTGTCTATTATTTTATAATTGAAAAACTATGCAGGAATATGTATAATGACTAAAATAGTTTGTATAATTCTGCAATACATTTGGTGGTTATTTTTCCTCAAACAGGGGGGTGGGAGGACTATAAATAGTTTCAGAAAAAATATTGCAAGAATCTCATTTTTCATGGTATCTTCTTCAAATTTGAAATATAAATTCATGAGACATGTGGCTTTCAATCCATTACTTTTCTGGATTGCTCCAGGACATATTTCATGTATTTGTATATGAAATAATAAAACATTCAGTGTGGAAAAATATTTTTCAAGGCACGTCAGTGTCTATAACTTTTTATCTTTTGGAGCATTATCAACTCAGGATGATGGATAGTAAAGCATAGAGTGTCTTCTTTCCAAAGATACCTAATTTGTTTGTGTAGCACACTTTGTCACGAACTGTTACCATTTTAATTTAGGTAGGTTATTTTCACCTGTGAGGCCCACAATGGGGGGCTAAGGTTAACAGGTTAAAGAGCTAAGAGAGGCGTTTGAGGCCATAGCTACCACGGCGAAGCAGACACGTGACCACGTAGATTCTGTTCAAGCAGCTGCACGTGAGGATAGGAGGACAGTCACGGGCTTAAGAAATCAGCTGGAGCGAATCACATAGAAGGTGACGGATATGGAGGACAGGTGCAGGAGGAACAACGTACGACTGGTGGGGCTGACAGAGGGGGCTGAGGGATCTGACGCAGCTGGTTTCCTCAGAGTTAATATTTCTAAGTGGATTCCTTCCTTGAAGGGCCATGACATTGAGATTGACCAGGCACATCGTGTGTATGACGGAGGGAGGGGCTCCGATCGGCCGCGCACTCTCATCTTCCGTGTACTGAGATGGCATGACAGATCAGATATCCTGAAGGGTGCTTGGAAATGCGCACAGAACAATATCACACTGCTATTTTTTCCTGACTTTAGTCCAGCTACAGTGATCAGGAGAAAGGCATTTGGTCCAGTTTTGAAGAAGATGACAGCGCTTGGTCTCCAGCCCTTCCTCATCTATCTAGCCGTAATTAAACAACGGCACAAAGGGGAACAGAAAAGCTTCGATTCCCCTCAGAAAGAGGAGGATTTTATTAGCTCCCTGTCCCAGCAGAAGACGTATGCCGCGGCTCTGTGCGGGGGAACGGCGGCCGCTGTCTCTCCAGCCCGACGGGAGGAGTTTGATGGCCGGGATGAACATGGTCCCAGCTGCCCAGGAGTGGATGATGGCAGAATGGACATGGACGCTGGCTAAACCAATTTTTTGCTTTTTTCTTCTCTCCCCTCTACTACTGAGATATTGTTCCTATATATCCGGTACAACGATCTCGTTGCTGGCAAGACTGACACCCCTTTTTTCTCTTTTGGAGGGGACTAAGGGAGAATTGGTTTAATTTAAAATATTTTTTTTGCAGTACGACCTTTTTGGGAGACATGTCCTGCGTTGGAGTGGATCGGTCACGAACTATCACTATTTTTTGTTGCTTAGTCAGACCTATGTTCTGGGTAATGTGCGGTCCAAGTTGTTCCTTGTTTTAGGTTGTCGGTTGTTCATATTTTTATGTTGTTTTTATTTTTTACAACAGACATTTATACTTTTATTTATTTTACCTTATTTCTAAAGGGATTTTTCATCTAGGAGGTTTGGTATCTAAAATACACATCAACGTTTACACGCTATATATTCAATGCATACTCTAAATATTTTATCACTAAATGTGAATGGTTTAAATTCTGCTGTTAAACAAACTCGCAGGGGCGTAGCCATCATTTCAAAAGTGGGGGGGACGGAATGTCTAGTGTTATACCTGTTTTTTTGTTGTTGTTTTTTTCAGTTAACCCTTGTCTAATTGACAGGTTTTATTTTTAATCATGCCTTTTTGCTTAATATGCTTTATGATTATATTATTATATATGATTATAAAACAGAATGAAAGAAAGAGAGAAAAAAGAAAAAGAAAGAAAGAAATACGACAGCTTGTCACTGGGACAGTACCATTAAAAGGACATCTTTGTACCTTATTTACCCCAAAAAGTTTCATAGTTGTACATTACGGTACATATTGGTACTCTATATGTGCACCTTTTTGAGTATAAGTTACAAAGATGTCCTTATAAGGGTACTATTGTTTACATATTTCAGATTGTATTTTGTGAGTGTTGTATGTACAGTACATGGCACACAGTAATGGATACTTGCACATTCACATACTACTTTATTCTGTTCTGTTCTATTATACATTAGTCTGATTAATCTATGTTAAAAGAAATATCTTATCATAGACAATGCTGTAAATAATCTTTACCTCTGAAGCCTCACTGACACTTTCTGCCTCATTCACTCTCAGCTCTGTATTCACTTCTGTCTCTGTCTACAGCAAATAAAGCAGTGTTTGAAACATCTACATACAGGGAATAGTGACATACAGAAGAAAATATCTAATTAAATACACTGCTGGACAATAACCAATCATTTGTATCCTAAATTATTTTTTAACACTTTAGAATGATAAACACATATTCACTATTAACTATGACTTTTACGTCAATAAACTCTTCATTTACTGCTTATTAATAGCTTGTAAGGTAGTCGTTGTAGTTGTTAAGTTTAGGATTATGGGATGCAGAATATGATCATGAAGAATACAGAATTAATATGTGCTTAAGTACTAATAAACAACCAATATGCAAGCTAATAATCACCTACTGTAGTTAAAAATTATAGCTCAGAAGTTGTTCATCATACTAATGTTATTTTTTTTTATATATATATTTGACTAATTATGCGTTTTCTATGATTGGTCCATATATAATCCTACAAACGCTTGTGTATTAATAGATTTTATACAATGTAAAAACAGCCAGGTGTTAAAAGCCACTCAATCAGTTCTTCTCAGCTGTGAAGTTTGTTTTTCTTGCTTGTCGTCCTGATTCTGTCCTAACAAACCTAGGCTGACTGTTTCTTCTTCATTCTTGACAACACATAAAAACGTCAAATTAGTGCAATAATGCCAGAGCACCCCTAAATAAAGATCGGTCCTGTATCAGATCAGTGCTTGCATACTTGATTGAAATACATCATGTAGAATTGGCAGAGTGTCACAATGCTGCAAACGCTGTAAAATCTCAGTTCGACATTATCTTTATTCTTATTTGAAGGGTTCTAATAACATAGATACGTGTTAAAATAAAAGACGTTACAAAAGAGTTACGGAAAAATACACTGAAAATAAATAAGTGCATGTTTGTCCAGGCAGCTTTTCTATTTCTCCATATAATGAACATCCAAACTTGCTAATTATTCAACAAGAGCAATAGGCAGAGTCACTCAACATTGTGCAACACTATTCGGATCCCACATGACAACTTACGCTGCTTGACTTCTTCGTAAAAGAGGAGTGAAGAATTGAACTCATCTCGACCTCTAATGAATGATGGATATACAGCGCGGGACCGCGGGCACGAGCCTGGGCATGTCGTGACGTCACAAACTGAGTGACTGATTGCCATGGAAACGTAAACGTCATGTATAAATGATCTTGTCTCTTTGAATTTTAAAACATTCTGCATTTATATACATTGCTCCATTAAAACCTCAACATGTCGAGAACACAACTGTCCAATGAAAAAGTGCGGGGGAAGAATTAACTTTTTATAAAAAGTGGGGGGGACACGTCCCCCGCGTAATCTACGCCCCTGCAAACTCGTGTGTTAGAATATTTACATCATAAATCTATTTCCTGTGCCCTAATTCAAGAGACACATTTAAAGCAATCCGACGTGGTACGTTTCCAGAATAAGTATTACAAATTAGCCGCTTTTTCCTGCGCTCAAAATAAAACTAAGGGGGTGCTTATCCTTGTTAACCGGAAGTTAAATTTAACAATTGAACACCTTGGTAGTGATAAGAAGGGTAGATTTGTTTTTATCCGATGCAAAATATATTATAATAGGTTAGCCTTGGTCTCTATTTATGGTCCGAATGAGACAGACAGTGCATTCCTTTCACAGATCTCCAAAACTCTGCTTGAGCAGATTGATTGCCCTCTAGTGGTGGGTGGGGATTTTAATGCTGTCATAAATCCTGCTTTAAATAAATCTCAATCTGATACAACAGCTAATCCATCCTCTAAATTACTGAATAAATTTATCACTGAGTTTAACGTAATCGATCTTTGGAGAATTCAGAATACTAAATCTAAGGACTTCACTTTTTTTTCTAATAGACACAAGACTTTCTCTAGGATAGACTACATATTTCTCAGCCCATCTTTAATTTCGTCTGATTCCTCCATCTCTATATTACCAATTTTATTATCTGATCATTCTGCTGTGATGTGCAGTGTTCCTCTTTCCGATGTTAAAGCCAAGTCCCCTAGATGGCGCTTTAACGTATCATTATTAAGTAATCAGACTTTCATTACTTCTTTAAAAGAATATATTAAGGAGTTTCTTGAAATTAATATGCCCTCTGGTGTGGATCCTCAAAAATTGTGGGAGACGACTAAGTGTGCTATACGAGGTTTCTGTATATCTTTCTCTTCTACTCTTGCCAAAGCGAAAACCCGCCAGTTTACACAATTAGAAAATAAAATCCAATCATTACAAAACCTACAAAAACAACATTTTACGGAGCATGATTTGCTTTCAAAATCAAAGGCGGAATTTATTTTACATTGGACTAGGCAAAAATATTATTTTGAATCGGAGAGACCTGGGGCCTGTTCCATAAAAGACGCTAAGAAAAGCGGGGATTAAAGTCCAAAACCTGACTTGAAATAACCTAACAAATCAATTGGGACTAAAGCGGTTCCATAAACGACAATTCAAGTTCCTGCAATCTGACTAATGCTATCCAGGTTCAGTGAGTCAGGATAATGTGACGTACACGCTTATTCTGAAGCAGCCCTTAATGTCGATCATGGATCAAATCGATCCACCATAGCAAACAGCGAATATGTGTGCTGTTTAACGCATTTGAAACATTGTGTTTTCCTCAGTGCATAACTGATACGTCACAGGTATATTTTTTACATCTGTAAATGTCAGAAAGCCATGCAAATATATCCATTTAGCTGTCAGGAGTGGGCGGGGCTTCTGCGAGAGAACGAGCGCTGCGGCGCGCATGCGCGCTACACAGACAGAACAGAATAGAATAGCGCAAGAATTCTGAAAAAAATATACATTCTGCTAAAATATTTGTTGTTGGACATTAAATGTGACCCATAGAATTTTAATTTCCTACATATAAGTGTATTTTTATGATAGCAGCAACTGTTAATCACTAGCTCAAATGAGTTAAATGTGTGTTCCTCTTATCAGTTAAAATGTATTCTGATTTCTATTATAAATTTACATTTTTAATTCAGTGATTTTAACTTTTGATTGTGTTTTTATGCTTTAATGCTTTAAAGAGCCATTTTAGATTGTAATGTTTTAATGTTCTAATAACCATAAAAGGTACAGCTGTCATAAATTCAGAGAGAAAGGCTGCATGGCTACAAACTTCTGATCAACTGCATGCACAAGTAGCCACAATGTTAAAATGTCATTCGCCTACATTTTGGGCACAATACATTAAATACAGTTGGTTGTAGCCTATTTTTTATTTATTTGATTATTTAAGGTGTATTTTCTGTATACTTTTATTTTTGTACTGATAATAAATTAAACTGACTGTATGTGAGAGTGTCAGTGGTAATATCGATGCGTTCCTATTGGTCAGTGTTAGAGGAGCTCAGCTTAGCCGGACAGTTAGCCTGCTCCGGACCAGGTTAGTTTGCCAGCATAAGTTGCCACAGTGACTGAGCTTGAGCTATGGTAATTTTGCTTTCAGAAACCAAATCAAGTGAAAATAAGTCAGAATTACTGAAATAAGCCTGGCTTATTTGGTAAGCTTGTTTTATGGAACAGGCCCCTAGTCATTTATTGGCTCTTAGGTTGAAAGAATGCGAGTCTAAGGCATATATTAGTGCAATAAAATCATCGGATGATCAGGTCACCACAAACCCTGTGGCAATTAATTAAATATTTAAAGGTTTCTACACAAATCTATATAAAGCCGAAACAGATTTTGATGAATCAATCTGTAAGCAGTATTTAGATAAATTGGAACTGCCTCGGATCTCACAGATGGATAAAGAATCTTTGGAGGCCCCATTAAGTTTGGAGGAACTCCATGTCTCTTTAAAAAGCCTTCAGAAGGGCAAATCGCCGGGCCTAGATAGTCTCCCCCGGAATTATATTTAGAAATTTGGGATTTGGTAGGGACACTTATGCTTAATTCATTTAATTTTGCAATTGAACATGGGGTATTTCATAGAGATCAAAAAACATCACTGATTTCATTACTTCTTAAAAAAGGGAAAGATCCATTAGATTGTTCCAACTACAGACCAATTTCGCTTATCTCATGTGATCTAAAAATTTATGCTAAAGTTTTTGCTTCTCGTATGGAAAAGGTAATTCATAGTCTGATCAAGGAGGATCAAACTGGTTTCATCAAGGGGCGTAATGCATCTGATAATATGTGTCGACTCCTTCATATTCTTGACTTTGCAGACTCCCACCCAACCCCTTGTGCAGTCTTTTCACTTGATGCAGAAAAAGCCTTTGATAGGCTAGAGTGGAATTATATGTGGGCAGTTTTGCAATGTTTCGGCTTCGGTGAACACTTCATTTCTATGATTAAGACATTATACCACTCACCTGCAGCATCAGTCATAACTGGTAATGTTATTTCCCCCTCATTCCCTTTACAGCGGGGAACGAGGCAGGGCTGTCCGCTTTCCCCCTTATTGTTTTGTCTATCTCTTGAACCCTTAGCACAAGCCATCAGGAAGTCTGAAGTATCGATTAAGATTCATGATCATAATCATAGTATTTCGTTATACGCTGATGATATTATTCTATATTTAGACCACTTTGATGTTTCAGTCTCTAATATATTTAAGGAATTTTATCATTTTAGTAGCTTATCAGCATATAAAATAAATTGGAGCAAATCTGCTTTAATGCCAATTAACAATATTAAAGTTAATTCTTCTATTCCCTCATTCATCCTTATTAAGGACTCTTTCACCTATCTGGGCGTTACCATATATAAAAACATTCATAAGATTGCCAGGGACAATTTTAATAATATTTTAGTTAAGGTCAAGAATGACATTCAAAGATGGAAGATTCTTAACGTTTCCCTCCAAGGAAGAATCTCCACTGTTAAGATGAATTTGTTACCTCAATTTAAATTTTTTTCTCTATGCTACCGCTTTCTCCCCTCCAGGTTACTTTAAGGAGATCAACTCCATAATTACAAAATTTGTCTGGAATGATAAATGCCCCAGAATTAAACTTACCACATTACAACATCCTAATAGCGCAGGAGGACTGGCTGTACTAAATTTTGAACAGTATTATTGGTCGTTCCAGCTTAAGGCTCTTCATACTTGGGTTGATTCTCAATCTACAGTTTCTTGGAGAGTGATTGAAGCTGACAAGGTTAAACCAAATAGACTCCAAGATATTTTATTTACTGGCACAGGGAAAAAAGGGGATAATTATAAATTTGGTCCGGTTGTGGCGAACTCTATTAAAATCTGGAAAACGGTTGAACGTCGGATAGAAGGACCCTTCAAATTTTGTAATAGTACACCTTTATGGCACAATTTTAATTTTGTATGCGGAAATCGCCCATTTGACCAACCCTCTTGGTCTTCTTTAGGTGTAAACACGTGCGGTGATGTATATGATAACCAGGGCCTATGTTCATTTCAGGTGTTAAGAACCAAATTTTGTCTACCAGCATCCGCATATTTTGTCTTTCTTCAATTCTCAAAGCGTATGGCGTTCCTTGGTCTTCTCCCGTTTCCTCTCATCCTATGCGGGACTGGATTGCACCATCTGCTGGTCGGCCATCTGCTTCCTTAATATATAATAAGATTCTTGATTGCATTATAAAACCTCTTTCTATTAAAACTATTTGGAATAGGGAATTATCTGACCTTAATTTATCTGTCGACTGGGAGAGGGTGTGGTCTAATCTCAGTTTAACATCTAAAAATCTGGCTCATCGTTTTATTCACTTCAAAGTCATTCATAGAGCATACATAACTCCTTACAAACAATTCAAAATTAAACTACAATCAAATTTCAACTGCCATATATGTAATACTACATCATCAGGTACTTTTCTGCATATGTTTTGGGAATGTCCTATCACTATCAGTCTATGTACACATGTAAACCTGGTTTTATCATCCTTACTGCAAATTGATTGGTCAGTTAACCCAAGTTTGTGTCTTCTTAATGCTGATTCGATGCAAAAGAGAATGTTGTTTGCTGGTTTTACAGCTGCGAAGAACACCATAATACAGAACTGGTTTACACCGCATATGTGTGGGAAAACACATTGGATCCGTAGCCTCCTGCAAATAGTCTCTTGTGAATGTACAACAGCACGAATCAATGGGGCCAAGCCTTCTACCATTGATGCTTGGCAGTGCTTTCTCTTTGAAATACGTGACTGTATGGAGGAGTGACTTCTGTGGGTTTCTTTTTCTGTCCTTCCTTTTCTCCCTCCTTTTGACTGGACTTTGAGATATTGAGTGTGTCTGTTGTTTTATTTTATCATTTTTTCTTTTTTTAATGTTTTTTTATATGTTGTGTTATGTATGAAAAATAAAAATAAAAAATGTTGATAACAAAAAACAATGGTTATACAAGCATAAGTCAATCTAGGCAGGCAGGACAGAATCATAGACAGAGTTCAGGCTAGAGATCTGGGCAGGCGGCAGACAGATAACCGAACAGATCAGCAAGGCAGGCAGAGTCAGACTAGGCAGGCAGAGTTCTTTCAGAAACGAGTAAACAGTCCAGGTCGACAACAGGAAATCAAACACGGGAAAAATGCTCAGACATGTCTGCATGGCAAGAACAAGACTTTGCACTGAGAGTAAGGGTGGCGCAGATTAAATAGACCAGTCAATGGGGAACACCTGTGCAGGTAATCAGTCACAGGTACGGGGTGTGATGGGAAATGAAGTCCGAATGACAAAGTTAATACTCAGGTGAGGGTTCCCTCTGGCGGTGATCAGAGGGAGCCACAGAGGCTGAATTCTTGACAGAGCCCCTCCCCTGTGAGCGGCTCCTGACGCAAAGAGGCAAACGACGCAGGGGTCTTCCACATGAAAGTCTGCGGTAAGAGATGGGTCCAAGATGTCCTCCACATTGACCCATGACCGTTCCTCTGGGCCGTACCCCTCCCAGTCCACTAGATACTGAAGTATCCTGCCCCGGCGACGAGAGTCCAGAATCTCTCGGACGTGATATGCCTCCTTGCCATCTGTGATGATGGGAGGAGCCCTCTGGTCACCAGCCTCCTCTTGGACCTCCGCTCCTCTCGGACCACCAGCGGGCTTGAGCAGGGAGACATGAAAAGTGGGTGAGATACGGTAATGAGCAGGTAGAGCCAAATTAAAGGAAACAGGAGTTATTTGTCTAAGAATTTTGAATGGACCCACATACCTGGGACTGAGCTTTTTGCAGGGTAACCAGAGACGAAGGTCCCGAGTAGACAGCCAGACTCATTGACCTGGTTGGTAATTGGAATTGATGCGTCGGCGACGAATTGGCTTGTTCAGTGGATCGATGAACTGCTCTCTGGAGATGAGTATGAGCCTCATTCCATGTTTCTTCACTACGCTGTAACCATCAGTTGACGGCAGGGAGTTCTGAGGCTTCCCCCGACGAGGGGAAGAGAGGGGGTTGGAATCCCAGATTTGACCCAGAGCATTGGAAGGGTGTGATACCAGTAGCAGGTTTGCAGAGTGAGTTTTGTGCATATTCGGCCCAGAATAGGTAGCGGCTCCAGTCGGACTGATTTCGATGGCAATATGAACGAAGGAATCGAGTGAGTTCCTGATTGAGACGTTCCACCTGGCCATTGGATTGGGGATGATAACCGGAAGTGAGACTCACGTTGATATTGAGTTTCTGGCAGAATGCTGTCCATACAAGTGAGGTGAATTGGGGACCTCGATTCGAGACCACATCCTCAGGAAGACCGTAAAACCTGAAGACGTAATTGCACAGGGACTAGTCGGTTTCGAAGGCTGTGGGCAGCTTGGGTAAAGGGATCAGACGGCAGGCTTTGGAAAAGCGATCAATAACAGTGAGGATGGTGGTATGATGCTGCGAGGCTGGTAGGTCCATCACGAAATCGATGGCTATGTGTAACCATGGACGTTGTGGAATGGGTAATGGATGGAGCAGACCAGCGGGCAATTGATGAGGTGATTTAGAGATGTTGCATGTGACACAGGTCTTTACGAAAGCGATCGTCTCAGGCTGAATAGAAGGCCACCAAAACCGGTTGTTCATTAGTTGAAGTGTGGCTGTTATACCTGGGTGTCCTGAACTGGGGGTTGAATGGACCAAACTAAGGTCTCGTTGTCGTAGAGCTTGGGGCACATATGTGAGGTTCGGTGGAGTCTCGGCTGGTGGAGGTTCAGTGTTGTGGGCGTTAGTGATCTCAGTCATGATATTCCATTGAATAGGTGCGAGGATGATGGAGGATGGAATGATGAGTTCTTGATTGGGAATCAAGGTGGAGGACTCGTAGAGTCGGAAGAGTGCGTCTGCCTTGGTATTTTGTGAGCCTGGACGGTAAGTAATTTTGAAGTTGAATCTAGTGAAGAAGAGTGCCCATCTCGCCTGTCTATGATTGAGTCTCTTGGCTGATTTCAGATACTCAAGGTTCTGATGATCTGTGAGGACGGTGAAAGGGTGTTTTGCTCTCTTGAGCCAATGACGCCACTCCTCGAACGCAGCCTTCATGGCTAGAAGTTCCCGATTGCCCACATCGTAATTCTGTTTGGCGGAATTGAGCTTACGAGAGAAAAAGGCACAGGGATAAAATTTGCGTGGATTGCCCTGACGTTGTGAAAGGACTGCTCCAATGCCTGTGCTGGAGGCGTCCACTTCTACAATGAATTCTCACTCCGGGTCGGGATGATGTAGAATGGGAGCGGTGGTAAATCGTTCCTTGAGGGATTGAAAGGCCTGATGGGCTGCCGGTGACCAGGTGAGGCGTTGACTCCCCCTCTTTGTTATGGAAGTCAGGGGGGCTGCTATCGTGCTGAAATTGCGAATAAACCTCCGATAGACGTTAGCAAACCCTAAGAAGCGCTGAAGTTCCTTCAGTGTGGCAGGTTGAGACCAGTTGACAACATTTCAAATCTTCTTATCATCCATAGCTACCCCTCCTGAACTGATCACATAGCCGAGGAAAGACACAGATTCCAGATGAAACTCACATTTCTCGGCTTTGGCGAATAACTGATGATCTATGAGGGGAACACCTGTGCAGGTAATCAGTCACAGGTACGGGGTGTGATGGGAAATGAAGTCCGAATGACAGAGTTAATACTCAGGTGAGGGTTCCCTCTGGTGGTGATCGGAGGGAGCCATAGAGGCTGAATTTGTGACAGATAGGGTACTTTCCCGCCAGGCTATACGAAATACCTCTAGTTTTGTTTTCCTCCAGCTGCGCTCCATTTTCCGGGCTGCTCTCTTTAGGGTGCGAGTGTGCTCATTATACCACGGAGTCAGACTGTTTTCTTTGATCTTCCTTAAGCATAAAGGAGCAACTGAAGTGCTAGAAAAGAGAGAGTCCATAGTTTCTGTTGCATCATCAAGTTTTTCTGTGCTGTTGGATATGCTGAGGAATTGAGATAAATCAGGAAGATTACTTACAAAGCAGTCTTTTGTGGTAGAAGTGATTGGTTCTACCATAGAGCCCTGCATTTCGGCCCGGGGCCGACGGGCCCCAACTTTTTTACGCCTCTAGGGCCGGGCTTCGGAAACAACAGGAGACCAGGTGACTGAGAGCAGCTCGATGGTGTTTAGTGTCCCGCAGCAGCAGGTGCGCAAGTGACTTCAGCGCAGCTGAATAGTTCTGCGTTGAAATGCACGCAATAGGCTAAAGCTTGCTGCAAAACCCCTGCAAGCATAATAACCAAGAATGTGTCTGCAGGAAATAGTAAGGAGATATTTGAATTATTTACTAATAAACTAATGTTTTCTGAGTCTGTGTCGCAAAGATGAAGTTGCTGATCCTGACTCGCCGTCTCCTCATTAGACACGCCTTTAGAGAGAAATGCATCTTTGAGAGCATACTCACGAACTGCATCTCAGTATGGTACAGCAATTGCTCCGCATCTGACCGCAAAGCACTCCAGCGGGTGGTGAAAACTGCTCAACGGATCACCGGCACCCAGTTAACTTCCATTGAGAACATTTATTATAAGCGCTGTCTGGGCAGGGCAAGAAACATCATCAAGGATGCCTCTCACCCTAACCATGGACTTTTCACCCTCCTTCCATCCGGCAGGCGTTACAGGTGCCTACGCTCTCGCACCAGTAGGCTCAGGAAGAGCTTCTTCCCCGAGGCTGTGACACTTCTGAACGCCACACCACCAATCTAACCTGCACCTGCTTATTACTGCACTGGTCACAGTACTTTAAACACATGCATTTGCACTACTCATATTTTGCACAGACTGCACATCGTTCAAGTCATTACACTATAAACTGTTTAAAGTTGTTACTGTACAAGCACAGTAAACTATTTCTATAAAATATTGCACTACTGCTATTTTGCATAGAATACATTGTTCTATCAATACTTTGCACACTCATCCAGCTGTATTTATTTATTACCACTGTTCTCACGTTTCTGCTGTTCATAATGTGTATATATAATCTGTAATCTATATAATCTACATTGCTCTGTTCATAATGTACATACAATCCCTACATTGCATTCCTATTTTATATTCTGTATATACTCTGCTCAATACTGTATATAGCAATTCCACTGTATATTCTGTAAATCATATCTTCACTTACTCTGCACTTATATGTATATAAAACACTATATTCTTGCACTTCTGGTTAGATGCTAACTGCATTTCATTAGCTCTGTACTTGTACTCTGCATAAATGACAATAAAGTTGAATCTAATCTAATCTAATCTAATCTTTATTGATTACGATTAAGATTATAATAAAATACTTTTTGTTTTAAATTATTTTATTTTCGTTAAGTGATCATTTAAAGCTTTCTATAGATATATTTATCATGTCTGTGAGGCATGTATTCGCTCAGCTTCGGTTCATTTTTGTGAAGCACTCCTGTTCAAGATGGCAGAAAGCGCATCATGTTTGTTTTCTTTGTTTTATAAAAGAACTACCTTTTGTTGGTATTGTGAGTGCACACAAATACAAGTAGACCCTTTACAGGTCCGAATTATGTATTACTCTTACCTTTATCAAAAAATAAAAAAATGACGGCATAGGTTATTTTAATTTGTTTCCACTGAAAAAAATCCAAAGCAGGTGCCTCCATGTCCTGCAGAGTGCGCTTTAGCTTCCACTCTCCGCACAAACTTAGATATAGGCTAGCGCACATTATTATTATAGCGCAGGTTTAACGTTTAAACATTGTTATATGCTTGAACTGTTTTAGTATATCTATAGATTTTATTTTAGGCAAGTCGTGATGATATGAGAAGGCTACATTTATCAAACATAGGCTATGATCAGCTCATGCCGCTGGCCGCTTGGTCGTTACTTTAAAAAAAACTAAAACTTCTAGGCTATTTAACGAACAAAAATGCTCCAAAAGTTTTTCTAAATTAACTTAATAAAAAAACAAAACAAAATATAATAATTTTGCCATTACACACAAAACTGAACTATTTCAATAGCCGAAACAGTAGTATAAACTGTTTTAGGAGAAGAGAGAAAAAAAGACTGGCTCGGGTCGGACTCGGGTCGGTAATTCTGATAAGCTGTGGGACGTGGGCCGGGCTAGGGCCTGAGCGTCTCGGGCCAGGGCCGGGCTAGGGCCTAAATTTGAGGCCCGTGCAGGGCTCTATTCTACCATACTTGTAACAAGGAGTAGAATTTACAGATTTAGCTATATGGAGTTTGCATAAGACTAGATAATGATCTGAGATATCATCGCTTTGCTGCAGAATTTCAACACCACTTACATCAATTCCATGTGACAGTATTAAATCTAGAGTATGATTTTGACAATGAATATTAAATGGATATTAAAATCGCCAACAATTAAGACTTTATCTGCAGCCAGCACTAACTCAGATAGAAAATCAGCAAATTCTTTAATAAAGTCTGTGCGGTGCCCTGGTGGCCTGTATACAGTAGCCAGTACAAACATCACGTTGAGTTCAAGTTGAGCTTTATTGTCATTCTGCTACATATGGGGACATACAGTGGAACGAAATGTCGTGTCTCGCAGGACCACGGTGCTACATAAATACAGACATACAACAATGAAGTAAAAAACACTATAAACCTATACACAACTAACCTACTGACAGATTTAACTATAAGTATACTATATATAAGTATTTACCCTATACAAACTAAAAGAATAAAGGATAAAAAATACAGACTATACGAATGCTTCACATAAATACTGTACATGTGCAAAGAGAGACATTTGAGTCAGCAGCTGGTTGGGGAACAGTGCAGGATGATTTGTAGTACATGAGCATGTAAACATACATATATTGCTGAGTCTTTTGTGAGATTGTGCACACGCAGCAGTGTGTGTAAGTGTCCATAGTGCACATAGTGTAAAGTGTAAGTGTCCATAGTGTAAAGTGTCCATAGTGTAAAGTGTCCATAGTGTAAAGTGTCCATAGTGTAAAGTGTCCATAGTGCACATAGTGTAAAGTGTCTAGTGCACATAGAGGAGAGTGTGTTACTACAGGTGGTTTGAACAGGCCCACTCACCTGTGTGTAGCACACTTTGAATTGCACAAAAAATTTAAATAAAATTAAAAAATAAAATTAAAGTTCCATACAGTTTTTCTTTGGTGTGGTAAGGTTTGGGGTGGGGGGTGGTCCATGTTCAGGAGGTAGGGGTTTGCATGGGGTTTCAGAGGGGGGCGGGGTGGTTTGAGTTCAGGGCTCTCACAGCCTGGGGGAAAAAGCTGTTGAGCAGTCTAGCGGAGCGGGCTCTGATGCTCCGGTACCGTCTTCCTGATGGTAGGAGCTGGAAGAGACTGTGGGAGGGGTGGGTGGAGTCCTTCACGATGCTGTTGGTTTTGCTGGAGCATAGTGTAAGGAAGATGTCCAGGATGGAGGGGAGAGGGGCACCGATGATCTTTGCAGCTGTGTTCACTGTCCGCTGGAGGGTCTTGCGGTCAGCAGCACTGCAGTTCCCGTACCAGACAGTGATGCAGCTGGTCAGCACACTCTCAATGGTGCCTCTGTAGAATATCTAGAGAAACACTAACACGTGTACGATAATGTTATACGCAGCACCATAACTTCAAACGAGTTATACTTAAACCCTACCTTCCGAGAAATACTGAGAATATTGCTATAAATTGTAGCAACACCTCCCCCTTTACCTTTTGGACGTGGCTCATTTTTATAGCAGTAATCTTGGTGGGTGGACTCATTTAAAGTAATGTATTCATCTGGTTTTAGCCATGTTTCTGTCAAACAGAGAAAATCTAGATTATTATCCTTGACCAAATAATTTACAAAAAGTGCTTTTGTAGAAAGGGACCTGATATTCAGTAAGCCAAGTCTTATCAATTGTTTCTCTGTATTGTAAACATTTTTTATTTGTTGAACATCAATTAAATTGTTGCTCTTAATTTGGTTTGGACGTTTTCTGTATTTCTAGTTCGGGGAACAGACACAGTCTCTATAGTGTGATATCTAGGTGAAAGAGTCTCTATGTTTGTTTTCAGGTAAATTTTCATATGGGAATTTCTAAACCAAATCATATCAGAAGCTCATCACATAATTACCCCATACTTTCATCTGAGTTCAGTAATCTCCATGACCCCACATGAATAACACTAGTAAATAATATAGCTTATATTCCTTAGTTAACTGTGGTAAAATGTATAGACTATGGTGGTTTTTAACTTCACTATAATTACTAAATTATACTATAGTATACTACAGTTTACTATTTGTATCAATGTCATATAAGATATATATGTTGTAATAATACAATAAGTAAGCTACCCAGTACGTAGTGTAAAAATATGTTGCATCATATATTTTGTGTTGTTACAATCAGGCAAATTGTTCTAAATCATAATATTGTTGCCTAACACAGTAGGATATAAATACCACATAATCCTAGAATAGTTACGCCTTGCTTATGAAATACTATAGTGTAAATACTTTAATTTTCCAAGTCATTACCCCCTTATTCCCCAATTGTTTCCGTTTACCTGCATGTAGCTTTAAGTTATGCTGACGTGGAAAATCGCGGACTCTACATACATGTAATTTCAGAATAGGCATCCTTTAGTTATAAAATACTTGCAGTATAAATGCTTTATAATTCTGCAGGTTATTACCCCCGTATTCCTCAAACGATGCATATTGTTCCCTTATACCTATGAGTAGGTACTGTGGAGGTACTCTATAATTACAAAGAGGTACGCTGTAAATTCTGTTTAATTACACGGTACATTGCAGGCTTTAATCTAAAGCGTTACCTGAAATATATATAATTTGTCGTCTGAAGATGCGGCTCATCATGTGGGTTAATAATCTGGGCTAATCTGCTCTGGTCCGATCTCTGAGCTTTAACAGAATGAGTGACACTTCCCTGCTTATAACGAGCATCTTCCCTGCTAATGACTTGCTATGAGAAGCCTTTCTAAACCTCTTTTCCAACAGTGGAGAACATTATAAAAACGTCCTTTTGTGATCTGATGTGGCTTCTAATCACAGAATGAGGCAGAAAATAATATACTCTATACTGTAATAAAGGCTATGTTGATTATAAATGGCTTACAAATACACTTAATCATTATGAAAATACCCGAGATGGCTTGAAGAAGACAGATACACTGTATGTTCTGGCAGGAGCGTGTTTATTGACAGATGAGTGTTGAATTAGACTGAAATCATCTTTGGTTTGAGACGGTCTTCCTGTCACTGCAGATGTGATTTGTTCATGAATAAGAACTGTTATGAAGTGCTTCCAGCTCGTGCTGTGGTTGGTTTCTCTGCGTCATGAAGACGGATCTGGAAACGAGGGAAGATGAACACAGTAATCCGTTTATAGCTTTTCCATGCGCTTTAGATTTTCCTGAAGAGAGTGAGCAGACTCTTTCTGAGAGGGGGATTGTGGGTAATTAGATGTGACCAAACGGGGCCTGACGTGTCAGTGAACATGAAGTGCTCTTCACTTAACACGCTTACCACGGTAAACATGGTAAACACAGTGCAGAGGCCCTGAGCTGCTGTAACATGCTGTTTGGGTTTGCTCATATAGAATCATAGCAGGATGTTCTTATTTATTTGGTTGGCTTAAGAAAGCCAACTTACTGAAATACTATTTAAACTTCTTCTTCTCATTAAAACTCAACTCTACCATCCTGATGATCCGTCGATAGCTGCTCGCATCTCAGCTTGTCTAATCAAGCCCGTTACTTCATCTCAATTTCACCATCCAGTTAGACACATCAACCATAACTCCTTCAAAAACAGCCAGAAACCTTGGAGTTATGATTGATGATCAGCTGACTTTCTCAGACCACATTGCTAAAAACACATCTCTTCCATCTTTATCTGACCCTCGAACTCCAGCAAACTCCATAATTCTATTCTTTAAAAAAAAAAAACACTTGTTGTTTAGACTTGCTCTCTATTAATTTACTAACTGCTTGTTTTCTTTAAAAAGAAGAGGAAAAAACTAACACTAGCTTCACTACTGACACTAATCTTTTTGTATTCTATTTGTTTTCTTTTTATTTATTATACAATTAACAAAAAGCAAAAAAACAAAATGCCTCTGTTGGTTTTGATTGCTTCTGTTGTCCTCAATTGTAAGTCATTTTGGATAAAAGAATCTGCTAAATGTAAATGTAAAAGTGCTGACTCTAACTCCTCCTAGAGCTTTAACTCTACAGACTCCAAACTCAGCCCAGATCTTCAGACTGATCTCACTTAGTGTGCTATATCTTTTCTAACTGATCAGACTTACGGTTTTCATAAAAATGAAGATTACAAATCATAAAAATCCCATAGACTTACATTGACGGAATGTTCAAATGAGCCAAGACTATTCAAACTCCAGCTGTCAAAATTCAAACTTAAACTCCCAGAATCCCTTGAGGCGCAATCAAGCTTCCTATGTACTATTTCTAACCCATTCAAACTCATCTAATATTTCTAATCTATTTATCTATCTATCATCTCATTATTTCTAACTTCATAGCAACACTGTAGCAACCACCCCAGGTAGCCTAGCAACTGCATAGCAACAGCCTAGCAACCACCTGGAGTACCCTAGCAACCGCATAGTAACACCCTGGTAACCACCCCGAGTACCATAGCAACATCTTAGAAACCACCCCAAGTTCCCTAGCAACCACCCAGAATACCTTAGCAACCACCCTGAGTACCCTAGGAACTGCATAACAACACCCTAGCAACTACCCAGAATCTATCTATCTAATCTTTAAAACTACTTTAAACTTCAAACTACTTCAAACTGTAAACCTTCAAACTGCTAGCTTTTAAAACTTTTCTAACCTCCTGTTTTAGCTTTCTCAAGCCAACATAAAGTTTGTCCTGTAATGTTTGTGTTTATTTCCAGGTTTGTTTTGACAGACAGTCAGAGTGGTCTCAGATATTTGGGCTTTCTGTGAAATGCTGCTCTTAACCGTTCCATCTGATGGTGTTTTATATATAGAAGGCTGTTAATGTGATTATACGGAACTGAGGATCCAGTCAGGAAGAGGTTTAGCAGAGATTACAGCTGACGTTTGTTTCTGGTGAGAGCCGCTCCGTTTGTTCTGAAACATCAGAAACTGATCCTGATAACAGGAGCCTGTGGTCAGCGAGGAAAACACAGAACAAACAGGGCGTTTTCTTCATGTTTCGCAGATAAATAAGCTATCAGCCTTCGTTCTGTACAGTGATGTTCAGGACCCCTGAACCGTCGTCATCTTGAGACACAAACCAGACTGCTCTTCCTCATCTGTGCTTCAGTCAGGGCCAGATCAGATGAAGGGAGGTGCAGTTCTGTGCTTCAACAGATGGGGGCGCAATCACACTTCAGGTGTGTACTGACCACACTGGAGGAAAAATACATCTTTAGCTTTCATAAAATTATATGTTTTACATTCCCTTTTGCTCTTTTCTCATACTATTTTACCTTGTTTAATAGTAACCTTCATTTATATAGTGTTTTATACTATACAGATTGTGCCAAAGCAGCTTTACAGTGTTAAACAGAGAAATAATTCTGCTGTAGAGCAGCTCTAAAAAGAGGACAATAGTAAACACTGAATATTTCACTTCTGTGCAATCAAGCCAATAGTATCTCCAAAAATGAATTTTGATATTATTGTAACGTGATCTGAAGAATGAACGTTTATTAGTGAACAGGTCCATTGTTGTAGTGAAAGCGGCGTCTGTAACTGATTAAATGTGGCTGCTCAAACTGATCCTTGTGAAGGTGTTTCTGATTCCTGAGCAGATTTCCCGCTGAATGATCAGCAGTGACCTGAGCATTGCTATAATACAGCTGTAGCGCCTCATAGTGGACCAATGCATCCTTACACCAGAGAGCAGTCAGTCACAGGGTCAGTCTAGTCCGGCTTTCTCCTCGAAATACAGAATTATTCAAGCTGTTAAAACCACAACCACATGTGCTTTATACATCACTAAACTAAGCTAAACTAAACTAAACTACTGCACATCTGAACTCCTGGTAAAAAGAAAATCCCTTCCTCCAAATTAAAAGTATCCCCTGAAACTGATTCAAATATATAATCTGATGAATAGACTACTGCCTCAACTCCACCATATCAGAGTATATGAGCACTCAGACAGGAATAATCCATGCACTTGCTTTGATAGAGGGAAACAAAATACTAGTTACTAGTATTACTGGTTTGAACATTATTTATTCTTCTGATATTCCCCTTTAAATACAAAAGTATCAGCTGAATGCAAAGTGAGCCACATTTGGTTTTCAACCCCTGAAAATGAGTAATATTCAGCCACTTGGACATGGAGCCGCATTATGATCCCTATCTCTGGAACTGAACTATACAGGGCCTTGAAAATGAAGATTATGAAACAAACATGTGTTAGGAATCAGAATCTAAAATCATATTCAGATGTCTTTAATACGTCTTCAGTTACAGGCACACAAACTTTAGAGAAATAACATTTATGGCATTCGGACAGGTATGATCTAAATCTGCCAAATTACATTATAGCAAATGTTATTCATATCTTATTCTGCCAGACCACCAAAATCTGCCAGATGAGACTTAAAGGGACAGTTCACCCAAAAATGAAACTTCTGTCATTAATTACACTCCCTCAAAACAAAAATAACAACTTTATTGAACAATTCTTCTCCTCCTCATCCCGTCGGCAGCAGTGTGCCACAATTGCCCTTACAAAAAAGTAGCATACGTCAAGTTTATTTTATTTAGTATACTTAAGAAAAGTTCAAGTATATTTTTAAGTATACTCTATGTAGTAAGTAAACAAATACCAGTGTACTAGTAGTATACTTGTAAGTGTACTATTTCTATACTCCTTGGGACTAAATTGGCCCACTTTCTAATATATAAAAGTATACTTTAAGTATAACAGTAGTAAACTTTGAGTACACAACTAGTTTACATCAATGTTTTTAGCTTGTACTGCAACTATACTAAAAGTGAACTTATAGGTATACTGATAGTTTACTAATTAAATACTTGTAGTAGCATGTTTAGTACACTTTGAAGTATAGTCTCAGTGCTGCAAGTATACTCGTAAGTTTTCTTTAAGTGAACTTTACATCATACTTTAAGTATACTACTATGTCCCTATTTCAGTATTAATTTGTATATATTTTTTTATATGAATATCTGAACACACAAAACATCAAAAGAACGAACAGAGTATCTGCTTGTAAACATTTTATTCTAGTTTCATTCATTCTTTTTTAAACACTTGAATGTGGGTAAGTTTCATGAATGAAAATTAAAGAAATAAACAACATTTTGAACAAAAAGCTGAAAAAAGACTATGAATTGGATTCAGAATGCTAATCAAACCGTAGATGGAGTCGATCAACACCCCAAAGCTTGACAGTCATTATTACCTCTTCATTGGGGACACTTTATTCATAACGTTACACAGTTTTGATGCTGTTTTATATCAGAGGATCGTGTTAGATTACATGTGGAGGCGCCCCCTACCATATAACAATGAAAACACCAATAGAGACTTTAAGTGTAAGTCAAGTATACTTAAATGTAATTTTAAGTATATTTCTGAGAAGTACATAAAGCCCATTTCTGAAAAGTACATGAAAAGTAGACTAAAAGTATACTTCCCTATTTTTAGTATAAAAGAAGTATACTAATAGCACACTTGAGTAAACGTATTCTTCGTAAGGGCGTGGAGACAGTAATTAATGTAATTAAGGAATCAGAATCAGAATGAGCTTTATTGGCCAGGTATGTTTCCACATACAAGGAATTTGTTGTAGTGACAGAAGCTCCACAGTGCAACAGAAAGACAGCAACAGGACACAGATAATAAAGAATAATATACAAATAACCAAATAGGCAATGTACAAAGCAGCAAAAACACAAAGATGCTGTTACTCCAGTTTTCAGAGACATATGATCCTTCAGAAATCATTCAAATAACTTGATTTATTACCAGCGTTGTTGGGGGGAGCAGCATATGCTGGTTATGTATGTTTTGAAGCTGTGATGCTGGTTTATGCTGGTCCTTTGCTGGTTTAAGCTGGTCATGTGCTGGTCAGATCAGTTTAGGACCAGCACATGACCAGCTAAAGACTAGTTTCAGACTCAGGCATCACGCCCACGGACCGCTGTCTAAACGTCTGACGTATATGGCACACTTTTCTGGAAACACTTCAGGAATGTCAAAGTCGTCATCTGACTGGTTGAATTTGTAACGGACAGAGCGTTACTTGGTTTTATTTTATTGTTGTACTTTAGTCCCTCTATTTTTTGCTTTCATAGTGATGTATTTGGGTCACATGTAGTACCACTAGGAGCAGCTGGAGGGCGCTATTGCCTAGAGGTAACCGGGCAGATATGCTCGATCACCATAGAGTAAGTCAGTTCGTTGGCGAGCACAGTGCAGCTTATGGAGGTTGTGAAGTAAGGAAAGATGCAATTAAGGTTCAAAACGTGAGAATGGAAGAAGGAATATCATATGCTGAAGCACTTAAAAAAGTAAAACAAACCCCCAAAGTAAGCATAGTAGAGGAGGCCCCTGTTAGGATACAACCACAACCTAGTAAGATGCCAACACCAAGAAAAAGAATTGAATTGATTGAAGACAAAGTTTCATTTATAGCTTTTGTGGCAGAAGTGGTGAATTGTTCAGCGCAGACTGAAAGTAGATCTGAAAGGATTAAGATAATCATTAGAGCTGCAGAAAAATATTTGGAACTAAAGAACATATCAGTTGACATGATAAATGAAAGACTCGTGGTACAAACAACAAACAGTCAGACATCATGTGGGGGCTCATAACGGCTTTTGCAATCTTGCAGTGGAATGCAAGAAGTTTAATTGCAAATGGGCAAGAATTTAAGCATTTTATAGCAAATTGTGATGTAAACCCAGATATTATTTGTGTTCAGGAAACGTGGCTTAAACCACAGTTAAATTTTCTGATTAGTGGATATGAGACAATTAGGAAAGACAGGAATAAAGGAAATGGTGGTGGAGTAGCAACTTTTATTAAGCAAGGTATAGGGTTTAGGAAAGTTGAAGATAACAATGAGTATGAGGCTGTGGCAGTGGAGGTATGGGAAGGAAATCAGAGTATTAGGGTAATCCATTTTTATAATCCATGTGACAAGCTAACTAAGGATATGATGGAAAATATTGGAGGAATAGGGGATTTTAAAATGGTGTGGTGTGGTGATTTTAATGCACACAGTACTTTATGGGGGAGTTCTAATACTGATTATAATGGATTGATCATAGAAGATATGCTGGACTGGGGAGAGCTAGTATGCATTAATGATGGAAGCTACACAAGAGTTAATCTTTCTCAATGCAAATATTCTGTGTTAGATTTGACAATAGTGTCAGAACATTTAGCTCAAAGATGTGATTGGAAAGTATTTAATGAAAGTACTATTGGTAGTGATCATTTTCCTGTTTGTAGTACAGTTGGAGTTGACTTAATAAAAACAGGTATGGAAAGAATTTTAAATCAGGGGATTGGGAGTTGTACCGAGAGATATGCCATAACAAAATGGCTGAAATTAATGATGATGTTGTGGAAGATATTGATGTTTTAAATTAAAAAATCAGTGAGGTTCTTAGGAGCACAGCAGAAGAAGTATTTGGTAGAAAGAAGGCATGTAGTAGGAGGAAAATTGTTCCGTGGTGGAATGAAGAATGCAATGTGGCAATTAAAGAAAGAAACAAAATGCTTAAAGTAAGAAGATCTTTTAGCTATGATGATTTTATTGTTTATAAAAAAGCTCAGGCAATTGTGAGGAGGGTTATCAGGACAGCAAAATTATTGGAGAGAGTACTGCAATAATATTGGGGGAAACATTGAAATCAATGAGGTTTGGAATATGATTAGAAAGATGGGAGGAAAACAAAGAAATAATAGTATTCCGACGATAATTCATAATGAGGAAGTAGTTGTCTCTGATAGCAGGAAGGCAGAGATACTAGCACAAACATTTGTGAAAGTACATAGTAATGAAAATGTATCAAATGCATGATGAAGATAAGGGAACAGAGTGTGAGGAAGAATCCACATATATTGGAAGTTAAGGAGTCAACTGGAGATTCACTGGATTATGAATTAACTTTGTATGAGTTAAAAAGAGCAATGGCAGGGACTAAACAATCTTCTCCAGGTAGGGATGAGATATGCTATGAAATGATTAAGCATTTATCAGATTCTTCATTAAATGTCATTTTAAATCTTTATAATAAGGTATGGAATTCAGGAAAGCTTCCAATGGAATGGAAACATGGAGTAATTATCCCAGTAGCAAAACCAGGAAAAGATCATACGCAACCCATTAATTATAGGCCGATAGCTCTAACCTCAAATATATGTAAGATTATGGAGCGTATGGTAATGAGCAGGCTGGTTTATGTTATCGAGAGGAGGGATATCTTCTCCCCTTATCAAAGTGGCTTTAGAAAAGGGAGAAACACTATGGATTCTGTGCTGTGTTTGGAAGCTGACATAAGAAAGGCTCAGATTAATAAAGAAGTTTTGGTAGGTGTCTTTCTGGATGTTGAAAAGGCATATGATATGCTGTGGAAGGAGGGACTTTTAATTAAGCTGGATATGATGGGAATAAAAGGTCAAATGTATAACTGGGTTATGAACTTTCTGTTAAATAGAACTATTCAAGTCAGAGTGGGATGTGAGTATTCTCCGATTTATGTAATTGAGAATGGAACTCCTCAAGGAAGTGTCAGCAGTCCTATTTTGTTTAACTTAACGATCAATGACATTTTCTCTCAGATAGAACCTGGGATAGGGAAATCCTTATATGCTGATGATGCTGCAATATGGAAAAGAGGTAGGAATGTTAAGTTTGTACAGGAAAAGGTTCAAAATGCTGTCAACTTGATAGAAAAATGGGCTAATAAATGGGGCTTTAGGCTCTCTATGGCAAAAACACAAGTCATTTGTTTTTCAAAAAACAAGACGAACCCTAATATAAATATTAAAATGTATAGAGAAACATTGGAGCAGACATCAGTTGTTAGGTTTTTAGGAGTATGGATGGACTCAAAATTAAATTTCGGAGTACATATACAGAAAATAATAGATAAATGTAAAAAAGTGATAAATATAATGAGATGTCTTGCTGGAGCTGAATGGGAAGCAAATCGGCAATCGCTCAAAAGTATTTATGTGGCACTAATTGGAGCAACTATAGATTATGGTAGCATGGTGTATAGTTCTGCCTCAAAAACTCAGCTTGCTAGGATTGAGGCAATTCAGAATCAAGCATTAAGGATATGTTGTGGAGCAATAAGATCTTCACCAGTGTCGTCACTTAATGTTGAGACGGGGGTAATGCCACTAGAAATGAGAAGGATTAAGTTAAGAATGAGGTACTGGGCAAACATAAAAGGTCAATTGGAAAATCATCTAGTTAAGAATGTTTTAAGTGACTGTTGGGAATATAACTATAAAAAACTAACAAGTTTTGGATGGTTTATTAATGAGGAGGCAAGAGAAATAATTAAAGATGTTAATATTGCTACATGTGTGGTTCTGCCAGCAATTCCTCCTTGGTTTTTTCCAATGCCTTTTATAAATATCCAGTTACACAAAGATAAACAAAATGAGGAGAATATCCTGGATAGCGTAAAGGTACAAGATTACATAGATCATGTATATTATAGTGCCATCCAGATATATACTGATGGCTCAAAAGATCCAGATTCTGGTACAACATCTGCAGCAGTATTTATACCTCAATTTAAAGTCAACATTTTGAAAAGAACATCAGATCACATTTCAGTATTTACATCAGAATTAATAGCAATTATATTAGCATTACAGTGGGTCGAAGAAGTTCAGCCAATCAGATCAGTTATATGCACAGACTCTTTATCTGCAATTGAAAGTCTAGCAAGTGGTATTTCTACAGCTAGACAGGACTTCATTTATGAAATATTACAAAGTCTTTTTAGAATCAGACAATTGGGTATCATTATTTATTTTCTTTGGATACCAGCTCATATGGGGGTGGCAGGAAATGAAGAGGTGGATAGTTTAGCCAAACAGGCCATAAAATTTCCAGACGTTTATATTAAAATTGCATTGAGTAAGACTGAGATAAAAAGTATAATAGCAAAGGAAATTAGGAAGAAATGGCAGAAGGAGTGGGACAGTGGAAATAAGGGTCGACATTTATACAAAATTCAAGGAACAGTTGGTTTTGAAAGAAGAAACTTTGGAAATAGGAGGAAGGATGTTATAATTTCAAGAATGCGCATTGGCCATTGTCTACTAAATCAAAGTATGGTCAGGATTGGGAAAAACCAGACTGGGTATTGTAACAAATGTAGTTCCGAAAATATGGAAACAGTAGAACATGTATTATTAAAATGTGAGGCTTATGCAAGAGAAAGATTTAAATTATTTCAAGCATTAAGATAAATGGAAATGGAGGTTTTTTCTATCAAAGCATTATTAGGTAATGGCCCAAAGCAATTTAAAATATATGAAGAAGTATTTAATTTCTTAAAAGACACTCATTTAAGTAACAGGATTTAGGTCACTACTACCATAACGTTATCCACACTCCAATCCAGTAGGTGGCGGGAATGCACCATTTAAGTTTGGTTTGCCAACCGCCATTAAACTTGAGAAGAAGAAGAAGAAGAAGACAGTTGGTTTGGTAGAGGGAAACCATGTGGTGGAACTCATGCTACCAGCTTGCTCTTTAAGTCCATGGTTGAGAACTCTTTGAGTTTTTGCTCATCTGTGAGTATTGTTTGATTTATTTACCTGACAACATGTCTAGTATGAAGTTACTGATGTCAGCCTTTTGTTTTCTTTTTAGCAAGGATTTTGTTTGCCTATGCCTACACCTGTTGTGTTCTTCAAATGATTCGTATGCCATTGATCATATGCATCTTAAATCTCCTCTGGACAGAGCTGTACAACCACGATCCAGGTGTGGGTTCTTCCAACGCAGCACACAGTACAGCAGACGCTGGGGATTTAATAACATTGCACTCAAATATCTTCACTTTCTCATCTCTCTGCACTCCTCGTACTTCAGCTGATCATGGAATAATACGTTTATCTCACCTCATTGACTCAGTTAAAGGACAAAGAACATTTAAATTGACTTAGAATAAAATAGACATCAAAGATCTTTTGTGTTGTGAAGAGTATTTTAATCAGTACATGTCAGAAACCTGTTGAACCCCTCAGAGTAGCAGCTCTAAAGAGACGAGGTGTTGCAGATTAAACCGGATTTCCGGGAGATGCGAGTGTAGCGGTCAACCCTCTCATGAAAGAAGAAAGCCGTCGTGTTTACAAATGTGACGACGAACGCTAATCAGGTCAACTAAAAAAAAAACCTGCCTAGCCACGCAAGACCAGCTAAGGACCAGCTGAAATCAGCTCAAACCAGCATTGCATGCTTGAAAACATACCTAACCAGCATATGCTGTTTCTTTAACAGGGAACAGTTTTGCTGCTTAATATTTTTTGGAACCTGTGACATTTTGTTCAGGATTCCTTTATGAATAGAAAGCTAAAAAAGAACTGCATAATTACATAAAAAAAACATTAAAAGTATTTTGAACAGCTGTGTGTGTTTGTGTGTTTATGTATATATAAATGTATATCTATATAAAAATAGACTATATACTGTATATGATCCAAAGTAACTAGTAACTAACTACTTGAGTAGTTTTTTTATCTGAAACTTTTTTACTCTTACTCAAGTAACTATTCAGACTTTTACTTGAGTACAGTTTTTGGGTACTCTACCCACCACTGGCGAGAGGTTTCTGAAAACTGCTTGATTTGGCACAGAGTGACCCCGTAGATTCTGTTATTGGTGTGTGTGTGTGTGTGTGTGTGTGTGTGTGTGTGTGAGTGAGTATTTTTTCTATCATGGCATTGTTTTGGCTCATTTGTCGACCAGCGGTGTTAAGTCTTCAAGGGTTTCTCAGTCTGCCATCAAACATCCCACACACTCATGATTCACACACACACACACACACACTCACACACTGCAGTTAAACTCTGTGTGTGTGTGTGAGAGAGGTATGTGTTGTGGGCTGAGCTCTGAGTCTCGAGTGAGTGTCAGATATTTACAGCAGCAGGCTGTTGAACTGTGAAAGATGGAGAAAACCCGTCAGACAGAGACAGACATGCTCTAGCGATGGAAGATGAAACGCTCAATATTTCCATGTTTGTCCTTTACTAGCTGCTTCAGTTGTTTTTCAAAGAGCCTGAGGAGGAGAAGCGTGTGGCTCGTGTGTTTTGGTTGTTGAGCAATAGTTTGTCTGGTCAGCCTTTTTAACCACACTCAACTCAACCGCTTCACCATCTTAACCAGAAAAACCAGGGCATTTGAGCAGCACTCTCAGATCACAGCTGTCTGTCTGTCTGTGTACTCTGTCTGTCTGACTCCAGATACATTACAAACACACTCCCACACCTGTGAAGTCATCTGTTTGAGTGTGTGTGTGTGTGGGTGAGACAGTGGAAAGAGCTCGGGGTGGAGGGTGCAAAGTGTTTATAAGAGCTGGAGAATCATGAAAAACAACCAGAGACTGAAGCAGAGGATACACGGACAGAGTCAGCTCTTCAGGTGCGACAGAACCATTGGCAGCTTTACATACAACCAGCAGATGTCTGATATTTCTCTGCATACAGCAGCCGTGTGTGTGTGTGTGTGTGTGTGTGCGCACGTGTGTTTTGTTGACTTGTTGACTTTGTTGTTTTGTGTGTTTCAGACGGATCAGCTGCAGTCATGAGTGTTGCTATTCACTGTGTGTTTCTCTTTGTTTCTCTGACGCTCGGCGCTTGTTATGGTGTGTATGAAGCTCTCAGCAGACTCACACACACACACACACTAACTAACAGATGTCTCTCTCTCTTCCCTGCAGATTCTCAGGAGAGCCGCGAGTCATACGAGGGTAAATTTTCATGATTCTCTTCATCTCTGTTTGCTTTGGCTCCGTGGAGCACGTCTGTGTTTATATGAAGCTGCTGCTGGACTTCTGTGTCTAAACTCAGCTCGAGATCAATGCTGTGATGAAACGCTGCATTCATTTGACATGGACGTTCATTGATCTCATATTACTGTGTCTTATGTCAAACAAACATCTGTTTTGTTTCAGTATTTGTCAATCCATATCAGGCGAACACTTTCATGAGGAGTCCCCAAGATCCCATCTATAACCAGTACATCTACAGGAGGTACAACACACACACACTCAAACACACACAGAGATACACGCACTTATACACACTCAAACACACACACACACACACTTATACACACTCAAACACACACACACACTTATACACACTCAAACACACACACACACACACACACACTTATACACACTCAAACACACACACACACACACACACACACTTATACACACTCAAAC
Source organism: Barbus barbus (assembly GCF_936440315.1). Lineage (NCBI taxonomy): Eukaryota > Metazoa > Chordata > Actinopteri > Cypriniformes > Cyprinidae > Barbus > Barbus barbus. Next base: position 45,858,826 of record NC_136731.1, read on the forward strand.
ATACACACACACACACACACTTATACACACTCAAACATACACACACACACACTCAAACACACACACACATATACACACTCAAACATACACACACAAACATACACACACACTTATACACACTCAAACATACACACTTATACACACTCAAACATACACACACACACTTATACACACACTTATACACACTCAAACATACACATACACACACACACACACACTTATACACACTCAAACATACACACACACACACACACACTTATACACACTCAAACATACACACTCAAACATACACACACACACACATATACACACTCAAACATACACACACACACACACACTTATACACACTCAAACATACACACACACACACACACTTATACACATTCAAACATACACACACACACACACACTTATACACATTCAAACATACACACACACACACACACACACTTATACACATTCAAACATATACACACACACAAACACGCACTTATACACACTCAAACATACACACACACACACACACACACACACATATACACACTCAAACATACACACACACACACACACACACTTATACACACTCAAACATACACACACACACTTATACACATTCAAACATATACACACACACAAACATGCACTTATACACACTCAAACATACACACACACACACACACACACACACACACTTATACACACTCAAACATACACACACACACTTATACACATTCAAACATATACACACACACACAAACATGCACTTATACACACTCAAACATACACACACACACACACACACACACTTATACACACTCAAACATACACACTCAAACATACACATACACACTCAAACATACACACACACACACACTTATACACACTCAAACATACACACACACACACACACACTTATACACATTCAAACATATACACACACACAAACATGCACTTATACACACTCAAACATACACACACACACACACACTTATACACATGCAAACATACACACACACACACACACACACTTATACACACGCAAACATGCACACACACACACACACCTATCTAAATGAGGACATTCCACAGGTATGTGTTTTTATATACAGCTAGTTATAAATACTATAACCAAACCCTCATAGAACACTGGCTTCATTGTTACATTACAACAAAAATATTCAAAAAACATTTACTTCATTTATATATTGTTTTTACAAATAAGTATGTCCTCAAATGGAGGTCTTGTCAGATTTAGCCGACTTCATTGGACCAAATATACATATTTTGAGAAAAGTTTGGGAAATGTGAAGTTTTTAAAAGCTTTATTTTGGACCTGATTTAGTATTGATAATGAAAAGCAGCTGATGTTTTCAGCACATAGCAGTTTGTCTGTGAGCACATCAGCCACCTTGTATTACAGCTTTAGACCCTAACAGTCAAAGCATGCACTCATATACCTGATCATTAGACCCTTACATGCTTTAAACTTCTTAAAGTTCTCTACATTACACACATCACTCAAAACTAACAGCTCTTTTGTTTAATTTGGAAAACAGTCATTTAAAGTGATCATGTGTGAAAACACTTCATTTGTTCACTTTTTATATATTTGTATATATACAGTGGTGGCCAAAATTATGAGAACACTAGTATTCTCAGCAGCTGAAAAATGGTTTTAAGTAAGGTTTTATTTCTATATTTTGCTGCAGTGTCAGTAGGAAATATCAGTTTACATTTCTAAACATTCATTTTGCCATTAATTGTAATAATCCAGTGAATTTGTTTTCTGCTGTTGTCCAAAGAACAGAGCCACTGGCAGAAATCACTGGCAAAAAATAATTCAAAAAGCCTAGTGTTACAAACACAAAGTAACAGGTGCACAAGGTAACAGAACACAGTACTGAAGCAAACAAGGGCTAACAGAACATGGTATGTATAGGGGACCTAAAAAGAGTAATGACACACAGCTGGGAACAATAAGAACTAGTAGACAGAGCAAAGGGTAATGGCAAATGAAGTCCACAAACAATGGACAGGAGACACGGTTCTTCTGGATTTAGTCTGTGTCAGTTTGTTCTGTTTCTTCATGTCATTCCAGACAGACTGGATGATGATCAGATCTCTGTGTGGAGCACTAACATCTCACTGCATTGTTACTAAATACTAATTATTAATTAACTGCTAAATTAATGTTTGGAAATGTAAACTGATGTTTCCTACTGACACACTACAGCAAAACATAGAAATAACTGACTTAAACCCATTTTAGCTGATTAAAATACTAGTGTTCTAAAAATTTTGGCCACCACTTTATATATATTATATAGTAGTAGTAATTTTATTTTATAACTATATACTATGTGTGTATATATGTGTGTATGCATATGTTCAGTACACACATATACAGTAAATATGCATACATGCCAAGTCAGAAAATCAACTTTAGATCAGGGTTCCTCAAATCTTTCCCTGGAGGTCCACTCTGCTGCAGAGTTTAGCTCAACCCTGATCAAACTCACCTACCTGTGATTTTCTAATGATCTTGAAGACTGATTAGCATGCTCAGGTGTGCTTGATTAGGGTCAGGGCTAAACTCTGCAGGAATATTATGGTCCAGATTTGAGGATCCTTGGTATAGATTGGTCTCAAACTCAATTCCTAGAGGGCCACAGCTCTGCACAGTTTAGCTCCAACCCTAATCAAACACACCTGCTCCAGATAATCAGTGTCTTCAGGATTACTAGAAACTTCCAAGCAGGTGTGATTTGGAGCTGGTTGGAGCTAAACTCTGCAGAGCTGTGGACATTTAGCGCTCTACATGTCCACTCTACTGTGGACATGTAGAGTGTTTTACATTTTTTAAGAACTGTTGTCTCCAGGAATTGAGTTTGAGACCACTGGTATAGATTGTTTCACAGCAGCTTCACAATAGCATCAAATTCACATTCTGCTGTAAAGCAGCTCCTAACAAGTCAATAGTGTCATTCTACAGCTCAAGTCTGTTCAGTATTGATTCAGTTCAGTTGCGTAACTGTGCAAAATTCATCAGTCCTACATACTGTATATACAGTGCTTATGTGCATATGGATGTATGTGCGAGTGCTGTGACAAACTCCTGTGCTCCACTGCACTCTGAACAAGCAAAAGACACACAAAAGTAGTGTTTTCCATTTTTTAAGAACTGTAAAGGTTGTCGTCAGGCATGTGTGACGCTCAGGTGCTGTGTGTGTGTTTCAGGATGAAATCTCCGGCCGAGCAGCGGGCCGAGATCTGTGAGGATTATTCGCCGTGTCGTCTGTTTGCGCTGCGCTACGGATCACCGATGGCCTATCAAACGTACTTCGGCGCTCAGCAGCCCAACCCACATCTGCGTCGCTACTGAGCCCCGCCTCCTCGTTTGCAGTCGACCAATCAGCCTCTTCCTTTAAATGATGCCTTACAGACCAATTAAACCCAGACACCTATTTACACAGTTATAAGTGCTTCTGTGTGTCACAGGTTTGTATTAACCTCCTCTCGCTCTCTGACGACGGGCCGGTTTGCCCAGATATTAACACTGCGCTTCTGCTCATATATTCTCAATTATTCAAAGCTAAAATCACAAAGGCGCCTGTATTTCTTGCATTTCTTAATAGATGCAAAAATTAGTTGTCCGATGAAAATGTTTCCAGACCAGAAATGAGTGTTTTAATCTGGTCACAGATGTGTTCATTTGTTAATCGCAATTAAACTCCTGCAAACCTGAGCTGGTCTGTTCTTTCATCTGCTGGTTATTGTTCGTCTCCTGACCTCGGTCAGTCGCTCAGGATCCACGTGTACAAGCGGTTTGTTCTGAGGCGATCGCTGAATTCTTTCGTGACTTTGTGGCCGCTGCGCTCCAGAGATTCGTAAATCAGGCGGTGAAATTATACAGCTGCTGTCCAAGAGCGTGTTCTGTGCAGGAATAAATAGAAGCATGGCTCGACTGGAGAAGCAGAGCCAGAAAACATCCATGTTCAGCATCGGAACCCTCGACTAGAGTCCTGCAGAAGCACACACACACACATGTTTGTTTTTGTGAAAAGTGGGTTCATCTCATAGGTGTAATGGTTTTTATACTGTACAAACTGTGTGTACTATTGCTCTACACCTACCCTACACCTAAACTTAGTCCTCACAGGAGACTTTGCATTTCTACTTTTCCCCCAAAAAACTCACTCTGTATGATTTATAAGTGTTTTGAAAAGTGGGGACATGGGGCAATGTCCTGAAAAGTCACTTTCGCCTTGTAATACCTGACATACCTGTCTCATTATACACATTTATGTCCTCATTTGCCACAAAAATGCACGTGCACACACACACGCACACAATAACACGCTCTCACACACGCTGTCACTCACTCACACACGCACACACACACACTTTAACACAATCACACACACACTATATAACACACTCTCTCTCTCTCTCTCTCTCACACACACACATGTTGGTTTTTGTGGTTTATGGGGACTCTCCATAGGCGTAATGGTTTTTATACTGAACAAACTGTGTGTGCTATTGCCCTACACCAACCCTACACCTAAACTTAGCCCTCACAGGAGACTTTGTGCATTTTTAGATTTTCAAAAAAACACCATTTAGTATGTTTTTTAAGCCTTTTGAATTACGGGGACATAGGCAGTGTCCTCATAAACCACCTTCATATTGTAATACCTCTGTCATACCCATGTCATTATACACATTTGTGTCCTCATAAACCACATAAACATGCGCACACACACACACACACACACACACACAGAGAGCTCCAGGTGACTCCCGAGGAGCCGCTTGGCTCTGAACATCATTGCTGCAGGAACAGCTGTAATTAAAGTCTTTATATGAAATGTTTATAAGAAGCTGGTTTCCTCCGCTGACGAGCCACTCACACGCAATCACATTATTTGAAGATTGTGGACAGCGCCACCTAGAGTCTGTGCTGGTACTGCAGCGTGTGTGTGTGTTTGATTCCTCATCCAATCATGATGTCAGATGGTTGTGATGTCACGTTATAAATTAAATGAGTGACAAAGAAACAGTCACAGATCTGCTGAAACCCAGAGACAAACATGAAGAGCTTCAGACTCCTGATCTTCTGCTGCATGATAGCTGCATGTCTAAGCGCAGGTCAGTGTGTGTGTGTGTGTGTGTGTGTCTGTGTGTGTGTGTGTGTGTGTGTGTGTGTGTCTGTGTGTGTGTGTGTGTGTGTGTGTGTGTGTGAGAGAGAGATTGTTCTCAGTGTGTTCTTCTCTTCTAGGTCTTCCTGACACTAAATCAGTGAATCCTGCAGAATCTCCCAGTGATGATGGTGAGACACGTGTGTGTGTGAGAGAGAGAGAGCTTGTGTTATAGTGTGTGTGTGTGTGAGAGAGAGAGAGCGTGTGCGCGTTTTTGTGACAAATGAGGACATAAATGTGTATAATGACACAGGTATGACAGGTATTACAAGGTGAAGGTGACTTTTCAGGACATTGCCCCATGTCCCCACTTTTCAAAACACTTATAAATCATACAGAGTGAGGTTTTTTGGGGGAAAGTAGAAATGCACAGTCTCCTGTGAGGGCTAAGTTTAGGTGTAGGGTAGGTGTAGAGCAATAGTACATACAGTTTGTACAGTATAAAAACCATTACACCTATGAGATGAACCCACTTTTCACAAAAACAAACATGTGTGTTGTAGTTTACATATGTTGTATGTTGGCTCAATCTGAACATTTTTAATGTAAAGTAAATACAGTGTTGTTTGAGGGCTTGTGCTGATCTGTGGTGTTTCAGACTTTCTTCCAGTCTTTCAGTATTTCAGTCTTTAAGTGTTTAAGTCTTTCTGCTCGTCTGTAATTATCAGCCATTCCTGAAGATCTCATTCAGCTGCTCCAGGTGTGTTTGTTTAGAGCTGAACTTTTCAGGAAGATATTTTCCTTTCAAGTAGAGTCAGAAATATCATAATTACATGAATGATTGATAACAAAGATATCTGCAATGCTTTGTATGCAAAAATGATTTTAAAGTCAACTAAGTTTTATAGGGAGCCAGTGCAATGAGGCAAGGACAGGGGAGATATGATCTCTTTTCTTAGTTGCTGTTAAGAACCTGGCTGCTGTGGTTTGAACCATCTGTAATCGAGACAGTGTAGATTGAGGTAGGCCAATGTACAAAGAGTTACAGTAATCCAATCGAGAGGAAATTAGTGCATGAATTCTGATTTCAAGGTCTTTACTAGAAAGAAAGTGTTGCACCTTTGCCACTGAACTGAGATGAAAAAAGCTACTCTTTACTCTTTGAGCCCAAAGGGATTATGTAGAGGGAAAACAAAAAAGGGCCAAGAATGGATCCCTGAGGAACACCCCAATGGATAGGCGCGGGGGGTGAAGTAAAGGTCCCGATATTTACAGAAAAAATCCTCCCCTTTAAGTATGAGGCAACCACTCTAAAGCTAGGCCCTGAACCCCAACTACACACTCAAGTCGCTTCAGAAGAATATCGTGATCAACAGTGTCAAATGCAGCACTCAAATCTAGAAGTATCAGAATAGCAGATGACCCAGAATCAATGGATAGTAGAATGACATTTGTAACCTTCAACAATGCAGACTCAGTGCTTTGCAGGGCTCTAAAACCAGAGTGAAACCAGAATATATACAGGTGCAAACTCATGTGTCTCTTCTCAGGTGTGTTTGTGAAACGAGACGTGGCCTCAACAGTCGTGAGACAGAAGAGAGCAGGAACAGCACCTGCAGACCTGACTGTGGCTCAGCTGGAGAGGTACACACACACTCACTCACACACACTCTCTCTCTTTCTCTCTCTCACACACACACACACACACACGCTCACACACAAACACACACTTTTAAACTGTTCACAGAATTCTAGAATTGATTTGTTCTATTTTGTTTAATTATATATACATGCATGTATTTTTCTTATTTATTTATTTATTTATTTTTTATATACATACTTGTTCTATATTTAATGTAAACACTATGCTTTGGCAATACATTGTAACAATTGTCATGCCAATAAAGCACATATTGAATTGAATTGAATTGAGAGAGAGAGAGAGAGAGAGAGAGAGAGAGTGTGTGTGTGAGAAAGAGAGAGAGTGTGTGTGTGTGTGTGCATGTTTATGTGGTTTATGAGGACACAAATGTGTATAATGACATGGGTATGACAGAGGTATTACAATATGAAGGTGGTTTATGAGGACACTGCCTATGTCCCCGTAATTCAAAAGGCTTAAAAAACATACTAAATGGTGTTTTTTTGAAAATCTAAAAATGCACAAAGTCTCCTGTGAGGGCTAGGTTTAGGTGTAGGGTTGGTGTAGGGCAATAGCACACACAGTTTGTTCAGTATAAAAACCATTACGCCTATGGAGAGTCCCCATAAACCACAAAAACCAACGTGTGTGTGTGTGTGTGAGAGAGAGTGTGTGTGTGTGTGTGTGAGAGAGTGTGTGTGTGTTTGTGTGAGTGTGTGTGTGTGTGTGTGTGTGTGTGTGTGTGTGTGTGTGTGAGAGAGTGTGTGTGTGTGTGTGTGTGTGTGGGCGCATCACTGATTTGTTGACTCCTCCCTCTTTTTGTGACAGGCATCAATGTATCTTGCTGCTAGAGAGATACAATCTTGTTTTTCACCTAATAAATACTGAAGTTGTGTTTTCTTGTTTAACATTTTGAAGTCAGGGTAAAGTGTTTCAAATTGTGGATAAAATGCCTCTCTAATGTGTTGATAGTTAGGACAGCTGGTGAGGAAGTGTTGCTCTGTCTCCACTTCTCCATGAGTACAGTATGGACAGATGCGGCTCTCTCTGGGCAGCCAGTGCTGTCGATATCTGCCCGTCTCTATAGTCAGAGTATGACCGCTCAGTCTGTACCTCGTCATCTGTCTTCTTAGTTTACAGTCTTTCACTGTACTCAGATATTCTGCAGTTGTGGAATCTCTATTTAGGGCCAAATAACATTCAAGTTTACTTTGTTTTTCTGTTGTTTCTTTCCAATAGGTTAGATCATTTTCTTTTTGTTCTTTTATAATTTGGTTGGGCCAAATGTTGTGGCTGATTATTTGAGTGTCCTGCTGCTGGATGTTAGTCATGTTAGTCTGTGTTTGCAGCTTCAGGACCATCTGAATCAGGGGACTTTTTTCAGGGTTCACTTCATGGTAAATTTTTAAAATGATAAGAGTTGGGGTCGCTCATTTTTAAGTGTTTCCAAAATGTGATGGCTCGTTTCTCAATGTGCATTAGTAGAGGGTATTGGCCTAATTCTGCCCTGCATGCGTTGTTGGGTGTGCTCCTCTGTACTCCGAGGATACTCTTACAGAACTCAGCATGCAGGGCTTCAAGAGGATTTTTGTCCCATTTTTCAAATTGGTGATTTAGGAGAGGACCCCTATCTCTCTCTCTCACACACACACAATCTCTCTTTCTCTCTCTCTCTCTCTCTCTCTCTCACACACACTCGCTCTTGTCTTGCAGTCTGAGGGAAGTGTGTGAAGCTAACCTGGCCTGTGAGCACATGATGGACGTGTCCGGCATCATCGCGGCCTACACTGCGTACTACGGGCCCATCCCCTACTAGAGCGCCGCCGCTGGGCCGCATCCAAGCATTACGAGCATCTGTCAAAAATTATAAAAAAAATACCAGATCAATAGCAGATCATAATAAAGAAATGAAGTACTACAGTGTTGTCTGGAGTTTTTACTACTACTGATCACGCCATATTTGATTTTTGAGTGTTTGTCAAGTCACGTTTATTTCTATATCACTTTATACAAAACACACTCACTATAACACACTCTCTCACACACACACACACACACACACACACTATAACACTTCACACATGCATTTTCATTCATAAGCTATAATGGTTGCAATCAGGGCCGGCTTTGCCGACAGTCGACACAGGCGGCCGCCTGGGGCGCCATCTGCTGAACGGGGCGCAAAATTGCAGAATAAAAAAAAAAAAAGTTAATTAAATGTATCGTATTATGAAAGCTGCGCACACGCTGTACACTTTTACTGTGCACTGTACACACACTGCTTGTATTTGTCCATTTCTTTTACTAGATTATACAATCCTAAAAGACGACTCTGACAGCTGTCAAACTCACGCGTTGCTCAGCAACCGGGAGTGGCGCGAAAACATCTGACAGCTGGTTTTAGCGCTTTAAATGATGGGGTAAAAGTTGCCCCCCTTGGCGGTTGTAGGCTATAAATGATCATATATAATCAAATGGGGGGGGGGGGGGGGCGGACTCTCGCCTTGGGCACCAAATAACCTAGAGCCGGCCCTGGTTGCAATACATTTTAGTTTTAAACATTTAAGTGTCATTGTTTAAAAAAAATATTTATTGACTGTTTCATAGACGTTAAGATAGGCTACAAATGGCATGAAATTTGAAAGCATATGTAATTTCACAGTAATTTAATAACCATGCAACATTCTGGGAACATTAGTTTATGGTTACAAAAAATTATAACCTAAAAAGAACATTCACCTAACGTTAGTATTGGGTTCCCAAAACAATAACCACAAACTAACTTTAGGGGAACGCTCTTCTGTGTCTGCTGGGGATCTGTTGATCTTTATCTCTCAATGATTTTATGAACATATACAAATAATACCGAAGTGAATTGGTCACACTATAGTCTAAACCTCAGCGGCTTTACCAAAATGAAGCAAATAAAATATCAGAAACTAGTGATGTATGCGCTGTCTCATGAAGTTTCGAAACCAGAGCGTGTGTCACGTGATTCCAGTAAACGAGGTCGTATCGATGCTCTGCTGATGGTCTGCTGATGGTCTGCTGATGGTCTGCTGATGCTCTGCTGATGCTCTGCTGTTGGTCTGCTGTTGGTCTGCTAATGGTCTGCTGTTGGTCTGCTGATGGTCTGCTGATGGTCTGCTGTTGGTCTGCTAATGGTCTGCTGATGCTCTGCTGTTGGTCTGCTGATGGTCTGCTGATGGTCTGCTGATGCTCTGCTGATGGTCTGCTGTTGGTCTGCTAATGGTCTGCTGTTGGTCTGCTGATGGTCTGCTGATGCTTTGCTGATGGTCTACTGATGCTCTGCTGTTGGTCTGCTAATGGTCTGCTGTTGGTCTGCTGATGGTCTGCTGATGGTCTGCTGTTGGTCTGCTAATGGTCTGCTGATGCTCTGCTGTTGGTCTGCTGATGGTCTGCTGATGGTCTGCTGATGCTCTGCTGATGGTCTGCTGTTGGTCTGCTGTTGGTCTGCTGATGCTCTGCTGATGGTCTGCTGTTGGTCTGCTGATGGTCTACTGATGGTCTGCTGTTGGTCTGCTGATGGTCTGCTGATGGTCTACTGATGCTCTGCTGTTGGTCTGCTGATGGTCTGCTGATGGCCTGCTGATGGTCTGCTGATGGCCTGCTGATGGTCTACTGATGGTCTGCTGATGGTCTGCTGATCTCGGAGTCTGTAAACCCAAGAATCAAGCGAGTTCACTGAGATCAGCGTTGATGGGTTTTACCTGATCTCCGATCCATTTCATCACATTTGTAGACATTTTAAACAGTTGAGTAGTACAGTGCTGGTCATAAAATTAGAATATCATGAAAAAGTTGATTTATTTGAGTAATACCATTCAAAAAGTGAAACTTGTATATTAGATTCATTCATTACACACAGACTGATATATTTCAAATGTTTATTTCCTTTAATTTTGATGATTATAACTGACAACTAATGAAAGTCCCAAATTCAGTATCTCAGAAAATTAGAATATCAATTCAGACCAATGCAAAAAAAAATGATTTTTAGAAATGTTGGCCAACTGAAAAGTATGAACATGAAAAGTATGAGCATGTACAGCACTCAATATTTAGTTGGGGCTCCTTTGGCCTGGATTACTGCAGCAATGCGGCGTGGCATGGAGTCGATCAGTCTGTGGCACTGCTCAGGTGTTATGAGAGCCCATGTTGCTCTGATAGTGGCCTTCAGCTCTTCTGAATTGTTGGGTCTGGCGTATTGCATCTTCCTCTTCACAATACCCCATAGGTTTGCTATGGTGTTAAGGTCAGGCGAGTTTGCTGGCCAATCAAGAACAGGGATACTATGGTCCTTAAACCAGGTACTGGTAGCTTTGGCAGTGTGTGCAGGTGCCAAGTCCTGTTGGAAAATGAAATCTGCATCTCCATAAAGTTGGTCAGCAGCAGGAAGCATGAAGTGCTCTAAAACTTCCTGGTAGACGGCTGCGTTGACCTTGGACCTCAGAAAACACAATGGACCAACACCAGCAGATGACATGGCACCCCAAACCATCAATGACTGTGGAAACTTTACACTGGACCTCAAGCAACGTGGATTATGTGCCTCTCCTCTCTTCCTCCAGACTCTGGGACCTTGATTTCCAGAGGAAATGCAAAATGTACTTTCATCAGAGAACATAACTTTGGACCACTCAGCAGCAGTCCAGTCAAGACGCTTCTGACGCTGTCTCTTGTTCAAGAGTGGCTTGACACAAGGAATGCGACAGCTGAAACCCATGTCTTGCATACGTCTGTGCGTGGTGCTTCTTGAAGCACTGACTCCAGCTGCAGTCCACTCTTTGTGAATCTCCCCCACAGTTTTGAATGGGTTTTGTTTCACAATCCTCTCCAACTGTCAAGTCAGCAGTCTTCCCCATGATTGTGTAGCCTACAGAACTAGACTGAGGCTGTATCCAAAATCGCCCCCTATACCCTCAGATAGTGCACTATTTGAGGGGACAGCCATTTTAAGTGGTGTTCGAAACCATAGTGGATGTTCTCGAGTGCACTCGTTCAATCCCACAATGCACCGCAAAAACGAGTGTACAAGCGATGTACACTCAACGGCTAGAGAATCCCCAGAATGCACTGCGAGAGTCGCGCGCCGTATGAATTCCCGCGTCTCACCAGAAGATGGCGCCCGCAGCTGAATCATCCATTCATTAATTTTAGAAGCGCTCGTCCACGGCGTAATACAACACAGGTACAAATTAATTGTAAATTGACTATTAGAGTTTATACATAATTTCCGTGACTGAGTTCTAGATAAATCCTTCAATCTTACTATTGGAGCTGCCCGTATCAAATTATTATTAAACAGGAAGCAAACTATGCAAAAGCGGCAGTGCTTCCGGTGCACTTAGTGTCCGAATTCACTCACTCGTTTTCATTCACTCCTTCAAGTGAACTGTATGAGTGCACTACTGTAGGGACTAGTGAATGAGGGTATAGGGGGCGATTTCGGATACAGCCTGAGAGACCATTTAAAGGCTTTTGCAGGAGTTTTGAGTTAATTAGCTGATTAGAGTGTGGCACCAAGTGTCTTCAATATTGAACATTTTCACAATATTCTAATTTTCTGAGATACTGAATTTGGGACTTTCATTAGTTGTCAGTTATAATCATCAAAATTAAAGGAAATAAACATTTGAAATATATCAGTCTGTGTGTAATGAATGAATCTAATATACAAGTTTCACTTTTTGAATGGTATTACTCAAATAAATCAACTTTTTCATGATATTCTAATTTTATGACCAGCACCTGTAGTCAATAGTCTCTTACTGGCCTCTGTACAAGCTTTCCATAAAACAAACAAAACAAGCCCTGCAAGTGAATAATTTATTTATTTTTTAAAATCACGTTTACAGACAGTTAACATTTAAAGGCATTTTATTATTTTAATTGCATTTATTATATTATACTTTCAGAAAGTATTTGCAATGGGTTTGTAAAAGCTGTATTTAAGCATGTTTTATCCTGAGATTTTGTTGCATGTACACACTCCTGACCAGCAGGTGTCACCAGCGCTTCGAGTCACTGAATCATTCTGAGAAGCATCGGTTCATTTGATTCGAAGCTTCGAGGAGATTCGTTTCTCCCATCAATGTCGGAAACCATGAACAGAAATAAGATCGCAACATTCACATCAGATGATAAGCTGAGCGACACGTTTTCTCCACACATGGTTCTAGTAACTGCGAGCTGCTGTCAATTTAAAGAATAAAAGTCCTGAAGCGGAAGTGACGTAGTTCAGGGGCCGTGGCGTGTTTCCGCTCATTGCAGGAAAGATGGATAGCGCTGTTGGACGCGTTTATTGACGAGAGATAAACGAGAATATTAGATATATTTTTAAGAGATCGAGGTGAGTTTGGCCTTTACTCTGATCTTCTTCCGCTGCATTCATATATTCATATCATATCTGCGCGTGTGCTCATAACACGATCATCGGTGTGTTTATGAAGCGGGAAACAACAGCAGAGCAACACACACACACACACACACAGAGAGAGAGAAACACACACACAGAGAGAGAGAGAGAGAAACACACACACACAGAGAGAGAGAAACACACACACAGAGAGAGAGAGAGAGAAACACACACACACAGAGAGAGAGAAACACACACACACACAGAGAGAAACACACACACAGAGAGAGAAACACACACACAGAGAGAAACACACACACACACAGAGAGAGAGAAACACACACACACACAGAGAGAAACACACACACAGAGAGAGAAACACACACACAGAGAGAAACACACACACACACAGAGAGAGAAACACACACACAGAGAGAAACACACACACACACAGACAGAGAGAGAGAGAGAGAGAGAGAGAAACACACACACACACAGAGCGAGAGAGAGAGAGAAATACACACACACAGAGAGAGAGAAACACACACACACAGAGAGAGAGAAACACACACAGAGAGAGAGAGAAACACACACACACAGAGAGAGAGAAATACACACAGCGAGAGAGAGAGAAACACACACACACAGAGAGAGAGAAACACACACAGCGAGAGAGAGAGAAACACACACACACAGAGAGAGAGAAACACACACACACAGAGAGAGAGAAACACACACACACAGAGAGAGAGAGAGAGAAACACACACAGCGAGAGAGAGAAACCTTAAGAGAGAGAAGTGTGTGTGTGTGTGTGAGTGATAGTGATAGTGTGTAGAGTGTGTGTGTGTGTATGTGTGAGAGAGAGTGAGTGTGTGTGTGTGTGTGTGTGTGTGTGTGTGTGTGTGTGTGTGTGTGTGAGAGAGAGTGAGTGTGTGTGATAGTGAGTGAGTGAGTGAGTGTGTGTGTGTGTGTGTGTGTGTGTGTGATGGAGTGGGTAGAGAGTGTGTGTGTGAGAGAGTGAGTGAGTGTGTGTGTGTGATAGAGTGAGTGTGAGAGAGAGAGAGTGAGTGTGTAGAGAGTGTGTGTGTGAGAGAGTGAGTGTGTGAGAGAGTGAGTGTGAGAGAGAGTGAGTGTGTAGAGAGTGAGTGTGTGATAGTGAGTGAGTGTGTGTGTGTGTGTGATGGAGTGGGTAGAGAGAGAGAGTGTGTGAGAGAGTGTGTGTGTAGAGAGTGTGTGTGTGAGAGAGTGAGTGTGTGTGTGTGATGGAGTGGGTAGAGAGAGAGAGTGTGAGAGAGTGAGTGTGTAGAGAGTGTGTGTGTGAGAGAGTGAGTGTGTGTGTGTGTGTGATAGTGTGAGTGTGCGAGAGAGTGAGTGTGTAGAGAGTGAGTGTGTGATAGTGAGTGAGTGTGTGTGTGTGTGTGATGGAGTGGGTAGAGAGAGAGAGTGTGTAGAGAGTGTGTATGTTATGTTCAGTGTTGGGTAAGTAATTAAAAATGTATAAATCAGATGACTAATTACTTTACTTTCAAGTCTGATTTAATTTTCAAGTTATCAAATCTAAAAAATACACTACGAAGTGAAACTCAGTTCTTTCATTAATTTAATATCGACTGAAAAATTACAAAACTATTAAAACAGCAACTTGAACGATCACTTTTCCTGACAAGAGTGAAAAGAACTTAAATGTTTCGTAATATTTACCGTTTCAAATGATGTATTACTCTAAAAGGTCTGCTTTTATTTGTACACTCACAATATTAACTAAACATTGTGCTTTTGTAAAGAAAATATGATTTTTACTTCATGCTTTTTTTCACCCTGCATTTGTAACTTTTATTGACATTAGTAACCGTGATGAAATTACATCAATTTAAAATGCAACGTATTACTGTTTTATCAGGAAAAATAATTAGTTACATGTTGCAGTGTAACCTGCTGTACCTGACTCTAGTTATGGTGTGTGTGTGTGCGTGTGCGTGTGTGTGTGTGTATGCGTGTGCGTGTGTGTGTGTGTGTGTGTGCGTGTGCGTGTGCGTGGTTCAGGTGAAGCAGACCGTCTGCAGTCATGGGCCGGCGCTCCACCTCCTCCACCAAGAGTGGGAAGTTCATGAATCCCACCGATCAGGCCAGTGAGTACACACTCCTCAGATCACCAGTAAACCTGTCTGACCGCTGCTGTGTACACTAACCTGTGTGTGTGTGTGTGTGTGTGTGTGTGTGTGCGCGCGCAGGGAAGGAGGCGCGCAAGAGAGAGCTGAAGAAGGTATGTACACGACCTCTGACCTCTAGACAGAGACTTAAGTATAGACACTTCTGACAGGTGAAGGTCCAGATGCCTCTTCCTGAGCTCTGGACTGGCCTCAGTCTGTGTGTTGTTACACAGCGAGTGTGTGAAAACATAACAAAGCATGATTAGCAGCAGACGCATTGTGGTTACAGACGTGTGTGTGTGTGTGTGTGTGTGTTTCTTTGTTTATTGTAGAACAAGAAGCAGAGAATGATGGTTCGAGCAGCTGTGCTGAAGATGAAGGACCCACGTCAGATCATCAGAGACATGGAGAAACTCGACGAGATGGGTGTGTGTGTTTGTTTGTGTGTTTGTCTGTCATAGTGTGTGTCCTGACCGTGTGTGTGTTGGTCTCAGAGTTCAATCCGGTGCAGCAGCCGCTGCTGAATGAGAAGGTTCTGCGTGACAAGCGTAAGAAGCTGCGTGAGACGTTCGAGCGGATCGTCCGTCTGTACGAGCGAGAGAATCCAGAGATGTACAAAGAGCTGCGCAAGCTGGAGGTGGAGTACGAGACCAAGAGAGGACAGCTGTCACTCTACTTCGACTCCGTCAAGGTGTGTGTGAGAGAGGCTGCCGCTTGCATGGTCTGACTTTAGGACAGGGGTTGGCAAACATTTTGACTCGAGGGCCACATCAAGTTTTCCACATTAAGTGAGGGGCGGCCGCATAATATGAAGCTTTGATTTATTTAAAAAAAAATTCTAAATTGACACTCACTACTGTACTATGTATACTTGTACCTACATGGCAGTTCTATTCCTCTACCATCTCTACCTATTTTTATGAGCACTTTGACACACAGATAAGTTGCATCGGTGTACAAATCAATTAATGAATGACACATTTTCAATTTCAATCAGAAATAATGTAAAATAAACTAAACGTTTACAAACATTAGAAACATGTATTTATATTCCCTACACTCCACAAAAAGTCCTGTAAATTTAGGAGTGTTCAGAATAGAAAAAAGAACGAAAACATAAGTAAAAAACAAACACAAATTATAGTGGCATTCACTATAAACATATATTATAATTGCCCAGCCTAAATATTTAAAGCGAAACTGAAACTAGCGGCGTGATTGCTGGAAAATGCACAATACAAACTCACTTGCCTTTTCTCATTCATCACCAATCCTAATTTGCGCGCTTTGCACTTGACCTTGATTGCTTTAACCTGTTAACCTTCGCCCCCATTGTGGGCCTCACAGGTGAAAATAACCTACCTAAATTAAAATGGTAACAGTTCCTGACAAAGTGTGCTACACAAACAAATTAGGTATCTTTGGCACTCTATGCTTTACTATCCATCATCCAGAGTTGATAATGCTCAAAAAGATAAGTTATAGACACTGACGTGCCTTGAAAAATATTTTTCCACACTGAATGTTTTTTTATTTCATATACAAATACATGAAATAAGTCCTGGAGCAATCCAGAAAAGTAATGGGTTGAAAGCCACGTGTCTCATGAGTTCATATTTCAAATTTGAAGAAGATACCATGAAAAATGAGATTCCTGCAATATTTTTTCTGAAACTATTAATAGTCCCCCCACCCCCCTGTTTGAGGAAAAATAACCACCAAATGGATTGCAGAATTATACAAAATATTTTAGTCATTATACATGTTCCTGCATAGTTTTTCAACTATAAAATAATAGACAGATTTATTTGAGCACTAAAAAATACAAAAATAATTATTTGAGTAATAAAAAAGGAAAAAAAATGCTTTGTATATAGTATGTATACTGAAGTATTCTGATTGCCAGACATGAAGTGATATTGGCAGACATGGTCATAGAGTCAGTAATCACACGCTGATGTGCGTCCATACAGATGATAATCATACAGATGGGCCATATAATCAATAATAGCTGATCAATGAATCACAATGATAGCTGTCATAGAGTCGCTAATAAACACGCTGATGTCCGTCCATACAGATTATAATCATGCAGATACGGCCACATTCCCCACACAATACACACACACACATATAAAAAATGTAGAAGAAAAAAAAAAGTTTTTTATGGATAAAGCAGATCGCTAAGTTACGCCCCGCTCAGATGACAGCTGCGTCATAGCCTGCGTCAGAGCTGACTGGAGGGAGCGCCAAATTCAAATAAACTATATTCCGCTTTTCTGAGACTTTTTTTTCCGTAGACGGTCTCATTATGTTTGTAAAACCGTATGCTGCAACACCGTGTTGTTTTTTTACCACCAAGACGCTGTTTTTGAGCGTAATTTATTCCATAACGGACGCGAACAATAACTCTCTGAAGAAATGAAACGTAAACAAAGGAATATTCATCCTTATTACAACGTTATTGTTTCGCTGGACTAAAAGTGCTCGCTGGGATGTTGTTCTGTGGAGCCTTACCTCTAACTAAACTGGGATTTCAGCAGTGGCTCGTTTGTGGCTCGTTATTACAATGATAAAGGTACGTACTGCTTTTTTACTCTGCGTGTTTGGATGTGTACTGCTTACACAAATGTAGCAAATACATTCCTTATAAGCTTTCCATCGAAAAACAGCGATCTGTCGTCGATGCTTGAGGCTTAGACCTTCAAAATGATATATAGTTTGTCAAGATTAACTTTGTCCCGTTTCATTTATTCTATTAGAAAACAATGACACATGCAAACAAATAGCGTTCAGTGCGACGTCGCTCTGGTGAACGGTAGCAGGTTAAGTCGCCTTGGAAATCACAGCACATTTCAGATGAAAAAATGCAATTGATAATCCAGGAAAAACAGTACAATATCCATTTTCATACAAATGTGTGTGGAAAACAGAAGAAAGCATATCTTTGCAAGATAAAACGACACATTTTTTCCATGTTTTCCCCACAAAATGACAGCACCCGTGAGCAGGAGGATAACACTGGCATTTGTTTTGATACTGGATAGTCTTTTAAGCATTTTTAAAACAGTTCCAATACAAGGCATTTTTCAAAACAAATGAACACTTTTTCATATTTTTAAAACGTAACTTGGTGCCAGTTTTGTAGTGTATATAGCTATTTCTGTGCGGCTCTCCGTCAAAAACAGACTAGGCGCCTCTCTTTAGTGAAGCCGCGCGGAGAGCCGCTTCTGAAACGTGCCGCGGATCGACTGGAGCGTCGGGATGGTGTAAATCAGGGATTATACAGTCAGGTCCATAAATATTGGGACATCGACACAATTCTAATATTTTTGGCTCTATACACCACCACAATGGATTTCAAATTAAACGAACAAGATGTGCTTTAACTGCAGACTGTCAGCTTTAATTTGAGGGTATTTACATCCAAATCAGGTGAACGGTGTAGGAATTACAACAGTTTGCATATGTGCCTCCCACTTGTTAAGGGACCAAAAGTAATGGGACAATTGGCTTCTCAGCTGTTCCATGGCCAGGTGTGTGTTATTCCCTCATTATCCCAATTACAATGAGCAGATAAAAGGTCCAGAGTTCATTTCAAGTGTGCTATTTGCATTTGGAATCTGTTGCTGTCAACTGTCAAGATGAAATCCAAAGAGCTGTCACTATCAGTGAAGCAAGCCATCATTAGGCTGAAAAAACAAACAAACCCATCAGAGAGATAGCAAAAACATTAGGCGTGGCCAAAACAACTGTTTGGAACATTCTTAAAAAGAAGGAACGCACCGGTGAGCTCAGCAACACCAAAAGACCCGGAAGACCATGGAAAACAACTGTGGTGGATGACCGAAGAATTCTTTCCCTGGTGAAGAAAACACCCTTCACAACAGTTGGCCAGATCAAGAACACTTTCCAGGAGGTAGGTGTATGTGTGTCAAAGTCAACAATCAAGAGAAGACTTCACCAGAGTGAATACAGAGAGTTCACCACAAGATGTAAACCATTGGTGAGCCTCAAAAACAGGAAGGCCAGATTAGAGTTTGCCAAACGACATCTAAAAAAGCCTTCACAGTTCTGGAACAACATCCTATGGACAGATGAGACCAAGATCAACTTGTACCAGAGTGATGGGAAGAGTATGGAGAAGGAAAGGAACTGCTCATGATCCTAAGCATACCACCTCATCAGTGAAGCATGGTGGTGGTAGTGTCATGGCGTGGGCATGTATGGCTGCCAGTGGAACTGGTTCTCTTGTATTTATTGATGATGTGACTGCTGACAAAAGCAGCAGGGTGAATTCTGAAGTGTTTCGGGCAATATTATCTGCTCATATTCAGCCAAATGCTTCAGAACTCACTGGACGGCGCTTCACAGTGCAGATGGACAATGACCTAAAGTATACTGCAAAAGCAACCAAAGAGTTTTTGAAGGGAAATAAGTGGACTGTTATGCAATGGCCAAGTCAATCACCTGACCTGAATACAATTGAGCATGCATTTCACTTGCTGAAGACAAAACTGAAGGGAAAATGCCCCAAGAACAAGCAGGAACTGAAGACGGTTGCAGTAGAGGCCTGGCAGAGCATCACCAGGGATGAAACCCAGCGTCTGGTGATGTCTATGCGTTCCAGACTTCAGGCTGTAATTGACTGCAAAGGATTTGCAACCAAGTATTAAAATGTGAAAGTTTGATTTGATTATTATTCTGTCCCATTACTTTTGGTCCCTTAACAAGTGGGAGGCACATATGCAAACTGTTGTAATTCCTACACCGTTCACCTGATTTGGATGTAAATACCCTCAAATTAAAGCTGACAGTCTGCAGTTAAAGCACATCTTGTTCGTTTCATTTGAAATCCATTGTGGTGGTGTATAGAGCCAAAAATGTTAGAATTGTGTCGATGTCCCAATATTTATGGACCTGACTGTATACTGCAATACAGGCTACAGCGTCATCTATTGGATTTTACTGATATTGCATATTGGAACGACTGCCTCACGGGCTGGATGAAAACGCCCGTAGTTTGCCCACCTCTGCAGTATCGTATCTTTTTTTTAAAAAATCCCTCAGCAGGGGTGTCCAAACTACGGCCCGCGGGCCGCAACAGGAGTGATAGTGGGCCGCAGATGGCCCGTGGGCCGTAGTTTGGACACCCCTGCTTTAGGATGAAGTCAAGTACTGCCGAAAGAGATGAGTTTTCAGTTGTTGCTTGAAGATTGACAGGGATCCAGCATTCCGGATAGGGGTGGGAAGATTATTCCACCAGCCAGGAATGGTGAACGAGAATGTTCTGGAGAGTGATTTTGAGTCTCTCTGTGATGGTACCACAAGGCGTCGCTCACTAGCAGATCTCAGACTTCTGGAGGGGATGTAGGTTCGTAATAGTGAGTGGAAGTAGGAGGGTGCTGAGCCTGTGGTAATTCTGTATGCAAGCATCAGTGTCTTGAACTTGATGCGAGCTGCCACTGGTAGCCAGTGCAAGGAGATGAAGAAAGGTGTAACATGCGCTCTTTTGGGCTCGTTGAAGATCAGTCGTGCCGCTGCATTCTGAATCATTTGTAGAGGTTTGATTGTGTTTGATGGCAGTCCAGCCAGAAGAGCATTGCAGTAGTCCAGCCTAGAAACGACAAGGGCCTGGACAAGAAGTTGTGCAGCATGCTCTGTCAGAAAGGGCCTGATCTTTCTGATGTTGTGTAGTGCAAATCTGCAGGATCAAGCAGTCTTTGCAATGTGCTCTTTGAAGGTCAGCTGGTCATCAAAGATTACACCAAGATTTCTGACCAAAGTTGATGGGGCAATTATTGATGAGCCTAACTGAATCTTGAAGTCATGCTGTAGAGTCGGAGTGGCAGGGAAGACAAGAAGCTCCGACTTTGCCAGCTTGAGCTGTAGGTGATGTTCTTTCATCCATGCCGAGATGTCCGCCAGGCAGCCTGAGATCCGTGCAGCTACCGTTGGGTCATCTGGTTGAAAAGAGAGATAGAGCTGTGTGTCATCAGCGTAGCAGTGATAGGAGAAGCCATGTGCATGTATGATGGGACCCAGTGATGTAGTGTATGTGGAGAAGAGGAGGGGTCCAAGAACCGATCCCCGAGGAACTCCAGTGACCAGTTGATGTGGTTTGGATACCTCCCCTCCACAGGCCACCCTGAAAGGTCTACCGGTGAGAGAGGATTCAAACCAGCGACGTGGAATCCCAGTGATGCCCAGTGATGAGAGGGTAGACAGGAGGATCTGATGATTGACAGTGTCAAAAGCAGCAGAAAGATCCAGCAGAATGAGGACTGATGATTTGGAATCAGCCTTTGCAATTCGCAGGGCTTCAGTGACTGAGAGTAGCGCAGTCTCTGTTGAATGGCCACTCCTGAAGCCTGACTGTTTAGCATCCAGTTTGTTGTACTGTGAAAGAAACAGTGAGAGCTGGTTGAAGACAACTCATTCGAGTGTTTTCGCTACGAATGGAAGCAGAGAGACAGGTCTGTAGTTTTCTAAAAGAGAAGTGTTTAATGTAGGTTTTTTGAGCAGTGGGGTTACCCGAGCCTGCTTGAATGCTGTGGGGAAGATGCCTGTGAGGAGAGATGTGTTGATAATGTGTGTTAGTGTGGGAGAGATTGTTTGGAGAAGGTGTGAGGGGATTGGGTCGAGAGGACATGTTGTAGGATGGCTGGAGAGGAGAAGTTTGGATACTTCTGCCTCGGTGAGGGGACAGAAGGAGAAGATGGGAGTTCGAGCAGTGGATGTGGTTGATTGGAGGTCCTGTGGAGTTGAGAACTGGTTACTGATTGTTCTAGTTTTGTCTGTGAAAAAAGTGGCAAAGTCGTCAGCTGTTATCGAAGTGGTGGGAGGTGGAGGAGGGGGACAGAGGAGAGAATGAAATGTTCTGAAGAGATTACGCATGTCTGGAGCGCTGGTGATCTTGTTGTGGAAATGTGAGGATTTGGCAGTGTGGACTTCAGTACAGAAAGATGAAAGCAAAGACTGATACCTACTCAGGTCCGACGGATCGTTTGATTTGCGCCATTTTCTCTCTGCCACTCTGAGTTTGGTCCAATTCTCACGAAGAACATCGGATAACCAGGGGTTAGAAGGGGCAGCCCATGCTGGCCTGAGGAGAGAGGACAGATGTCGTCTAGACAAGAGGTTAAGGTAGAGCATAAAGTGTCAGTGGCTGCATTTACATCCAGAGAAGAGAAATGGGTAGGCGAGGGAAGAGAGGAGGATACTACGGAGGAAAGAAGGGAGGGGGAAAGGGAGCGTAGGTTACGTCTGAAAGTAACCGGTAAGGGAGATGGTGGCACCTGGGTAGCAAAATGTAAAGTAAATGTAATGAAGAAATGGTCAGAGATATGTAGTGGTTGTACCAGAATGTTATCTGTAGTACAATTGCGTGTGTAAATTAAATCAAGTTGGTTGCCTGATTTATGCGTGCTAGTAGTGGGGAGGCGTTTGAGATCAAATGAAGCTAGGAGTGAATTGAAGTCTGTAGCATAAGGCCTGTCTAGGTGAATGTTGAAATCGCCGTAGACTAAGAGTGGAGTGCCAGATCAGTGCCCCCACCCCGGCCAACTTGCCTTGGGGTGTGAGAGAAAGAGAAATTGTGAGAGAGAGCAGCTGGGGTTGCCGTGTCTTCTGGACGAATCCAGGTCTCAGTCAAGCCCAAGATGCTGAGTGTGGAATGTAAGGAAAAAGCAGAAATTAAGTCAGCTTTGTTGACAGCTGACTGGCAATTCCAGAGACCCACAGAGAAAGAAAGAGGTGCAGTGGAGGATGTAGAGATAGGGTGCAGGTTAGAAGGGTTGCGTAGCCTTCTGCGTGTATTTTTAGAGCGAGGTTGAGAGAGAACCGGAATGGTTTGGAAACACATGATAGAGGTGGAAGGATAGAGAATAGGAAAGGAGAGTGTGTGAGGGAAGATAGAAATGATACTTAAGTGTGTGCTCGGTGTCGTTGCTCGGTTAAAGTCGCGCAGGAAAAAGTCGTCGGTCTTTACACTCGTAGGTCTTCACACGAGGAGGCTGAGCACGACGGCTGGACGCTTCCGCAGACGCTTCCGCGTCAGCGCTCGGACATCAAATAAATACAGTCTAGGGAACTAGAGTGAAAACAGCTGTAGCCGGCTTCTGATCAGCCCAGCCAATAAGGTTAAAGGACTGCTAATAGCTCAAGACGAAACTAAACACTTCGCACAGTCACACAGGCTCGTTCTTGGCTGAGACGCAAATTATTCTAATTACCAGTAAGTGCAATCAAACACATAAACCTCAATGAAAATGCAGAGTAGAAATAGGTAGGAAACTAACTATTCCTTCCTAGCAGCAAGTAAATAATTTAAACAACAGAACTGCGACCAAGTATTCCAACACTTACGCGAGCTGGCGTCCATCTCTTCTGGTGACTAATCGGCTTTCCCAACTTATAACAGCGACCGAGAACAAACGCTCCTCAGAAGATCCTCGTCAGATTTGAGATGCACTGATGTTACTAGAAAGTGATTGATGGAGTATCAAGTAAAGCTGAGCTGCTTCGGTCCAGTAAGTGTTCATCTGGAAATATGACTGCAGTTATTCTGACGTTTACTTGATCAAATCAGTCAAGATTTGACACTGAAGCAGCAGCTGAAGCTGGACGCTTGTACAATTACACTAAAATAGTTTTTTACTGGATAAAACACTCTAAACTGTGGATCATTCACAGAACTTAGAAACATATACGATACAGCAGATTTATGGGGTTAACATGCATCAGAGATTGTGATGCTGTAAAGATGTTAGTGATGTCAGTAGAAATGAGTTCAGCTCTAATGAGTGTGTGTGTGTGTGTGTGTGTCCGTCAGAACGCTGAGTCCGTGGAGGTGGACAGTATTCCTCTTCCAGACATGCCTCACGCTCCATCCAGCATCCTGATCCAGGACATTCCCCTTCCTGGAGCTCAGCCGCCCTCCATCCTGAAGAAGAGCTCCGCACTCGGGTCAGAAAACACACTACATACACACACTCTATACATACACACACTCTATACATACACACACGCACAAACACACATACATACACACACACACACACGCACACTCTGTCACTCACTCACTCACTCACTCTCTCTCACACACACACACACACACTTGTATCTAGATGTTAGATTAATAATAATCCTCAGTAAAGTGTGTGTCTCCTGGCTGATGTCTCAGCAGCTGTATATATTATACATTACTGACACTCTATCCTCCAATTTGATACTGTTAAATGCTTTGACACAATCTGCATTGTTAAAAGCGCTATATAAATAAAGGTGACTTGACTTGACTGTACTGGAGATCATTAATGAGAATTTGCTGTAGTTTATGAAGCAGTGATGCTCTCTCTCTTTAAAGAGAAATGTTTAATTTCTGGCAGGAATGAAACGAGACTGTGAGTGTGATGCACTGTGCTGTAGTTTAACATCATCCAGCTGTCTAAATGAATCCAGTCCAGTTTCAGATTCTGATCCTTCAGTTTATATGAACCCTGAACGGATGACGTGTTCAGTGTGTGAGTCTCTGTGTTTGATCAGATAACTGTAGCGCAGGAGAGACTGTCAGTGTGTGTTCACTCCTGTGTTTCAGGAAGAGCTCAGCGCTGTCAGCGGCCGCTTTAGCTGGAGTTCCTCGCCTGCCGCCGGGACGCAAACCCCCGGGACCCCCGCCGGGGCCACCGCCCCCACAGGTCCTGCAGCTGTACGCTAATGCCCGCCGCACAGGTATGCTAACACACCCCGTCGCACAGGTACGCTAACACACCTGCCGCACAGGTACGCTAACACACCCTGCCGCACAGGTACGCTAACACACCTGCCGCACAGGTACGCTAACACACCCTGCCGCACAGGTACGCTAACACACCCCGCCGCACAGGTACGCTAACACACCCCGTCGCACAGGTACGCTAACACACCCCGTCGC
This sequence comes from Barbus barbus, assembly GCF_936440315.1. Classification (NCBI taxonomy): domain Eukaryota; kingdom Metazoa; phylum Chordata; class Actinopteri; order Cypriniformes; family Cyprinidae; genus Barbus; species Barbus barbus. The sequence goes on from NC_136731.1 coordinate 45,884,073, forward strand.
ACAGGTACGCTAACACACCCCGTCGCACAGGTACGCTAACACACCCCGTCGCACAGGTACGCTAACACACCCCGTCGCACAGGTACGCTAACACACCCCGTCGCACAGGTACGCTAACACACCCCGTCGCACAGGTACGCTAACACACCCCGCCGCACAGGTACCCTAACACACCCTGCCGCACAGGTACGCTGACGCCCGCCGCACTAGCACCTGCTGCACACCATACAGGTACGCTAACGCCCGCCTATGCTAACATCTAGTCAGTAAAGCCGGTTCTGTGATCAGTAGTAAATCTCCATCACCTGCTCTCAGGTGGAGCGGTGTTTAATACACAGGTCACTGACAAGATACACAATATCACGTTCATAATTGAATGTGATTCATCTGCAATTATGAACGCAATTGAAAATTGCTTTAAAATTGAAATTTTAAAACAAACCCCAAATCAAATGTTAAATAAAATAAATCTCTTCATATAAACAAACTAAGGTTTTGTCTGTGCTCTTTCCATTTAAAATGAGAGGCAACCACTGCATCTGGAGTGAGGCGCAGGTTCACTCTCTGCCTGCAGGTGGCGCTTATAGACGGCTTCATCAGACGCACACGCCTGGCCCGAAGTTCACTTCTGTGTTTGTTTATCGGTCTGGTTAATGGCGCCGGCTTCAAACACAGTTAAAGTTAAAGTGATGAGTAATGAAGTTGGGCTCGGGTGCTTGGGATGTGTTTCTCATTCATTTATTTGTGGCGACTCGCCGTGATATCAAAACTGACGGATTTTCCAAAAGGCTTCGTTGAATAAACATGAGCACGTAATGTACGTTTAAAAATCAAAACGAGGCGCGGGTGTTTTAATATCACTGTATTTCTGGCTTTAGAAGCTGTTGGATGTCATTTTCATTTCAGCTTGCATGTTATATGCCTGATAAAGCAGCTTTTGTGAGCGGAGCTCTGCTTTATCTACAGCCGCTACCGGATAAACCTCTAGTTTTCCCGCTTTAAAGCGCCTCCTGCTGGCAGAGAATCAATTAACAGTTTTAATAAGCACGTCTGATTTATGCAGCAAACACATTTTCCTTGATATCAAAAAGTAATCTACTCTAGAGGGACTTAGCTGCTGTTATTGATTCTGTTTGGATGTCTACCGGAAGTTAAGTTAGGGCCACAAAAGCTTGCATGCGCAGTAACGCTTGTTTATGTTGTTGCTGTCTATAAACAGCAATGATAGTGTTTCCTGGGTTACTGCTGTGAACAAAGCAGCTTCGCTTTAATATGCATCGTTCAGAGGCGAGATGAACAGAAAATACCACAACTTTTCTAAAGACAGTCAGTTTTCCACAGAGCAGGGTTCCCACGCTTCTTGAAAGTACTTGCATTTCAGACATATGGATTCAAGGCCTGGAAAGTACTTGCTACTTTCAAGCATATTTTACCAATACTAAACCACATCAATCTTAACAACTACTATTAAAATCATTTATGAGTGATGCTGTATATAATTGTCCATGAAGCTGGAAGTGAAAAACTCCTTATATTCAGGTCTTTTACAGATTAAATGAGCCAGAAAAGAGATTTAATTCAGACTCAAAAATGATTAAATCCCCATGAGAAATATCCCAAACTAATGCAATACAGAAATTGCAGAGTTAAGACGTGACCATTGGTCAGCGAAATGCTCACTGTGTCAGCGGGGTCAGATAAAAAGAGGTGGAGAAGAAAAGACGTTAACTGCAAAATAATTCAGAATTAGGTGTGAAACCATCGGGAACCATTTAGTCTCCAGCGCCATCATTTTCCAGAGCTGCAACCTTCCTGGAGTCTCCAGAAGAACAAGGTGAATCCTAAAAAATGACCCTCACTTAATAAGAATAACATGCTGAAGTGTTGTGAAATACATGAAGACTGATTATTTTTGACTTCAATGGATTTCATTAAATTCTTTTGAACACTACTGCTCAAAACGGTCTAAATTTATGAAGCCTACACATTCAAAACATTATTACTCTGAAATGTTTAATGTAAATGTTAAGAACTGTAAGGTCTTTCTTGACACTACGTATGCTGGCGTGTGAATTTGATAGGTGCTTGATATAAAATAAATGGTGCTTGAAAAAGTGCTTAAGTCCTTGAATCTGGTGTTCATGAAAGAGTGGGAACCCTGTCCTATAATAATTGTATCGTGATTTGTTTGGCATCTCAACCGATTTGAATCGTCACACATTTGAATTGATTTTCATCCGGCTCGCGGCTCATCGTTACATTCCTAGGTTTTTTTAACACGTTTTACGTTGTTTCTAAAACAGCATGCTGTGTGTGTGTGGGTGTGTGTGTGTGTGTGTGCGTGCCAGAGGGTGGCGGTTCAGACTCGGAGATGATGGACACCGGAGCGAGAGACAGCGACAGAGAGAGCGACGCAGACGACGACAGCGACTCGCAGGACGACAGCGGCGCAGAGAGAGACGACGCAGATGCTGATCGCCATGACGACAGAGACGAGGAGCGAGACAGAGGTGATAAACACACAGGTGAGCCGTCAGCAGAAGAGTGAGGACTGATGAACACACCAGCGGTATGACGCTGAGATGGTGTTTGCACGTTTTCTGAAGGAAATACTTCAGTAGATTGGAGATCAGGAACGAGGGTTTGACATGTTTTCTTCACTCAGGTCGCAGCGTGCGATTCGCTGACATGCCGCCGCCCAAAGAGAAGAGGATGAGGAGGGTGATGAAGACCAAGAGCATCACTCCACTGCAGGCCATGATGCTCCGGATGGCAGGTGTGTGAGACCAGACCAGGTCAAGTCACCAATATAGATTGTGTCAAAGCAGCTTTAGATGTTTGATGTGTGTGTGTGTGCAGGTCAGTCTATCCCGGAGGATGAGGAGGACGAGGATGAAGAGGAGTACACAGACTCTGAGGAGTCGGATGCTGAGGATCAGGTCTCCACTGAAGCCGCTCAGTCATTGGTCAATCCCAGACTTCCTGTTCCGTCAGCACCAATGACAGCGCAGCAGCCTCCCCCACACATGCAGGCTCCACCAATCACAGGGCCTCCTCCTTTAGGACCGCCCCCTGCTCCTCCTATGAGGCCGCCGGGACCGCCGTCAGGACCGCCCCCAGGACCGCCTCCCGGTGCGTCACTCATTCATTATCATCATCATCGTTAGGGTTATCACACAGATGATGCTGACGAGCAGCAGTCTCACCAGAGTCATTAGTTAAGCACAAGATATTTCCCTGAAAGTGATTATTCTGTGCAGAGATACTGATGTTGTTTGATCGTCTGAGGAGTCATGTGACGTGTTTGGTGGTTGTTGTGGTGAGATGTTTGCTGATGCTGGGTTTTGTGACACACAGGTGCTCCTCCGTTCCTGAGGCCCCCTGGACTCCCTGCAGCCCTCAGGGGCCCCATACCGCGCATGCTGCCTCCAGGGCCTCCTCCGGGACGCCCGCCTGGACCCCCGCCTGGACCCCCGCCGGGTCTGCCCCCTGGACCACCCCCCAGAGGACCCCCGCCACGCCTGCCGCCTCCGGCCCCCCCAGGTGAGAGTGTGTGTGTGTTTGACCGAGAGAGAGTGTGTGTGTGAGCGAGAGTGAGCGAGTGTGTGTGAGAGAGTGAGCGAGTGTGTGTGAGAGAGTGAGCGAGTGTGTGTGTGAGAGAGTGAGCGAGTGTGTGTGTGAGAGCGAGCGAGTGTGTGTGTGAGAGCGTGAGCGAGTGTGTGTGAGAGAGTGTGTGTGTGTGTTTGAGCGAGCGAGTGCGTTTGAGAGTGTGTGTGAGCGAGAGTGAGCGAGTGTGTGTGAGTGTGTGTGTGAGAGAGTGGGCGAGTGTGTGTGTGTGTGTGTGTGTGTGAGAGTGTGAGAGAGTGTGTGTGTGTGAGCGAGCGAGTGCGTTTGAGAGTTTGTAGGGCAATAGAATATATGGTCTCTACAGTACAAGTCACCTTTATTTATACAGCGCTTTTAACAATACAGATTGTCTCAAAGCACTTAACAGTATCAAGCTGGAGGATAGAGTGTCAGTAATGAATAATAATAAGATTAAACACTGAATTTTCAGTTAAAGGCATTTCATTATTGAGTTCAGTGATGTCATTGTCTAGCTCAGTTTAGTTTAAATAGTATCTGTGAAATCAAATTGATGATAATTGCTAGAAATGAAGTGTCCCCAACTGAGCAAGCGGCAAGGAACCAAAACTCCCTCTGAGACAGAATGGAGAAAACAACCATGGGAGAAACCAGACTCAGTCGGGGGCCAGTTCTCCTCTGGCCAGGAGATTACATTTACATTTATATTTATGCATTTAGCAGACGCTTTTATCCAAAGCGACTTACATCGCATCAAGTTACAGTTTCTACATTTTATCAGCTCTTGCTTTCCCTGGGAATCGAACCCATGACCTTGGCGTTGCTAGCGCCATGCTCTACTATTTGAGCTACAGGAAAGCTGTAGATTATTGTTCATTTATTGTTTACTTATTGTTTTAATTAAAATTTTAAATGTATTGTATTTCTATTTTTATATTGTTGCAATTTCTAACAATAATAGTATTATGTAGTTTGGTATTTTATTATATTATATTACAAAAACCATTATGCCTATGAGAGTCCCCACAAGGATAGTGAAACGTGTGTGTGTGTGTTGGGGGTGTGTGTGTGTTACTAGATGTTGAAATTAACACACTACCTAGATGGCCATCTTTAGATATCTCCACCAAAGCCATATCATTGAATTAGATATGCAAGGATATTGTATGTCTGCTTTCTCACAGTTTAACTCTTTCTGTTCTAGAACACTTGATGATTATCGAGTCTAAATAATTGAATCTGTTAGTCACACACCGCTGCGTCTTGGAGCGGTATCTCACACACACACACCGGATGCATTCAGCTCCAGCGGTGGTCTGACACAGTTGATTTAATGATTTAATCACCAGACGGGCAAAAGCTCACTTCAAGAACGATCAAAAATCAGTGTAGATGAGTTTGAAGTTCGTTAAAGCAACAGAGCAAATGAAAGATACAGAGCTGGATTGTGCTTTATATGAATCACACAGACTTTATTAGAGCCACAGAAAGACTAACGCTTCACTAAAGAGTCTTCCAGCCCAGGGTGAAGTCTTTATGTGCATTATCAACGATCTGGGACAAATATCATGTCATTTAAATGGAAAACAGTTTGAATGGTGCTGTGTTTGATTTCTCACGTCAGTTTCTCATAAAAACACGCATCTATATTAGGGGTGTGCTCAAAATATCGATTCTTAGATACATACCGATATAATAAAGATGCAGTATCGACATTCTAGCCCTTAGTATCGATACTCCGCCCAGCCATTAGGGGGCGCAGCGGCGCCCGCGAGTTTAAAAAAACTCATGGAAAATGTCGAAGATTTTAGAAGCGCCGTTGTCCCTAAAGGCAGATGTTTGGACACATTTTGGTTTTAAAGCAAAGGAAGGAAAGCAAGGGATCTATAAAACAAATGCAATCTGCAAGCATTGCCAGGCTTCTATACACTACACCGGTAATACAACTAACCTGCAAAGACACCATGCAGACAAGCTAGCTTCGCGCAGCACAAAAAAACACGGGACCCCACGCAAACTACTTCGGACAACGATGTAGCCTTTAAGTGATTTCATAGTGAAATATGTTATGGCAGTACATGGTGTCACAAAAAAGAATTATAAGAAGATTTAATAAGAAGTTAAGAATAAGAAGAAGATGTTGTGCTTGTGTGAGCTCAGACTGTACCCTTGGAAAGTTAAATGTTGACTTGTGGTAATTTCCAGATTAATACAATTTGTGTACAATTAATCAGAGCACTTAAAGTTGCAAATATTTAAGCAAAATGCACTTTATAATGCACTTTTGTCTTCAATAAATTGAAGAAAAATGCAGAGTTCTGTTTGTTGAGTAAATGTGTTCAGCATTAACTAATTGGCTCTGGCCCATGTATTATTATTGAATCGTATCGAATCGTGTCACATTGTATCAAATCGTATCGAGACAGCTCTGTATCGAGGTACGTATCGAATCGTAACCTGTGTATCGAGGTATGTATCGTATCGCCAGGTTCTCCAAGGTATACAGCCCTAATCTATATATATATATATATATAAATAAACTTATAAACATCCTGCCCAATGTTGTCCAAAGAAATGCATATTAAATGCTGTGAAAACAAATAAAGTGAATGTAAGCTTGTAGGCATATATTATGTGCAAAAAAGGGTTAAAATCACATTACTTTCTAACATTGCAATCCAAAAACAAAAACACTGCTTTTAAAGCAGAAGTTAAATTTACTAAACTAAAAATGAAAATAAAAAAGCACAGACTGATCGAGTAAAAAGGCTATTCTGATTACCCATTACAGTCACGTTATATCATACACATACACTTCCTTTTGTTTAAACCTCTACACATCTCAATTATTGTCATGTATTGTAATTATTGAAACCTTATAACTATAGTCCTTGCTGTGAACCGTTTAAAAACAGTTTTGAAATCCGACACTGTTACACCATGGAAATGGTGCTTTAAAATCTTTCAGCTGGCTCCTCCCCTTAGTGGGCGGGGTCAAGATGTATTACGGCCTTTTAGAATCAAAACTTTTTATAATCCTGATAAAATACATATTGTTGGAAAGGTCTGAGTCTGTGGTGGTTATTTTGTGATGGAAGTAATATTGACCGAGAAATTTCGACATTTGTGACAAATGCATTAAATTCAGTTTTGGAATGGACATAAAATTTGGAAATGACTAATTTGAAAATTAGAGTTATACCTAGAGATGGGCAGATGAGCCTTGTGGAGCTTTTGATGCTGATTGTACAGACCCTGCAGATACATGTAGTGTTCAGCTGCAGTTAAAGCGGCCGCTCTCAGATGATCGACACGTCCTGCTGATCCCAGTTCAGTATTGAGAGACAGCAGCTGTGCCGAGAGTCACTGTCCTCACATGAACGTGTTACTGTGAAGCAGGGAGGGAACACCGAGCGTCTCCTTATAATGACTGAAGCCACGGCAAAGATTCGAGTCAGTCACCTCACTTCAGGTGGTTCACTGTGACGTATGAAGACTCAAACGTCATCGGTCACGTGATCACAGAGATTTGATACGAGCCTCACAGTTTTTCAAACCCGTCTGCTTCAGTAGAGTAAAACCGTGTCAAATGGCCCATCTCCAGTTAAACCTGTAAAATATTTATATAATATAGAATAAAAATTAGTACAGTGCATTTTCTTTACAGTACTTTTAAACTTTTATAGCTTTTTGATACTTTAATGTTTTGAAAAAATTCCACTTCTGCAATAATCTGCTGATTGTCTTCTTTAAAAAGAGCAACCTAAGCTCTGAATTCACAAGTGTTCATGAATTACAACAATTGATGCTTGGATAGTGCACTTTCATGCCTATTTAAAAAAATGGGGGGTTAATTAATACTGTAAATCTGCTTCGACACAGTCTGCGTTGTAAATAATGTTGATTTGACTTGACCCCTAGTTTCAGTCTATGATCCCAAACTAATTTTCACCGTTAACTGAAATTTGCTGTATTTCTGTTTTTTGTTTGCTGTAATGTTGACTAGTTGTAACGATGGGTTTGTGTTGATTTGCAGGAATGCCCCCGCCCCCTCCGCCCCGCATGGCTCCGCCCCTCTCTATGTTCCCGCCTCCGCTCAATCCCAATGTCCTCAGCGCTCCGCCCAGTATCCGGCAGAAGTTGCCCGCGGCAACGCCCTCCTCCAGCGACTCCGCCCCCCTGGCCAGAGGCCCTGCCCATCAGATGCCACCGCCCCCCGGCACCACGGCCACCATCGAGAAGCGGCCCACGGTCTCGGGCCCCGGGGCGTCCTCGGCCCCGCCGGGCGGAGCCATCATCTCTGCCAAGCCGCAGATCATCAACCCCAAGACAGAGGTCACGCGCTTCGTGCCCACGGCGCTCCGCGTGCGCAGGGACCGGGCCCCGGGCCGCAGGGACGAGGAGCCACCCAAACCAGTGGCCACAGCCAAACCCAGCCAGTCATCTGGCACCATGCCACCCGGCCTCAAGACCAAGGACCAGATGTACGAGGCCTTCATGCGCGAGATGGAGGGGCTGCTGTGAGCGCTTCTGAACACTTCCTGCGTTATTGTGTTTTAATTTCAGCTGTGAATAAACGCCAGATGTCAAACGCTGCTGCTCTTCAGTCTGTCTTTACAGCAAACGCTTCACAGATCATTACAAACACACCATCACACTCGGGTGGAATTATGCTTTTGGGATACTTTAGTTATATACAACCAAAATACATCATTTTCCAATCATCAAACCACTTTTAAAGGGCTCATATGACGAAGCTGAAAATAACATTATTTGTGACCCTGGAGCAAGGGTCAATTTTGTGAAATTGAGATTTATATATCATCTGAATAAATAATCTCTCCATTAATGTATGGTTTGTTATGATAGGACAATATTTGTCTGAGATACAACTATTTGAAAATCTGGAATCTGAGGGAGCAAAAAAATCTAAATATTGAGAAAATCACCTTTAAAGTTGTTCAAATGAAGTTCTTAGCAATGCATATTACTAATCAAAAATGAAGTTTTGATATATTTACGGTAGGAAATTTACTAAATATCTTCATGGAACATGATCTTTACTTAATATCCTAATGATTTTTGGCATAAAATAAAAATCCATAATTTGACCCATACTTTTGGGTATTTCTAGTAATATTCCCCAGCGACTGCTTTTGTGCTCCAGCGTCACATTTTGTGTATTTGGTGTAATGCAATGTGTTTATGCGTTTAAGGTTCAAAAAACACATTTTCCACATACTGTACATTATTGTTGCTCCTCTATGCTCCGTCTTTCTAAAACGTGGAATTTTACGAAGTATATCGTTCTGAGACGAGCGCTGTGCTCTGATTGGCCAACTATCCAGTGCACTGTGATTGGCCAAATACCTCAAGCATGTGATGGAAATGTTACGCCTCTTACCATATTTGGACACACACAGCATCTCCATGACAACAATACTACAGCGAGAATAAAAGTTACGCCCCCTTTGTTTTCGTATACACTTGGGCAGTGTTATGAAAATCTGGGGCTGTGTTTAAATGAGCCGTTTTAGCAAGACGTGGATGAGTCTGAACTTTGATAAAGAATATCTCTTTGGGTTTGAGACTTTAGTCTTAACTACTTTACAGATCTTATATCTGCACAAACAGCTTGTAACACTCCAAAGAGAAAGGAAAACATGAAATCTCATCATATGACCCCTTTAAGTACCTCAAAACAACAAAATAAAGGCAGTCCAAAAAGCATCATTTGAGGCATTTTATAAAAAAAAACCTACTGAAACTGTTTATTTGTAAAATGCATCCTGTTCAGAATCATGACAAGCTGCAGAGGCCTTTTTTATCATTTCCTTCTATTCTTAATAAAATAAAGCCACATATTTTGTAATTTGACAGTTTACGCAGATGTCAGTCACACAGTTATAAAGCTGATTTTAAACATGTAGTAACAGTGTTGATGCTTGTTTACACCAGGAATGACTATAACTATAAAGATAAGGATAGTTTTAAAAAATCCTTCTAAAAGTAAAAGGAGTCCTCAGCACAACTATAATGATAATGACACCGAGGAACAATGTCACTGGAATCTCTTTCAGAGTGATTTTTTCAATGGTAAAAACATTTAAAGCATTTAAAGAAATAAAGAGTAGAGTTATCATTATAGTTATTATTAGTTAATAACACAGAGTTAACTACACACAGAGCGCTTGGATGGTTTGGTAAACCGTGGTGGTCTTGATCTACTGTCCTCTAAACCTGCCAACAGCTTCATGGAGGAATTTGCAGCCCTTCTAAGTGAACTTTTCATTAAATATGATGGCCTGATGATCCTTGGGGACTTCTCTATCTATATTTGTTGTAGATCTGACTCTTTGTCTAAAGATTTTTTAAATCTGGTCGAATCATTTGTTCTTATACACTGGGTGAATGACTCTACATGGTAGAGTATGCTAGACCTTGTCTGTTTCTGACTATTTCTGACCAACTTTTCTGATCATAAGCCTCTTCTATCCATGCTTGGTTTGATAAACCTCATGCGCTGTCAGATAGTCTTGCACGTTTAATGCCATTACTGTCAATAACTTTGCACAATTATAGAGAGAGAGTTACTCTGTTGACCTGTTAGAGAACCCCATGACTAACTTTTCTGTTATTGACTCGGTTCTCAATCCTCATGCTAATTCCACTAATCTCTCATGGGGGGTCCCACAGGGATCGATACGAGCACCAACACTTTTCTCTCTGTATGTGCTCCCTTTGGGCTGTCTTCAGGAGTCTCGCTGTGATAGCAACACCTGTGACACTGTGTTGGCTTGTATGAAGGATTTAAACATCTGAAAATAAAATACTATTATTAAGTCATTAGGAAGAGATTTAAATCATGGTGACATCTGTACTTCTAAACTGACATAAAATTGTAATGAGTATGGAGGTTTGTTTTATTGTAAATATAATTTGTGTAAAAGTATATGTGTTTAGTATGAACCCAAGTCACATAATGGTTCCCCAAAGTAATACTTTTATAAGTTTAGCACTATTAAATATTTTACCCTGCGGTCTGTTAGCAGTTTATTGTTCAGTGTAATTCATCATTTACGGGTTGTGTCATTATATTGAGTATTTCCAAATAATTCATATTGATGAGTTCAAACAAAGTTGAGTTCAAATTCACAGCGTGCTTGTTTGTGTGTGCTCGCGTCACTTCCGGTTGTGGGCGGTGCTTCAGCAGCACGTGGGTGACACGCCGCAAACATGGCGGACCAGAGAGAAGCGTCTGTAGATGAAGAGAAGAAAAACACAAATACAGCCGAAGAGAAGAAAAACACAAATACAGCCGAAGAGGAGAAAAATACACAGACGACTGAAGATGACAGCAACACGACAGACAACGAGACACAAGCCGACACAAACACTGAAGAAACACACAAGAGCTTCAGAGATCTGGTGAGAAACACACGCGCGATTCAGTTCACTCCTCTGAGAGAATCGATTCATTCGACTGAATCACTCACTGCTGTCCGAACACGTTATTATTGCTCCGATGGCGAGATGACTCTGAATCAACTAGAGTTATGTGTTATACCCATCGATATAAATATATACTATGGTTATACCGCTAATAAACGAGCGACTCTTCAGTGTGTTCCCGCGAGCGCCGCCTGCCGGACACACACACACACACGTTGGTTTTTGTGGTTTATGGGGACTCTCCATAGGCGTAATGGTTTTTATTCTGAACAAACTGTGTGTGCTATTGCCCTGCACCAACCCTACACCTAAACTTAGCCCTCACAGGAGACTTTGTGCATTTTTAGATTTTCAAAAAAACACCATTTAGTATGTTTTTTAAGCCTTTTGAATTACGGGGACATAGGCAGTGTCCTCATAAACCACCTTCATATTGTAATACCTCTGTCATACCCATGTCATTATACAAATTTTTGTCCTCATAAAACGCATACACATACACACACACACATACATACATACACACACTCACCAGCCGTGCGGGCAAACGCACACACACTCACATTCACTCACACACACATACATACATACATACACGCATACACATACATACATACATACACACACACACACACACACACACATGCATACACATACACACACACACACATGCATACACATACACGCATACATACATACATACACACACACTCACCAGCCGGGCGGGCAAACACACACACACACACACACACATACATACATACATACATACATACATACATACACACACCAGCCGTGCGGGCAAACACACACACTCACATACTCACACAAACTCAGTCAAACTCTCTCCTGAAAATAAACACAAGCATGTGTAACACTCTCTCTCTCTCTCTCTCTCTCTGTGTGTGTGTGTGTGTTTTAGGGCGTCACTGAAGTTCTCTGTGAAGCCTGTGATCTGCTGGGATGGAAGAAACCGACCAAGATCCAGATAGAAGCCATTCCTGTGGCTCTGGAGGGTGAGTAGCTCCTCACGCTCTCACACACACACAGACGCTCACACACACACACACACATTATAACAATTTATTTAAGCCCACTTAAAAGAAATGCACTACAGGGACATAAATATTACAGATGCAGTTAAATACATGTACAAAACTCATGGAGCAGTGGCATATAGCAGCTCTTCACAATATGAAGCATCACTCAGTTGTTAGATCAAGATGTTTTTTTATTTGTCACATACACAATTATACAGGGTATAACCAGCAGTGAAATGTAGGTACATTATGTACAGTGGGGATCGAAAGCCACTGAAGTTCTCTGTGCCACTGTATATAGATAACAATGTCTCTGCCGTACATGACGGCTACCTATGATAGCAGACAGAGCACAGTTTAGCCGTCCATCAGGTCCACGATTCTGTCGTTCCCTTGTAAGCAGTGTTTCAGTGATCTGTTCTGTAGTGTGATGCAAACACTGAGGAACCTGAGTTGTAGGAAACCAGATAGAGAGGTTGAGTCTAGTATAGGGGTGTAAGAAAATATCGATACATGTATCGCGATATTTTGTTTGGCAATACTGTATAGATTCTCAAAAATAGAATAAAAATAGTATACATAAAAAATAAATAAATGATACAGGATTCATGACAGTTGTTTCGTTTTGAGTTCATATCCCGACCGCTAGAGAGCAGTCTTCATCTCTGACCTTAAACAGTGACAGGAAATACTAGCATTAGAGCACGCCACTAATAGCGATAGTTCGCTGCCAGTACTGGAGAATGAAAGAATTATTCCAGCTCGCGGGTTTTTTTTAACAGTCTATGGTTTCGGTTTACATAGCTGAAACCATTTGGGCTTTTGTGGTAACGTCCGCTCCAGGACCGCGGCGCGGGTGCCACCTCGGTCCCTCTGCTTGCCGCGTCCCGTGTGAAAAGCCTTCGCGCGGTAATGTCGCCGCGCGGCTGCAGCTTTCTCTCGTGTTCGGGGTGTTTTGTGCAGTTGGGGCGGTGCTCGCGTCACGGTCTCGACGATTCCACGCAGAACATAAATACAGAGAACCTGTGAAATCCAAGTTGAAAGGTTCTGAGAATGTTTAACATCTGTATTTATTTTATTGTTTTACAAGTGTTTTTTGTTTTTTTAGGAATCCAGCAAGCACTTTATTTTTCATTAATACTAAGCAGATGTATTTTTTTTTGTTCAGATCAAAATGTTATGACATTATTACAATTGTAAACTTAAACTGTAAAAATAAAAATATATGGTCTTTTTTATAAAATACATTTTATACATGCATTTAACTAAAGAATCCTGCAAGCACTTTATTTTCCCCCCTTGACTTCCTTGACAAAAAGTGGTTCAATAATGTTGACTGTGACAGGGACTGATTATTGCAAATCAGTGGCTGCTGCTGGTCTTTCAAAGAGGGGAAGCTCATTTTCGGCCTACATCATAAAAATTGTCCATTTATTTATACGTAAATTATTTTCAAGAAAATGCTCTGTGACCCTGTCGTACCAACTAGGCGTCTTTTCCAGTGACTTGACCAGTGTCCTCTCAATGGCCAGCAGAGCTAGGCTGCTTAAACGGCCGTGGCCCATTGTGAGCCGCTTTAAACAGGAGAAGCTCCTTTCTACACCTGCAGATGTAGCTCCAATTGTTGCCACTAATGAGAACAGTTTGTAAAGCTGAGGCATTGCACTGTCCAACTCCATGTCTTTAACCCTCTGGGGTCTGAGGGTGTTTTGGGGGCCTGGAGAAGTTTTGACATGCCCTGACGTTTGTGCTTTTTTCAGTTGCTTATAAATATATAAATGGCTAAAGTCTAATAGCAGTGTAAACCGCAAAAACAGGGCTACAATAATATGTTAGCAGCACTTATGTACTTGATTTTGTTTCTGAAAAAACAACGTTTATGTGTGGTTAGTGAAAAACGAACATTTTGAAGTCACTGAAATAAGGCCATAAAACACATACAGAACAATTGTTCACAAGACTTCTGAGAACGGGATCTTGTAGCCTAGAATTTTTGCTTCAAAATAACGTGAAAATCATCTTGTTTATTTGCTCACAAAAAACAATATATTGATTTTTTTTGAGTAAAAAGGGTCTATGTGAGAAGATGTCAACCTTCACATTCACACCTGAGAAGACAGGCCTGCAGAATGAGTTTCATAACGAGCTTCATAACGAGCCGTTTAGTCAAGTATGTGACTGAGACGAAGAGTTACAAGAAAGAATATGAGGACAAAATAATATATATCTATTTTTTTTTTTTGTAGTTTATTAAGAATATATTTAGCTATCACACAAAATAAGTTGAGATTCACTTGTGAGTGCAGTTAAACAGTTTATTAGGAACAATCAAAGCTGTCTTTTAGCATCATTACTCCAGTCACATGATCCTTCAGAAATCATTCTAATATTCTGATTTGCTGCTAAAACAACATTTATTATTATGTTGAAAAGAGCTAAGAAGAATTATTTATTTTTTTGATGAATAGAAAGTTCAGAAGAACAGCATCGTTTGTAACACGATACATGTCTTTATCATCACTTGTGTGCTAAATAAAAGTTTTAATTTCTATATATGCTGTCTCCAAGCTTTTGCTCCTGGCATTTTCATAGTGTATATAGTTTATGTGCTCTGAAGGGGAAAAACAACAACACATTTATAAATTCTGGGTTATTTCTCTCAGCAGATCTTCTTCCAGAAACAGAAAGTATCCGGGATGAACTTGTTTGTTTCCGCTGACAGCATTAGATATAATGAGTTGACATCGCATTGGTTTCATACGGATCACTTTAACATAGAATATTTGTTTTTGTATTCATGTTGTTTTATTTACGTGTCTGTGAAGAGGTGACAGAGACAGAGCACCCTGTTTATTTTCTCTATTTTTTTTAAAGCACATTGTTTTGTTGTTATTATGACTATACACAAATAAAAGTAGACACTTTGCAGTTTCAAATGATACCTTGCTTTTATCTATACGATCAAAACTCGTGGAGTATTTTTAGTTTGTTTCGCTTCATAAAGAAAAACGAGACAGCCCGCACCGGTGGGTTAAGGAACAGCAAGTAATCACAGCTTTCTCCTGTTATGATGAAAACTGGCCAGCAATTTCGCCAAGCAAATACCAAGAAATAGGTTGCAGCAGTTTGTCAATCCGCTATGGGACTGAGCTCGAATAGCTTCAGCATCAGCGACTTCTTATAGGACACAATCGCTGTCAATCAAAAGGAGATGCAGACTTTCGACAAACCCTCCAATCATCACGCAGAAGCCCGGAGTCCAGCCCCGCCCACTCCTCCATTCACCCCCAGAGACGCTGAGCGTCCGGGGGCGGGACATAATCGCAGCATTTATCCAATGAGCGTCTAGTTTTGAAGCACTGAAAAAAACTGTTCAAAGCAGCCACATAGAAGTCAATGGATGCTGGGCTTCAACAGGCAAATACACTGATGCTACGGGAATATATGTTTTTTTACGTTTTTTTACGTTTTTATTCATTTAGCTGACGCTTTTATCCAAAGCGACTTACAATTGCTATATATGTCAGAGGTCGCACGCCTCTGGAGCAACTAGGGGTTAAGTGTCTTGCTCAGGGACACATTGGTGTCTCACAGTGGATTCGAACCCGGGTCTCTCACACCAAAGGCATGTGTCTTATCCACTGCGCCATCACCACCACCTATATCAGAAGGAAATCGAGTCACCTGCTATATGTAGCTGATTCTGAACTCGTCTTCGAGATGAACGTGTTCTAACGCATTTTTAATCAATAAAATGTTAACACAACAGTACATATTTGACCATTAATGTTTTGACATTATAGGGGAAGCCGAGCTTCCCTTGCAGTCTTAAAGAAATCCCCCCTGTTGCAAATGCAGATCCCAGTGTGTTCTGGTTAAACCATTTTTATTTAATTATTGCTAAGGTTTGCATATAGTGGTGTGCTCTTAATGACAGCTTTCCTAAAAATATATCCTATTCCTAAAATAAGAAATATCCCAATATATCGCCTTGCTTACAGTATCGCAATGTATCGCAATATCCCTCCATGTCGATGGATCATCAGGGATGTTGTCTTTTTTTGGAATACGATGAATTAATGCTCCTTTCCATGAGTCTGGTATTGTCTTATTTTCCAAACACACATTAAAGACAGTTGTTAAAATCTGACATGACTACATATTTTTAAAAGTCTATGTCACGCCATCTTTACCACTTGCTTTGTTATTAGGGAGGTTCTTTAAAACAGTCTCTACCTCTTGCTGCGTGAAATGCGTTGTTTTAGGGAAAAAAGTTGGCTTCGGTGGCGGCACATTTAAATACCAGGGTGGAGGTGGAAGATCCTCATTACACCTCTGATTTAGACTTTTATTATCATAGTAAGCTTGTATAAGTGAAGTGTCACTAGGACAGAAAGGAGGGTCTGGATACTCGCTGATATTTAAGATGACTTGATCGCTTTAGATCTTCTACACTGCCACAGATATGCGAGTTTGTTCTTGTTTCGCTGGCTGTGAGTAGCTCCGGTCCGCAGAAAGGGCAGAACGGTTTCCCGCAGATAACACAGCTGTTCGCGGATCCAGTCAGATACTGAAGCCGATGTTAAATCTTCATGACACAATTGTGTCGCCAGGAACTTCTTTAGGACTCCCGCCGCATACCTCAGGAGCTGTAATCATTGTGGCTCTCCGCTGTAAAAACAAAGTGCTTATCGCACTGGCGTTTGGTGTTCAGACCGTCTCTAAAGATTTTTTCATGAGGCTGAAAAGCCATCCATTGATCCTCAGACAGTGGGCGAGCATACTGCTGGAGAACCGTAAGCTCTTCTCCCGGTAGATGAATCCATGGGAGAAATCACGAGGTAACAGCGGCTGTTGGTAAATTCTCCTGGTGAGTAATGCTTGATTGTTGCGATCAAGCACATAGTCCACAATAGTTGCCATTAACGATGTCTATTACAACGGGTGTGGTTGTTTAGTTTTACCAAACAACATTTCACCTGCACCAGCGAGTGACCTGCAGCCTGCCGCCATCATGCCAACAAACACACACACACACACACCTGATCAGCTCACACTAACCCTGAAACACACAGCAGAGAGCAGTCTGAGACCAGAGTGGCTCCAGACACACAAACAAACACACACACACACACACTCTCTCTATGGTTGCTCTAGTCTGTTAGTGTGTGTGTGTGTGTGTTGTAGGGTTGTGCTGATGGCTGCCGCTATTATGCCTGGCATTGAAACTGCTTTAATATGCTCGATAGCTTTTTAGTTTCACTTTCGAGATGTACTCACGTGTACTCTGTTTATACTGAGGAGTGGCAGAACTCAGATGTTTGTCAGTGCTGCTCAGGATCTGTAAATCACTCACCATCATCCTCAGTCATGTAAGTGAAGTGTACTGTAATGTAACAGGCTATTGTTAGCAATCGTCATTTGTTTTCCGTGCCTTTCTGAATACAGATTTCGTCCATCGCAATCTTTCACTGTAGACATCCCCCAACCCTGGTGCGTGTGTGTTAATCTTTGTGTGTGTGTCTCTCAGGGCGTGACGTGATTGGTCTGGCGGAGACGGGCTCGGGGAAGACCGGAGCATTTGCTCTTCCTATCCTGCAGTGTCTGCTGTCGTCTGCGCAGCGGCTGCACTCTCTGATCTTGACTCCCACCAGAGAGCTGGCCTTCCAGATCGCAGAGCAGTTCGACGCGCTCGGATCCAGCATCGGCGTCAAGACCGGTGACTATCACACACACACACACACACACACTATAACACACTCACACACACACACTATAACACACACTCACACACATACTCACTGAGTCAGATTTACAGCAGAGACTCTCTTCAAATACTGCTGTTCTTCTGAGTCGATGAAGCGCAGTCATGTGACCGCTGATAACAGATGTAGAAGATTTTTATTAGTCAAAATATGAATTAATCAAGTATAATTAATGTGAATTTAACCACTTGTGTATTAAGCTATATTTCCAATATAAGCATATGCCTGTGTGTTAAGGGCTCGCATGGATGGAAGGTTCAGACCCTTATGATGGAAAACATATGTGGAAATACAAAGAAGGCTTCTTTCCTTAAACGCATCTAGGAGTCCTTTCTCTCTAGGGAAAGAACATATGTATAAATATTGCCAAAAAAGGAAATATGCACATGTATGAAATGTTCTGAACACACCTAGAAGATAGACTATATAAAGAGAAACTCAGAGAACGTTGGGAGGACTGTTCTGCAGAAGACTCCTCGGCTTTATTGTCTTGTTATAATAAAGTCTATTTTCTGGCATCAAAACCCTGCTCTGAGAGTGATTCTTCAGAAATAAGGGAAACCACCACACACACTGCTGTAACACAGCTATCGCTGCCTGTCACACACTGCCGCCTAATGTTGCGTGTGTATGTGTTTTCCAGCGGTGGTTGTGGGAGGGATCGATATGATGTCTCAGGCTCTGGTTCTGGCTAAGAAGCCTCACGTGGTGATCGGTAAGAGCTTCTGATCTCTTCTCGTCTGATCAGGCTTCAGTGGAGAGTCGAGTCATTACTGAGTATGTGTTGAATGTCATAGTGCTGTGATTTGAATCAGATTCAGATTGTGATTCGTTCTCTGTGACTCTCAGCGACTCCAGGACGTTTGATCGATCACTTGGAGAACACCAAAGGATTCAACCTGCGAGCACTCAAGTATCTGGTGATGGACGAAGCTGACCGCATTCTCAACATGGACTTTGAGTCTGAGGTACACACACACACACACACACACAGATTTCAGAGATGACGGGAACGGTCAGCGTTTGGTCAGCTGTGATGAATACAGTTCTCCGATCGCACCGTCAGGGTATCGGTTTGTGTGTTCAGCTGCTGATTGATCCATCAGTGACTCTTTCTGCAGGTCAGTCACTGTTGCTATGAACGAGTCATTTGTTCAAAACAGATTCACTCACAAGAGTCGGTTGCTGTTTGTTGCTCAGATTAATTCAATGGTTAGTTCTGTTTATTCACCAATGAAAAAGGCAAAGTAACCGGCGGTATTTTGTCTAAACTTTTCCATTATTTTTGTGTTGTAATATAATGCATACAGTTCTGCTGTTGTTTAGTCATATGATGATGAATGTCTTTAACACGACATGATTTTAATCGATTCTCATTTTTAGTAAACGGTATCGATTCTTAGATCTCAAGAATCAGTTAATCTAAACTAATAGTTTTTATTTAATGAACAAAACATTGTTGCACTCCTCCCATCCAATAAATCACAATAAAATTAGTGCTTTGTTACTTTTGATATGAAAAAATGTCTCAGATTCGGATCCATGGAAAGACAGTATAACAGCTTGTAAACACACACACACACACACACACTCACACTCACTCACTCACTCACTATAACACACACACACACACACACACTCACACTCACTCACTCACTCACTATAACACACACACACACACACTCACACTCACTATAACACACACACTCACACTCACTCACTATAACTCACACTCACTATAACACACACACACACACACACTCACTCACTCACTATAACACACACTCACTCACTCACTATAACACACTCACACTCACTCACTCACTATAACACACTCACTCACTCACTATAACACACTCACACTCACTCACTCACTATAACACACACACACACTCACACTCACTCACTCACTATAACACACACTCACACTCACTCACTATAACTCACACTCACTCACTCACTCACTATAACACACACTCACTCACTCACTATAACACACACACACTCACACTCACTCACTCACTATAGCACACACACACACACACTCACACTCACTCACTCACTATAACACACACACTCACACTCACTCACTCACTATAACACACACTCACTCACTCACTATAACACACACACACTCACACTCACTCACTCACTATAGCACACACACACACACTCACACTCACTCACTCACTATAACACTCACACTCACACTCACTCACTCACTATAACACACACACACACACACGTTTGTTTTTGTGAAAAGTGGGTTCATCCCGTAGGTGTAATGGTTTTTATACTGTACAAACTGTATGTACTATTGCCCTACACCAACCCTACACCTAAACTTAGCCCTCACAGGAGACTTTGCATTTCTACTTTCCCCCAAAAGGCAAGGCAAGGCAAGTTTATTTATATAGCACATTTCATACACAGTGGTAATTCAAAGTGCTTTACATAAAAGAAAGTGAAATAGACATTAAAAATCAGTAAAAACATGGAAATAGAAATAATAAAAACAAGGAATTTTAAAATGATATAGAAATTGATTTAAAATAAATTTAAAGAAAATGATTATACATAAAATTCATTGCAGTCAGTTGGGACATATAGCACAGTGCTCATTCAACAAATGCACAGTTAAACAGATGAGTTTTGAGTCTGGATTTAAATGTGGCTAATGTTTTAGCACATCTGATCTCTTCTGGAAGCTGGTTCCAACTGCGGGCCGCATAATAGCTAAAAGCAGACTCCCCTTGTTTTGTGTGAACCCTTGGTGTTTCTAACTGACTCGATCCTAATGATCTGAGTGGTCTGTTCGGTTTATATTCAGTGAGCATATCAGCAATATATTTAGGTCCTAGGCCATTGAGTGACTTATAAACAAGTAAAAGTACTTTAAAATCAATCCTAAATGTAACTGGAAGCCAGTGTAAGGACCTGAGGACTGGTGTGATATGCTCAGATTTTCTGGTTCTAGTCAGAATCCTGGCAGCAGTGTTCTGGATGAGCTGCAGCTGTCTAATGGTCTTCTTGGGAAGGCCGGTGAGGAGACCATTACAGTAATCCACCCTGCTGGTGATAAAGGCATGAACAAGTTTCTCCAAGTCTTGACTGGAAACAAAACATCTAATTCTTGCAATGTTTTTGAGATGATAGTATGCTGATTTAGTTACTGCTTTGACATGACTACTGAAACTAAGGTCTGTCTCCAGAATCACCCCAAGATTTCTGACTTGATTTTTAGTTGTTTGACCCCTAGAGTCAAGGTATGCATTCACCTTGAGAACTTCATCTTTCTTTCCAAATGCAATGACTTCAGTTTTCTCCTTGTTTAACTGAAGGAAGTTCTGGCACATCCAACTGTTAATTTCATCAATGCATTGGCAGAGGGAGTCAATGGGGCTGTAGTCATTTGGAGATAAGGCTAGGTAAATCTGGGTATCATCAGCATAGCTGTGATAGGCAATTTGGTTCTTCCTCATTATCTGACTTAGTGGGAGCATATACAGGTTAAACAAGAGTGGTGCAAGAATTGAGCCTTGTGGGACTCCACATGTCATGGCCGTCCACTTAGACTTATGTTCTCCTATACTCACATAATAACCTCTCCCTTCTAAGTATGACCTGAACCACTTGAGTGCCATCCCAGAAAGCCCAACCCAGTTTTCCAGTAAGGGAGTTTGGAAAAGTCCCAGAAAGAAGTGAGGCGTTCACCACTTCTAAGAGATCAGCCTCTAAACAGTTAAGCACATTTTTGAAAAAGGATGTGGGAAGTGTGTCAAGATAGCAGGTTGAAGATTTAAGGTGCTGTACTATTTCTTCCAAAATTTTGTTATCAATTTCTTTAAAAACACACACAGTCACTTCTTTTTGAAATTGCGGTCGAATCTGTGTGACCTCTGCATAACTTGAGGATGTGCCAATCTCCTTTCTGATATTATTGATCTTCTCAGAAAAGAAGGAAGCAAACTCATTGCATTTGCTGTTGGAGAGCATTTCACTGGGAATCTGACTTGGGGGGTTTGTCAGTCTCTCAACAGTCGCAAAAAGAGTTTGAGTGTTGTTTAAGTTACTGTTTATAAGGTTAGAAAAGAAAGTCTGTCTAGCTGTGGCTAGTTCCACATTGAAAGCATGAAGGCTGTCTTTATAGATGCTATAGTGAATTTCGAGTTTCGTCTTCCGCCACATCCGCTCAGCTTTTCTGCATTGTCTTTTCATGCTCTGAACTAGGGATGGGCGATATCTTATCGTTTGCGATATACCGCTGAAAATTCTCCTCACGATAAAAATTTGTCTCCTCACGATAATAACGATAAGTCTAGTTGATGACGTAGTTTTGTAAAAAGAAAATTAAGCGTAGAACCCTGAAATGGATTTCTCATGTATGTGAGGAGCCCCAATTTTAAGTTTTCTTTTTTTATTATTATTATTATTAAGTTGTTTCATTATCAGGAAAAAATGCAAGTGATCCACGCGAGCACCTCTGTCATGCATGCACATTCTTTTCCGCACAAACACTTGAATATGAATAATAGTCTAGACTCTAGAGCATAGCTTCATAAACTTGTTTTAATAAATCGCTTATGCATTAAATAAAGATACAAAACAGGTTGTTAAATATGCTGAATATATTGTTCAAATATTTATAAAATGTGAAACTGTAGCTAATCTTATTCGCAGTCTAGCATTTTGCATCTGCATAACATAGTGAATTATTTTTTAACATGCAATGATACAAAATAAAACCATTCTTATTTGTCTACATTTTTTTTTTTTTTTTTTTTTTTTTTTTTTGATGTAGCCCACATCTCTTGAGCGTGCGTCGCACTCAGCATGCGCGAGCCGAACACGCAAAATCTTGCTCTCTGCATGAATGCAACGCAGATAGCGACACAAGTTTGTTTGAAACGCATAAAACGTTTAAATAAGATAATAATATTAACAATGAACATTATATGACATTTAAAATAGTTTTGGCGATTTTTCCTTCAGTCCGCCTGTGCATTTCTGACCCAAACAGCAAAGCAGTCTAAATCTCTGCGATGTTCTCGTTAAATATGCAATTTCTGAGATAGTACAATGAATTAATTTCTAAAATGTTATGATCTGGAAAGCCTGAAACAGATCACAGCAGTGTAGCCGTACACAGGCTTTCAGTCATCAGCAACGTGGTAAACATGCATGCCAGTATGCATATGATTTAATATGAAGCGTCACGCATTATTATGGTTGATAAGAGCAATTAATGGAGATGAGCTGTTGATCATAATTAGCATGGCCATAAGTTGGCTTTGTACAGAAAGTTTCAAGTTAATTGCATTAATAATTACTAAATGAAATTAACTTAATCTTACGTTACGGACGTGACACAGCGCTGAAGCGTCCTGACGTCATAAATCTAGCCCTTATAAATCCAGAAATCATCGCTGTTTAGACTAAGTGAGTGTATTTACTTTTCAGACAGGCCTCCAACTTTCTACAAAATACTTACTGTTGACATAAATTTAAAAATGGGCAGTCTTTGATATCTAATTTCAAAATATGAAATACAGTCGAATGAAAATGTATTTTTACTATAGGTCCACCCCTCATATGTGGTGGATAAACATAGCGATTTCCTTCAAATTTCTATTGAAGCACGTTAATGCAGTAAAATACAGACCTAAACGCACAACTCAAACAGGGTTTTGTTCTTTTGGTAAAAACTTCATTTTTTCATGGTAAGGTTGACATTTGCATGGAATTATTCATATGTATTATATTTACATTCTAATGATATATATCGTCATCTGTATCGTTATCGCAATAAATACCTGAAATTATCGTGATAAATTTTTTAGGCCATATCGCCCATCCCTAGTCTGAACTGCTGTTGATTTTCTCCAAATTGATTTCTGTTTCCCCGTCTTCTTGCTGACCTTTATCGGGGCAATATCATCAATAACATTCTTAACTTTTGAGTTAAATGACTCCAGGAGAAGATCAACAGAGTCTGCAGAAATGCTTGGTGTTAATGATATTGCCTCCATAAATAGCGCACCAGTGTTCTCGTTAATGCATCTCTTTCTGATAGAGACAGATCTAGATTCAGTGGTGACTGAGATCAATATATCAAAGAAAATACAGAAGTGATCAGATAGTGCTACATCCTTGATTACAATGGATGAGATGTTTAGACCTCTACTGATGAGTAAATCTAGAGTGTGTCCACGATTGTGTGTGGGTCCGTGCACATGCTGACTCAGGTCAAAAGTGTTTAAAACAGTTATTATTTCTTTTGTAGTTTTGATTTCTGCATTATCTATGTGAATATTAAAATCCCCTGCAATAGCAAAACAGTCAAACTCTTAACCTGTTAACCTTCACCCCCATTTAGGGCCTCGCAGGTGAAAATAACCTACCTAAATTAAAATGGTAACAGTTTGTGACAAATTGTGCTTACACAAACAAATTAGGTATCTTTGGAAAGAAGAGACTCTGGGCTTTACTATCTATCACCCAGAGTTGATAATGCTCAAAAAGATAAAAAGTTATAGACACTGACGTGCCTTGAAAAATATTTTTCCACACTGAATGTTTTTTTATTTCATATACAAATACATGAAATAAGTCCTGGAGCAATCCAGAAAAGTAATGGATTGAAAGCCACATGTCTCATGAGTTTATATTTCAAATTTGAAGAAGATATCATGAAAAATGAGATTCCTGCAATATTTCTTCTGAAACTATTAATAGTCCCCCCACCCCCCTGTTTGAGGAAAAATAACCACCAAATGGATTGCAGAATTATACAAAATATTTTAGTCATTATACATGTTCCTGCATAGTTTTTCAACTATAAAATAATAGACAGATTTATTTGAGCACTAAAAAATACAAAAATAATTATTTGAGTAATAAAAAAGGAAAAAAAATAGAAAAAGAATGCTTTGTATATAGTATGTATACTGAAGTATTCTGATTGCCAGACATGAAGTGATATTGGCAGACATGGTCATACAGTCAGTAATCACACGCTGATGTGCTTCCATTCAGATCATAATCATACAGATGGGCCATATAATCAATAATAGCTGATAAATGAATCACAATGATAGCCGTCATAGAGTCGGTAATAAACACGCTGATGTGCGTCCATACAGATTATAATCATGCAGATACGGCCACATTCCCCACACAATACACACACACACATATATATAAAAAATGTAGAAGAAAAAAAAAAAACAGTTTTTTATGGATAAAGCAGATCGCTAAGTTATGCCCCGCTCAGATGACAGCTGTGTCACAGAAGCGTCACTGCCGGCAGGAGGGAGCGCCAAATTCAAATAAACTATATTCCGCTTTTCTGAGACTTTTTTTTCCGTGGACGGTCTCATTCTGTTTGTAAAACCGTATGCTGCAGCACCGTGTTGTTTTTTTACCACCAAGACGCTGTTTTTGAGCGTAATTTATTCCATAACGGACGCGAACAATAACTCTCTGAAGAAGTGAAATGTAAACAAAGGAATATTCATCCTTATTACAACGTTATTGTTTCGCTGGACTAAAAGTGCTCGCTGGGATGTTTTTCTGTGGACCCTTACCTCTCTAACTAAACTGGGATTTCAGCAGTGGACGCGTTTGTGGCTCGTTATTACAATGATAAAGGTACGTACGGCTTTTTTATTCTGCCTGTTTTGATGTGTACTGCTTACACAAATGTAGCAAATACATTCCTTATAAGCTTTCCATCGAAAAACAGCGATCTGTCGTCGATGCTTGAGGCTTAGACCCTCAGAATGATATATAGTTTGACAAGATTAACTTTGTCCCGTTTCATTTATTCTATTAGAAAACAATGACACATGCAAACAAAGAGCGTTCAGTGCGAGGTCGCTCTGGTGAACGGTAGCAGGTTAAGGAAATCATTGATAATAGTTCAGTGAAATCAACAACAAAGGCTGGAGTATATTTTGGAGGCCTGTAAATAATGATGAACAGGGTGCGTGGAGCACCTTTCAGCACAATACCTAGGTATTCAAAAGACAAATACTGACCAAATGACATTTGCTTGCACTGATAAACATCTTTAAACAGAGCAGCTACACCTCCACCTCTCCTAAC